>NW_028270141.1:73570817-73873848 GCF_037043375.1 Chiloscyllium plagiosum
CATCACTCCAGGACCCAGCCCGTACTCACCGTGCTGTCATCACTCCAGGACACAGCCTGTGCTCACTGTGCTGCCATCACTCCAGGACACAGCACGTGCTCACTGTGCTGCCATCACTCCAGGATCCAGCCATTGCGCACTGTGCTGTCTTCACCCCAGAACCCAGTCCGTGCTCACTGTGCTGCCATCACTACAGGATCCAGCCCTTGCTCACTGTGCTGTCATCACTCCAGGTCCCAGTCCGTGCTCACTGTGCTGTCATCACTCCAGGTCCCAGTCCGTGCTCACTGTGCTGTCATCACTCCAGGACCCATTCCGTGCTCACTGTGTTGTCATCACTCCAGGACCCAGTCCGTACTCACTGTGCTGCCATCACTACAGGATCCAGCCATTGCTCACTGTACTGCCATCACTCCAGGACCCAGTCCGTGCTCACTGTGTTGTCATCACTCCAGGACCCAGTCCGTACTCACTATGCTGCCATCACTCCAGGACTCAGCCTGTGTGCACTCTGCTGCCATCGCTGTAGGACCCAGCCCGAGCTCACTATGCTGCCATCGCTGCAGGACCCAGCCCGAGCTCACTGTGCTGCCATCGCTCCAGGACCTAGCCCATGCTCACTGTGCTGTCATCACTCCAGCAGCCATCTGGTCCTCACTGTGCTGCCATCCCTCCCAAACCCAGCCTGTGCTCACTGTGCTGCCATCGCTCCAGGATCCAGCTCGTGCTCACTGTGCAGCAATCGCTCCAGGACTCAGCCTGTGCTCACTATGCTGTCATCGCTCCAGGACTCAGCCCGTGCTCACTGTGCTGCCATTGCTCCAGGACTCAGTCCGTCCTCACTGTGCTGTCATCGCTCCAGGACCCAGCCCGTGCGCACTCTGCTGCCATTGCTCCAGGACTCAGCCCATGCTCACTGTGCTGTCATCACTCCAGGACCCAGCCTGTGCTCACTGTGCTGCCAACACTCCAGGACCCAGCCCGTGCTCACTGTGCTGTCATCACTCCACGACCCTGCCCATTGCTCACTGTGCCACTATCGCTCGAGGACCCAGCCCGTGCTCACTGTGCTGTCATCACTCCACGACCCTGCCCATTGCTCACTGTGCCACCATCGCTCCAGGACCCAGCCCGTGCTCACTGTGCTGCCATCGCTCCAGGACCCAGCGCGTGCTCACTGTGCTGCCATCGCTGCAGGAGCCAGCCCGAGCTCACTGTTCTGCCATCACTCCAGGACCCAGCCTGTGCTCACTTTGCTGCCATCGCTGCAGGACACATCCCGTGCACACTGTGCTGCCATCGCTGCAGACCCAGCCCATTCTCACTGTGCTGCCATCACTCTAGGATCCAACCGTTGCTCACTGTGCTGGCATCGCTCCATTACCCAGCCGGTGTTCTCTGTTTTGCCATCACTCCAGGACCCAGCCCGTGCTCACTGTGCTGCCATTGCTCCAGGACTCAGCCTGTGGTCACTGTGCTGTCATCACTCCAGGACCCAGCCCATGCGCACTGTGCTGCCATCACTCCAGGACACTGCCCTTTCTCACTGTGCTGTCATCACTCCAGGACCCAGCCCGTGCTCACTGCGCTGCCATCTCTCCAGGACCCAGCCCATGCTCACTGTGCTGCCTTCACTCCAGGACCTCGCCCGTACGCTGTGTGTTGTCATCAGTCCAGGACGCAGCCTGTATGCACTGTGCTGTCATCGCTGCAGGACCCAGCCTGTGCTCACTGTGCTGTCATCACTCCACGACCCTGCCCATTGCTCACTGTGCCACTATCGCTCCAGGACCCAGCCCGTGCTCACTGTGCTGCCATAGCTCCACGACCCTGCCCATTGCTCACTGTGCCACTATCGCTCCAGGACCCAGCCCGTGCTCACTGTGCTGCCACAGCTCCAGGACCCAGACCGTGCACACTCTGCTGCCATCACTCCAGGACCCAGCCCTTGCTCACAGTGCTTACATCGCTCCAGGATCCAGCCCGTGCGCACTGTGCTGCCATTGCTCCCAGACCCAGCCAATGCTCACTGTGTTGCCATCACTCCAGGACCCAGCCCGTGCTCACTGTGCTGCCATCGCTGCAGGAGCCAGCCCGTGCTCACTGTGCTGCCATCGCTGCAGGAGTCAGACCGAGCTCACTGTTCTGCCAACACTCCAGGACCCAGCCTGTGCTCACTTTGCTGCCATCGCTGCAGGACACATCCCGTGCACACTGTGCTGCCATCGCTCCATTTCCCAGACCGTGCTACTGTGCCACCATCGCTCCAGGACCCAGCCCGTGCTCACTGTGCTGCCATCGCTCCATTACCCAGCCTGTGCTCACTGTGTTGCCATCGCTCCATTACCCAGACTGTGCTACTGTGCCACCATCGCTCCAGGAGCCAGCCCGAGCTCACTGTGCTGCCATCGCTGCAGGAGCCAGCCCGAGCTCACTGTTCTGCCATCACTCCAGGACCCAGCCTGTGCTCACTTTGCTGCCATCGCTGCAGGACACATCCCGTGCACACTGTGCTGCCATCGCTGCAGACCCAGCCCATTCTCACTGTGCTGCCATCACTCTAGGATCCAACCGTTGCTCACTGTGCTGGCATCGCTCCATTACCCAGCCGGTGTTCTCTGTTTTGCCATCACTCCAGGACCCATCCCGTGCTCACTGTGCTGCCATCACTCCAGGACTCAGCCTGTGGTCACTGTGCTGTCATCACTCCAGGACCCAGCCCATGCGCACTGTGCTGCCATCACTCCAGGACACTGCCCTTTCTCACTGTGCTGTCATCACTCCAGGACCCAGTCCGTGCTCACTGCGCTGCCATCTCTCCAGGACCCAGCCCATGCTCACTGTGCTGCCTTCACTCCAGGACCTCGCCCGTACGCTGTGTGTTGTCATCAGTCCAGGACGCAGCCTGTGTGCACTCTGCTGCCATCGCTGCAGGACCCAGCCTGAGCTCACTATGCTGCCATCGCTGCAGGACCCAGCCCGAGCTCACTTTGCTGCCATCGCTGCAGGACCTTGCCCATGCTCACTGTGCTGTCATCACTCCAGCAGCCATCTGGTCCTCACTGAGCTGCCATCGCTCCCAAACCCAGCCTGTGCTCACTGTGCTGCCATCGCTCCAGGAACCAGCCCATACGCACTCTGCTGCCATCGCTCCAGTACCCAGACCGTGCTCACTATGCTGCCATCGCTCCAGGACACAGCCCGTGCTCACTGTGCTGTCATCGCTCCAGGACGCATCCCGTGCTCACTGTGCTGTCATCGCTCCAGGACCCAGCTCATGCGCACTCTGCTGTCATCACTCCAGGTCCCAGACCGTGCTCACTGTGCTGCCAACACTCCAGGACCCAGCCCGTGCTCACTGTGCTGTCATCACTTCACGACCCTGCCCATTGCTCACTGTGCCACTATCGCTCCAGGACCCAGCCCGTGCTCACTGTGCTGTCATCACTCCACGACCCTGCCCATTGCTCACTGTGCCACTATCGCTCCAGGACCCAGCCCGTGCTCACTGTGCTGCCATAGCTCCAGGACCCAGACCGTGCACACTCTGCTGTCATCGTTGCAGGACCCAGCCCGTGCTCACTGTGCTGCCATCACTCCAGGACCCAGCCCTTGCTCACAGTGCTTACATCGCTCCAGGACCCAGCCCGTGCTCACTGTGCTGCCATCACTCCAGGACCCAGCCCTTGCTCACAGTGCTTACATCGCTCCAGGACCCAGCCCGTGCGCACTGTGCTACCATTGCTCCCAGACCCAGCCAATGCTCACTGTGTTGCCATCACTCCAGGACCCAGCCCGTGCTCACTGTGCTGCCATCGCTGCAGGACCCAGCCTGTGCACACTGTGCTGCCATCACTCCAGGACCCAGCCTGTGCGCACCGTGCTGCCATCACTCCAGGACCCAGCCTGTGCGCACTCTGCTGCCATCGCTGCAGGACCCAGCCCATGCTCACTATGCTGCCATCACCCCAGGACCCAGCTTGTGCTCACTCTGCTGTCATCGCTCCAGGACCCAGCCCTCGCTCACTGTGCTGACATCGCTGCAGGTCCCAGACCGTGCTCTCTGTGCTGCCAACACGCCAGGACCCAGCCCGTACTCACTGTGCTGTCATGCCCCAGGACCCAGTCCGTGCTCACTGTGCTGTCACGCCCCAGGACCCAGCTTGTGCTCACTGTGCTGTCATCTCTCCATGACCCTGCCCATTGCTCACTGTGCCACCATCGCTCCAGGACCCAGACCGTGCTCACTGTACTGCCATAGCTCCAGGACCCAGACTGTGCACCCACTGCTGCCATTGCTGCAGGACCCAGACCGAGTTCACTGTGCTGCCATCACTCCAGGACCCAGCCCTTGCTCACAGTGCTTACATCGCTCCAGGATCCAGCCCATATGCACTCTGCTGCCATTGCTCCCAGACCCAACCAATGCTCACTGTGTTGCCATCACTCCAGGACCCAGCCCGTGCTCACTGTGCTGCCATCACTGCAGGACCCAGCCTGTGCTCACTGTGCTGCCCTCGCCCCAGGACTCAGCCCATGCCCACTCTGCTGCCATTGCTCCAGGACCCAGTCCGTGCTACTGTGCCACCATCGCTCCAGGACCCAGCCCATGCTCACTGTGCTGCCATCGCTGCAGGAGCCAGCCCTAGCTCACTGTGCTGCCATCGCTGCAGGACCCAGCCTGTGCTCACTGTGTTGCCCTCGCTGCAGGACACATCCCGTGCACACTGTGCTGCCATCGCTGCAGACCCAGCCCATTCTCACTGTGCTGCCATCGCTCCATTACCCAGCCTGTGCTCACTGTGTTGCCCTCGCTCCATTACCCAGACCGTGCTACTGTGCCACCATCGCTCCAGGACCCAGCCCGTGCTCACTGTGCTGCCATCGCTGCAGGAGCCAGCCCGAGCTCACTGTTCTGCCATCACTCCAGGACCCAGCCTGTGCTCACTTTGCTGCCATCGCTGCAGGACACATCCCGTGCACACTGTGCTGCCATCGCTGCAGACCCAGCCCATTCTCACTGTGCTGTCATCGCTCCAGGACCCAGCCCGTGCTCACTGTGCTGTAATCACTCCAGGACCCAGCCCGTACTCACCGTGCTGTCATCACTACAGGATCCAGCCCGTGCTCACTGTGCTGCCATCGCTCCAGGACACAGCACGTGCTCACTGTGCTGCCATCACTCCAGGATCCAGCCGTTGCGCACTGTGCTGTCGTCACCCCAGGACCCAGTCCGTGCTCACTGTGCTGCCATCACTACAGGATCCAGCCCTTGCTCACTGTGCTGCCATCACTCCAGGACCCAGTCCGTGCTCACTGTGTTGCCATCACTCCAGGACCCAGTCCGTACTCACTGTGTTGCTATCACTCCAGGACCCAGCTCGTGCTCACTATGCTGCCATCACTCCAGGACTCAGCCTGTGTGCACTCTGCTGCCATCGCTGCAGGACCCAGTCCGAGCTCACTATGCTGCCATCGCTGCAGGACACAGCCAAAGCTCAGTTTGCTGCCATCGCTGCAGGACCCAGCCCGAGCTCACTTTGCTGCCATCGCTCCAGGACCCAGCCCATGCTCACTGTGCTGTCATCACTCCAGCAGCCATCTGGTCCTCACTGTGCTGCCATCGCTCCCAAACCCAGCCTGTGCTCACTGTGCTGCCATCGCTCCAGGATCCAGCCCGTGCTCACTGTGCAGCAATCGCTCCAGGACTCAGCCTGTGCTCACTGTGCTGTCATCACTCCATGAACCAGCCCATACGCACTCTGCTGCCATCGCTCCAGTACCCAGACCGTGCTCACTATGCTGCCATCGCTCCAGGACCCAGCCCGTGCTCACTGTGCTGCCATAACTCCACGACCCTGCCCATTGCTCACTGTGCCACTATCGCTCCAGGACCCAGCCCGTGCTCACTGTGCTGCCATAGCTCCAGGACCCAGACTGTGCACACTCTGCTGTCATCGCTGCAGGACCCAGCCTGTGCTCACTGTGCTGCCATCACTCCAGGACCCAGCCCTTGCTCACAGTGCTTACATCGCTCCAGGATCCAGCCTGTGCGCACTGTGCTGCCATTGCTCCCAGACCCAGCCAATGCTCACTGTGTTGCCATCACTCCAGGACCCAGCCCGTGCTCACTGTGCTGCCATCGCTGCAGGACCCAGCCTGTGCACACTGTGCTGCCATCACTCCAGGACCCAGCCTGTGCGCACCGTGCTGACATCACTCCAGGACCCATCCCTTGCTCACTGTGCTGCCATCACTCCAGGTCCCAGCCCGTGCGCACTGTGCTGCCATTGCTCCCAGACCCAGCCAATGCTCACTGTGTTGCCATCACTCCAGGACCCAGCCCGTGCTCACTGTGCTGCCATCGCTGCAGGACCCAGCCTGTGCTCACTGTGCTGCCCTCGCTCCAGGACTCAGCCCATGCCCACTCTGCTGCCATTGCTCCAGGACCCAGCCTGTGCTCACTGTGCTGCCATTACTCCAGGACCCAGTCCGTGCTCACTGTGCTGCCATCGCTCCATTACCCAGCCTGTGCTCACTGTGTTGCCCTCGCTCCATTACCCAGACCGTGCTACTGTGCCACCATCGCTCCAGGACCCAGCCCCTGCTCACTGTGCTGCCATCGCTGCAGGAGCCAGCCCGAGCTCACTGTTCTGCCATCACTCCAGGACCCAGCCTGTGCTCACTGTGCTGTCATCGTTCCAGGACACAGCCCATGCTCACTGTGCTGCCATTGCTCCAGGACTCAGCCTGTGGTCACTGTGCTGTCATCACTCCAGGACCCAGCCCGTGCTCACTGTGCTGCCAGCACTCCAGGACCCAGCCCGTGCTCACTGTGCTGCCATCACTCCAGGACTCAGCCCTTGCTCACTGTGCTACCATCACTCCAGGACCCAGCCCGTGCTCACTGTGCTGCCATCTCTCCAGGACCCAGCACATGCTCACTGTGCTCCCTTCACTCCAGGACCTCGCCCGTACGCTGTGTGCTGTCATCAGTCCAGGACGCAGCCTGTGCTCACCGTGCCACTATCGCTCCAGGACCCAGCCTGTGCTCATTGTGCTGCCATCAATCCAGGACCCAGCCCTTGCTCACTGTGCTGCCATCACTCCAGGACCCTGTGCTCACTGTGCTGCCATTGCTCCCAGACCCAGCCAATGCTCACTGTGTTGCCATCACTCCAGGACCCAGCCCGTGCTCACTGTGCTGCCATCACTCCAGGACCCAGCCTGTGCGCACCGTGCTGACATCACTCCAGGACCCATCCCTTGCTCACTGTGCTGCCATCACTCCAGGACCAAGCCTGTGCTCACTCTGCTGACATCGCTGCAGGTCCCAGACCGTGCTCTCTGTGCTGCCAACACGCCAGGACTCAGCCCGTGCTCACTGTGCTGTCATGCCCCAGGACTCAGTCCGTGCTCACTGTGCTGTCACGCCCCAGGACCCAGCTTGTGCTCACTGTGCTGTCATCTCTCCACGACCCTGCCCATTGCTCACTGTGCCACCATCACTCCAGGACACAGACTGTGCTCACTGTACTGCCATAGCTCCAGGACCCAGACTGTGCACCCACTGCTGCCATTGCTGCAGGACCCAGACCGAGTTCACTGTGCTGTCATCGCTCCAGGGCCCCGCCCGTGCTCACTGTGCTGCCATCACTCCAGGACACAGCCCGTGCTCACTGTGCTGCCATCACTCCAGGACCCATCCCGTGCTCACTGTGCTGCCATCACTCCAGGACACAGCACGTGCTCACTGTGCTGCCATCACTCCAGGATCCAGCCGTTGCACACTGTGCTGTCTTCACCCCAGGACCCAGTCCGTGCTCACTGTGCTGCCATCACTACAGGATCCAGCCCTTGCTCACTGTGCTGCCATCACTCCAGGTCCCAGTCCGTGCTCACTGTGTTGCCATCACTCCAGGACCCAGTCCGTACTCACTATGCTGCCATCACTCCAGGACTCAGCCTGTGTGCACTCTGCTGCCATCGCTGCAGGACCCAGCCTGAGCTCACTGTGCTGCCATCGCTGCAGGACCTAGCCCATGCTCACTGTGCTGTCATCACTCCAGCAGCCATCTGGTCCTCACTGTGCTGCCATCCCTCCCAAACCCAGCCTGTGCTCACTGTGCTGCCATCACTCCAGGACCCAGCTCGTACTCACTATGCTGCCATCACTCCAGGACTCAGCCTGTGTGCACTCTGCTGCCATCGCTCCAGGATCCAGCCCGTGCTCACTGTGCAGCAATCGCTCCAGGACTCAGCCTGTGCTCACTGTGCTGTCATCACTCCAGGAACCAGCCCATACGCACTCTGCTGCCATCGCTCCAGTACCCAGACCGTGCTCACTGTGCTGCCATCGCTCCAGGACACAGCCCGTGCTCACTGTGCTGTCATCGCTCCAGGACCCAGCCGGTGCTCACTCTGCTGTCATCACTCCAGGACCCAGACCGTGCTCACTGTGCTGTCATCACTCCACGACCCTGCCCATTGCTCACTGTGCCACTATCGCTCCAGGACCCAGCCCGTGCTCACTGTGCTGCCATAGCTCCAGGACCAGACCGTGCACACTCTGCTGTCATTGTTGCAGGACCCAGCCCGTGCTCACTGTGCTGCCATCACTCCAGGACCCAGCCCTTGCTCACTGTGCTTACATCTTTCCAGGATCCAGCCCGTGCGCACTGTGCTGCCATTGCTCCCAGACCCAGCCAATGCTCTCTGTGTTGCCATCACTCCAGGACCCAGCCCGTGCTCACTGTGCTGCCATTGCTGCAGGACCCAGCCTGTGCTCACTGTGTTGCCCTCGCTCCAGGACTCAGCCCATGCCCACTCTGCTGCCATTGCTCCAGGACCCAGCCTGTGCTCACTGTGCTGCCATCGCTCCAGGACCCAGCCTGTGTTCACTGTGCTGCCATCACTCCAGGACCCAGCCTGTGCACACTATGCTGCCATCACTCCAGGACCCAGCCTGTGCGCACCGTGCTGACATCACTCCAGGACCCATCCCTTGCTCACTGTGTTGCCATCACTCCAGGACCCAGTCCGTGCTCACTGTGCTACCATTTCTTTGGGACCTGCCAATTCTGGGAGTCTGAAGCAAACACAGAGAATGCTGATGAACCTGAGTAATTTAGGGAGCAGCTGTGGAGACAGACAGATAGTGAACGTTTCAAGTCCAGTATGACTCTTCAGAACTGAAAGATGTTGAAGAATTAATTTATATACTTTTGACAATGACAGATGCCCATTGCAAAAGACAAAATGGTTGTTAAAGTGGAGAAAGATAAAAAGACATGTTATTTAAGTGCAAACTAAGATATAAAAGGGAGAGAATGTGTCCTCTCAGAGTGAAGGGAACAAGACAGAAATTTCATGGGGGCTCAGTGGTTAACACTGTTGCCTCACAGCGCCAGGGACCCAGGTTCGATTCTAATCTCAGACGACTGTCTGTGTGGAGTTTGCACATTCTCCCTGTGTCTGCATGGGTTTTCTTCGGGTGCTCCAGTTTCCTCCCACAATCCAAAGATGTGCAGTTTATATGAATTGGCCATTCTCAATTGCCCGTAGTGTTCAGGGATGTATAGGTTAAGTGCATTAGTCAGGGGTAAATGTAGAATAGTAGGATTAGGAAATGGTTCTGGGTGGCTTGCTCTTTGGAGGGTCAGTGTGAACTTGTTGGGCCAAATGTCCTGTTTCCGCACTGTAGGGATTCTACAAATTCCATGAAAAGAAACAAGCCAAGCTGTCTTGTCTTTACAAACCCATGCGACTGCTTTGCAGCGTACCTCCGCCCTGTCCATAGGATTGACCCTGACTTCCCAGTTGCTTTCCATTTCAATAAACCATCTTGCTCCCATGCTAACATTTCTGACTTGGGCTTGTCTGCAATGTTCAAACGAAGCACAACGGTAGCTAAATGATCATCGACTTTCTGCTTCGGGATTTTACAGCCTTGAGGTCTCAATATCAAAATCAATAACTTCAGAATCTGTATCTGTTCTCCTTTTTTCTTACATTCTCCACCCCCTTCCTTCTCACAGCTGTGTCTTGTTTGTGCTTCATCTACTAGCCGAGGACCAATTCTCTCCCTTTCGCACTTTAATTTACATCCATTTTATGTTTCTTTTTATCTTTCCATACCATAACTCCTTTCCACTGGGACTCTGCCTCTGTCAAAAAAACTTACAAGAACATTTTCTGTCACCATTCAATTCTGAAGAGAAGTCGTACCAGAATCAAAATGTTATGCTGTTTCTCTCTCCAGAGATGCTTCCAGACCCGCTGAGTTTCTCCAGCATTTTCTGAGGTGAAAACCATATTCTTGACTATAGATACATAAAGCTACTTGTCCAGCTTTCTGTACTTTTTTAATATGAGGACATAGGAGAATTAAAAGTCCAGGAGCAACTTCTGAGTGTCAGATTAGCAGAATGCCAGTTCCAGAGAAAGTACCCTGTCAAATCAATCTGTCATTAGTCAAACATTTGGAATGGGAGAAGGGAAGGAAGAAGATTGACTATGTTCTCTAAAACATGGTCTTGACTGGACAAAATTGAACAAGAACCTTTTGCCCTCCAGCAATGACAAAACATGAGCTAGCCATCCACCCGATCTGCAGTCTTCAATTGTTTCCCATGCAGTTCTGGGGAGGTGATAGCCCAGTGGTATCATCACTGAACTGTTAAACCAGAGACTCAGGTAATGTGCTAGAAATGGATTTGAAAGCTGCCATGCCAGATGGTGGAATTTGAATTTGATAATAATGTCTGCAATTAAGAGTCTAATGGTGAACATTATCAGGAAAAACCCATCTAGTTCTCTAATGTCCTTTAGGGAAGGAAATTGCCATCCTTATCTGGTCTACATGTGACTCCAGACCCACAGCAATGTACTGACACTTCATTGCCCTCTGGGCAATAAATGCTAGTCTAGCCAATGACATCTCCATCCCATGAATGAATAAAATAATGTATCAATGATCTTCTCGTGGACAATCCCACAATAGAACAAGCTGCCAAAATGAATACTCACAGTGCCTATTGTTTGAGATCTTTAAGACTAATCTTTAAGTTATTTTATCATCATCATTCATTTTCAGCAGCTAATTTCTGATTGATCCAAGACTGGCCATATAGAGGTTGTTGGAATATGGATGACAGTGTGAACACAACCAAAGTCAAAACAGCAAAATCTCATTCACAGCCACTTCAGGTAGGCATGAGATTTTGAGATGAGCAGGGACCAAGGCAGAGAAACTGAGCACAAATTTGCTTGGAAGTACCTGTCACATGGGATGATCAATCATGTTGCCCCAACGTGACATCATGCTTAGTCTTATCAACATCAATCACTGAGTCTCTCCAAGTACATTGACCCATCCGTGGAGAATGCTCCACTTGCAGCCCAACAGCAGGAAGATGAGGACCTAAGGGTTCACACTGCAAGACCCCAGTCACTGAATAAAGGAAGCAGGAATATATGCCCAGACTATTTAGTAACTTTGAATGTTCAAACATACATGGCACATTGCCGTGTTTAGCTCCTTTTTAAAATGTGTTTCTGAATGCTGTGGTGAGGTGTAATAAAGACATCAGCAGCTAAAGTGAGGCAGGTTCTCTTAAATAGGTGGATTTTTCATCTAAAGGAGACAAAGGCGATGGGAGTCAGGCAGGAAAGTGAAGGTAAAGCCATAATCAGATCAGTCTCGATCAGTTTGAACAGTGGAACTAGTTTACGAGGTCAACTTGTATAATTCTGCCCTATTTCCTCTGTTCTCATGTTTTTTCATGTCATGTGCATTTCATGTGGCTAACACTAGAGGCCTGCCATCTGCCTGCGGTTCAGTACAGGCTCTGTCACCAACTACCCTCTCTGAATTTCAGGGCCTTCAGCTGTCACAGCCTTTGTTAGCTCCTCCCCCATGTCTGAGAAGCGCTCATTAACTCTGAGCCCAGATCAAACTCATAATCACTGAGGTCAATAATTGGGCCCTGGTGGAGGGTATGTGGGTGAAATGATATGATACTTCTGTCCTTTGAGGTTTCTAAATACTTCCCAGACTCAGGTCCCCTGCTGAGGTAACCAGCCAGTTTTCTGTAGTGCGAGCACAACTCCCCTTCCCACTCCTCCAACATGTCCACCCTAGGCCTCCTCCACCACCAAAATAACGCTACACACAAACTGGAGGAAGAACACTTCATTTTCCACCTTGGGAGCTTACAACCATATGGCCTTAACATAGAATTCGCCAACTCTCAAATCTCCTCATCCCCTCATCCTGGGTCCGGCCCTCCCTCTCCACCCTGCCTCTTTGACCTGACCTAACCTGTCCATCTTCCTTCCCACTTATCCACTCCACCCTTCCCACTGACCAATCACAATCACCTCTTACCTGCATCCCACCTACCTTTCCCCCAGTCCTACCTCCTCCCTCTATTTATTTCTCAGCCACTTTCCTTCTCCCCAGTACTCGTGAAAGGTTCCGACCTGAAACATCGACTCCCACCCACCCCACCAACCACCCCCTGAGGTTGCTTGATCTGCTGTGCTTTTCCAGCTCCACACTTTATTGAGTAGATTCCCTTCTCAAACAGGCCCTTCAGCCCAACCAGTCCACACTGACCCTCTGAAGAGTAACCCACCCAGACCCAGTTCCCTCTGACTAACTGACCTAACACTATGGGGCAATTTAGCATGGCCAATTCACCTGACCTGCACATCTTTGGACTGTGGGAGGAAACCAGAGCACCCGGAGGAAACCCATGCGGGCACAGGGAGAATGTGCAAACTCCACACAGACAGCCACCCAAGGCTGGAATCGAACCTGGTACCCTGGTGCTGTGAGATAGCAGTGCTAACCACTGTGCCACTCCTGAGTCTGACTTTCCAGCGTCAGCAGTCCTCAAAATCTCCACATTGATGGAGAACACAAACAATCAGCACAAAGGATTTAACATTTCCACTGCCTGTCAATTCCTGATGAGTACTTTCTTTCTGCCCATTTGAAGGCCTCCTCACTCCTTTTGCGTATCACTCCATCTCTCTAGCAGTGGTGGTCTGGCCTGCTTGTTCTCCTGCCGGGTTGACAGCTTCCTCCTCAGTGAGGATCAGGGCTCAGCTGTTCTATGCACTGCCATCCATCATTACCCTTTTCTTGGTGGTTGCAATCCCATTTTCTCCTGTGAATACTGGGTTTCAACCTTATTCAAGAAATTGAGCACATAATTGAGGTTGACACTTTAGTGGCATAGTGTATTGTTGGAGGTGGGACTTAGCAAAATGATTTGTTTAGGTTTTTCTCTGACTGAATTTGCAGCACTATTAAACAGGTGACAGCAACCCTAGCCCAAATCTTCTCTCATGCTATTTGTGTTCATTCTAATTTTCAAAAGTAACATTCTGAAAATAGTAGCAATCTAGAGAGAAAAAGATGGAAATCCCGGAAACACTTGATGGGGTGGGCAGGATCTGTGGTGAGAACACATCAGTTCAAGTTTCAAGTACAGGCTATTCATCAAAACTGAAATGCAAGAGGTTGGCAAGTATATTAACATAATAAAAAAAAGGAGAAAATATGTATTTACAAATACATGTTTACTCTGACACACTTAGAGAGAGGAGTTCTAAAGGAATTAATATTACAAACCAATATAAAGTTTAACTGCATCTTTCTAAACATCTCATTTGGTATTGTGAAGACAGGAAGAAACAAATCACCTTTACATATTACAGAACCTGAGATACTTCCTGATCAACCAGCTCAAGTATGCTATGGCTCCAGGAAAGATGCTGTGAAACTTGAGGGTTCAGAAAAAATTTACAAGGATGTTGCCAGTGTTGGAGGATTTGAGCCAAAGGGAGAGGCTGAATAGGCTGGCATTGTTTTCCTTGGAATGTCGGAGGCTGAGGGGGTGACCTCATACAGGTTTATAAAATCATGAGGGGCATGGATAGGATGAATAGGCATGGGTTTTTTCCCTGGGGTGGGGGAGTCCTGAACACGAGGGCATAGTTTTGGGGTGAGAGGGGAAAGATTTAAAAGGGACCTAAGGGGCAACGTTTTCACACAGAGGGTGGTGCGTGTACGGAATGAGCTGCCAGAGGAACTGGTGGAGGCTGGTACAATTACAAGATTTAAAAGGCATGAGGATGAGTAGGAAGGGCTTACAGGGATGTGGGCCAAGTGCTGGCAATGGGCAGCACGGTGGCACAGTGGTTAGCACTGCTGCCTCACAGCACCTGAGACCCGGGTTCAATTCCCGCCTCAGGCGACTCTCTGTGTGGAGTTTTCACATTCTCCAAAAATGTGCAGGTTAGGTGAATTGACCATGCTAAATTGTCCATAGTGTTAGGTGAAGGGGTAAATGTAGGAGTATGGGTCTGGGTGGTATACGCTTTGGCGGGTAGGTGTGGACTTGTTGGGCCGAAGGGCCTCTTTCCACACTGTAAGCAATCTAATCTAAAAAAAACACTTATTACATATTAACATATATGTTCATTATTAAATGAATTAAATTAAACTATGCAGCCAACAGGAGCTCATGAAGCCCTTTAATTTGGCAATCATCCAGTGACAAAGTTTTCAATTTTTCCACCATCATTTGTATGTTCTGTCCTCATGTGACTAATACCTCCATCTCTCTGGCAGAAAAGTATGCCCTGTAATTTTGTGGCATTAATCAATTGTTATTGTGCCAAAATATCTATAGTTCAAATCTGATTGTATCTAGCAATTACAGTGGCACCCTTCACAACTTGCATGGGGCTGAAAAGATAAACAGTGAACTGTTAAGAACTGGAAATTTCTTTCTGATTTAACATGCAGGATGAAATGAAATATCTGCTGCATGCTGCTCCGTCAAGATTCAAATCAAACCAGCAAGGCTGGAGGATGTCACTGTTAGCTCCTTCTTGTTGTGCTTAATATGACAAGTTGTCAAGTCATTTCACTGTTTATTTTCACTGGAAGAGACACTTTTGCATCTCCACTTATTTTGGGAGAGGAACTGTTGCAGAATTCCCATATGTGACTATTATCTGAGATAAAGATTATTAAGGGTTCAACACTTGACACAAACACAGTCTACAGACCAGTAACAAGTACAGCATTGATTGACTGCTCCTGTCTCAATAACAATAGTGCATTCTTCAACACTCTTCAACTTCACACCATCCTCAAAAGATAAACTGGTTTCATATACACCTAAAAAAAGCCCTTGGAGCAAAATGTCTTTGCCCTTTTGTAGTGCAATTTGTGTCCCTGACATTTACTGGCTGGAATGATCAAAGTGAACAAGTACTGATGATAGTATGTAAACAGATGGTACAACACCTTAATGGTATTCAAGCTCTTCCACTCAGCCAGTGTATTTTCATACCCTGGGGCCGATCGTACAGAATTCAGCAACGACTTTCAGCATATTTATCCTAACTCTCTTTAGCAATTCCTGATGCAACCTACATTTTAGATCTCTGAGACTGTGGAATGTTTCTGTGAAAAGGCAAGTGTCTTTTTTCTCGCCTTCCTGGAGCTTGAATCATCACTTAAAGAACTGAAGGCCAACCAACATTATTTTCCTCTTACAATGTTGCAGTAAATGAGTTGCTGCTGTACTCAGGACCTACATGAAGAATTACAGCAGCAAAGTGCAAGGTCATAGTTGTTATACATCTTACTGCTGTTACAGAAATTGACATACTTTCTCCAATAATGCCAAAGCTTAAACAACAGCAATTGAAAATGGAATAATTTTCTGGTTATGGCCAGTCACCATATTATGACATACATAATAAAGGAATTTGTTGAAATAAAAAATAGACATCTAGACAATGTTTTTTTTTCTTTTTGTAATTAATTGCAACTGTTGGAATATAACCAAGTCAATGTTTTCAAACGAGTCTTTTCACCAGTGTAGTAAGAATTAGTTGATCCCACTCAATGGAGGTTTATAAAGTGGCCCCTAGTTAAAATGATTCCAAACTGCTCTTGTCAAATATTTACATTTCTGGGAAATCTCATGTGTATTTATTGATGAGGATAGAGCTCTCACTTGGCTCCTTCCTGTTCAGTTTATGCGTATTCTGCGTAGTTTTCTACAAGGGTCAGTTAGTTCAGTTGGCTGGACAGCTGCAGCGTGACGCTGCCAGTATGGGTTCAATTCCTACACCAGCTGATGTTACATAAAGGATTCTTCTTCTCAAACTCTCCCCTCACCTGAGGCATGGTGACCTTCAGGCGTCTATGTTTAATGGACGGCATGGTCTTGGTATGACTGTGGTAACTTTACCTTTAGTTTTCCAGTTAGCCTCTGATGCCTCCCATACAGTTAATGGCCTTGGACAGTGTACTGCAGTGTGCCTGGGTCTCTGGAGTCCTACCACAGTGTGTCTTATACCTTAAAAGAAGGGAAGAGCCAGGCAAAACTGGATGGAAACATGATTTTAAGCGGTGTTTGGGAATTTCCTCGGTTTTGCTCTCCACGGTGTTGGTTTGTGAGTAGGTTTCCCCCTGCATTTACAGTGAAGTTACAATAGCAGATACCACCCTCCACCACATCCCCACCCCATCCTGAGGATGTTCCTGGATTATGTTTGCTGACTGATAATTATTTGCCCTGCTAAGATCACTTTCCTGTAATTGATGATAAAGGTTTTACGAATGTAAAACAATGACATTTTGGTATTTGAAGGTTAAAGGTTTCTATTTCATGTAGAGTAGGAGCAACTTACTGCAGATGGTGGAATCTGTACTGAAAATGAAAAATGCTGGAAATCACAGTGGGTCAGGCAGGATCTGTGGAAAGAGAGCAAGCTAATGTTTCGAGTTCAGATGACTCTTTATCACAGTTAAAAATCATGCAACGCCAGGTTATAGTCCAACAGGTTTATTTGGAAGCACTAGCTTTCAGAGCGCTCCTCCTTCATCAGGTGGTTGTCTTCAATCACTTGATAAAGGGGCAGTGCTCCGAAAACTAGTGATTCCAAATAAACCTGTTGGACTATAACCTGGCGTGTGTGATTTTTAATTTTGTACACCCCAGTTCAACACCAGCACCTCCAAATCGCTCTTTATCACAGCTACTTCAGATAGAATTGCTTTTCCTCCCCCTTCTCATGGACACACAATTAGATGAAGCTTTCCATGTATTCATCTTGCACCAAAGCTGACACTAGGAGGTCAATTAGAACATGATACCATCCTCAAATATCAGAATTCAGAATCTTCACTCACTTTGACCACAGATCCTGCCCCCCCCCAACCCCTGCTCTGACCAACACTAGCCCCATACTCCCCATACCATGAGGGTGGCGTTATTGACAGAAATGCTATTTTCAGAAAAAAGAATCCTCTACATGCCAGCCACTATGACGGAAACCAGTTCTATTTATACAACGATCCAACAATGCTGCTCAGTATAAAACCTTAAGTTATCTCAAGAATGTGATTTGAAAGAAGTTCTGGGATTTACATATTAATGAACCAAAACCTGCAACCCATTCTAAAAGATGAAAGTCTTAATAGCAATCTATGTTTGTTCAATATATCGTATCAGTTGCATGCAGGACACTGTGATCTTTTGCTGTAAATTCTGTGTCTTATGATCCTGCTCACAGCTACCTGATGAAGGAACAGCACTCTGAAAGCTAATGCTTCCAAATAAACTTGCTGGAGTATTACCTGGTATTGTGTGATTTTTAACAGTATCAAAAAGGCAGGGAAGGCACTGATGGATTTGACAGTTAATAACATGGATCTTAATTGAAAGACAGGAAGGATAGAAATGGTTGCAAATGTATCAAATGAGTAGGATGCGATGATCAAAGAAATGCTTTTTTTTGGTGGTCTGGTTTCAGACAGTCGAGAAAGGGAGGTTTGACTTTCTTTAATAATCTCCAACAAATATTGTCTTTTTGCTCTTCAATGGTATTATACATGGGAATGGTGCCACGTGTGACTGCAGTTCGCTGAAATCTTCTTACAAAGGGTTGGAATGTTGATTTTCTGACTTCAGTTCTTCCACAGCTACGGTGTCCCCTTTTGAGTATTTCCAGGCTGTGTTCTTATATTTTGAACAGCCAGTCTTCTGCTTTTTGTTTATGAGCTACAAAGGGTTGTTCAAGGTGAGAACACGTTAAAGCAGCCAAAGGGGTGTGTTGCTGGAATGAGCCTTACTTGGCTGCTACTCCAGGAATACGCAAAGGGTCTTCAGGCCAAGCTAATGAGAATTGGCAGTGTAGAAGACCTACACAATCAGAGTGAAAAGATTAGTGACAGCTAGTCTGGAATCATTAAAATGGCAGAGGACAATGTAAGTTTATTGTTTTTGTAGCATTAATTTGGCACAACATTCAAGAAATTTCTGTCTGTAAAACAGCACACGTTAAATTCTTAATAAAGTTTTTATTACTTCCATATTTCTGCAGAAATATTAACTTATTTAAAATATGTAAGAAAGTAAAACCTCTATTAAGATTAATGTCACATGAATGCAGTGATAATTCAAATGCTGTTATTGGCAATAATAATCTTCTGAAGGTCTGTGCCTCTCTCTCTAGATTAGGAATAAACAATATTAAACTAGAAAACTATCTTGAACTATGGAAGTAAGAATTGATTGTTTTTGTAACTTTCACAAGAAAGTGGAGATCAGGCCTTTTTCTCCCTATCTCAGCCACCTAGGGCAACATGTGGACTGGGTGAAACATTGAGAACAAAGGAAGGATCTACTGTAATACCTTGGGCTATCTGCTTTACAAAGAATGTATATTGTGAGCCAATGTTGCTGAAAAGGTTTCAGGCACCTTGGAGAATGTGGTATAAAGAGAGAAAAAAACCTATCTATTCCAATTTCTATTTTTTATATTTGAAAGGTTTTGCCATTGGTTATATACCTGACATGGAACATTTTTTATTAACGTTAAAACAATTAGAATTGTATTGAGTGGATTGATAATTGTTAAAAAAAATTCCATTGTGA
The DNA here is from genome assembly GCF_037043375.1 of Chiloscyllium plagiosum. Taxonomy (NCBI): domain Eukaryota; kingdom Metazoa; phylum Chordata; class Chondrichthyes; order Orectolobiformes; family Hemiscylliidae; genus Chiloscyllium; species Chiloscyllium plagiosum. Next base: position 73,589,792 of record NW_028270141.1, read on the forward strand.
AGTATTTTGCCTTCAGACTGTATAGTTGATATGGAATGTACGTGATAAATACTGAAACTATTGCAATCAAACTGAATACAATATGCTGTTTGGAGACAAATTGAATGTTATTGCAAATTCTGAACTAATCAAGTGAAACACCTTTGTCATGCAATTTTTAAAAAATATTATAAATTAAGTGTATTTTTTGAAAAAGGGATGCCTTTGCAATCAATGTCTCCTGTTATAAAAAGAAAGCTGTTGAATGTAAAATTGATCAGGTCATCGTAAGGTATTTTTGAAGAAATTCTGAGGTTGTCTAAATTTCTTCTTTCATCCTGTTTGTGGACTTCAATTAGAAAAGACTTTCTCAGATATTTGCTATATTGTTGTTTTCTCATTGCTCATCAATCATGTCTCAACATCTTCCTGTAGCTTTTATTACTGATTCACATCTAACATTTGTGTGAGAGGAGTCTAACCCCAGACCTCTTGATATGGAGATTATGAGCTCACAGGGTTCAAACAAATCACTTCGCAATTCCATCGAATTCAGAAAGACAGCTTGGAGGCAAACAAAATAAAACCTTTTGAAATGCATTATCAAATGATACCTAAGACTCCATGACTATCTTTCTTCTTACAAACTTACAAATGCGCCCTCTGCATTTTATTGTTTTTATTTATGGTGCAATTTAACACGTTTTGATTTCTTCCTGTTAACACTTTGCTGAATTTCACATGCTGCAATCTCTGACCAGAGCACCAACTCAAGCTGACAACTTTTGGCCTCTTTTCTAGTTAACAAATGGAGCCACTGGCAGATTTTCTCATGTAAACTAAAATTAATAACAATCTGCCCAATTTGTCCTTGCTCTGGCAGCTTCTTTATGCATCATGTGATTTGTTAGTTCTGCTTCTATCTGATGCCGAATAAAATGCGACACTGTCCTGTCAGTAACACTGTTCTTCTGCATTGAGTGTTTTTTTATATATACATTTTTTTCTTTTTTTTTTGAATTTTTTTTATACTATTTTTTCTTTCTTTTTTTGAATGTTCTATATATGTCATTGGTTGTAATATATCGAAGGACAAATCACTGTCCTCATAAAGTGACTCACTATTGGAAATGAAGAATTTAAAATCGAAAGATAAAATATACTGGGGAGCATACTTCAAAGACCCAGCACACTTCCATCAACAGAGACTCTGCATCCAGAATGTGTGATTTTGTAAAACTAGCCATCTATGTTATCTTTCTATAACATTCCATGAAGAAGAAGTATTGACTGCAGATAATGTAGAACCTGCCTCTTCTCCAGAGAGAATTTCACAGCAGTGGAGCAGCAGAGAAATAAATGCACAGTGCAGTGTTTTAAATTTTAACTTTCACAAATTATTGCTAGGTCTGACCCAGTGGTGTATGGAAGTCTGCAAAGTTGGTAGTCGCAAAACTGTTGACCCTGATTGAATGTTCAGCCTAGGGCCAAAAGAAAATTGGAGATTTTATCACTTGTATCAGTGTTTCTTTCGCTGCTGAAATCAGAGCCTGCAACTAATGCATCTCTGCCCAAGTTAGGCCAGAGTAAAGCTAGGAAATTCAGAACTGTAGGGCCATTGGCAACGTTGCTTTGATATGTCAAAGAGATCAGGTGATTCCTGGGAAGGGAAATTGAGTGAGCGATGACACAAAACAAACAGAAATGGGTTCTGTCGGATTTTCCTGTCAATACAGTTTGTCCGCCATCATTTCCACATCAACAAATGCAGAAACTGGCATAGCCAGTCAGTGATTGAACAGTTGTGCTGGTAAAGAATTAGAAGATTATAGGAATAACTTTCATGATAATTTCATCACAAATGACTGGAAAAATAAGGTGACAGTACGGCCTCCCATTAAACATGGCTAGCCAAAATATTATTTTGAATGTTTTTAATAGAATCCTTGGCAGCAGTCAAGGAAGCCGGAAATAAGATTGATTAATGTCTTTTGCTACTGTAGCTACTATTAAATAATGCTTCCTCCTCAATCTTGCTGTTGTCTTTCCCACCTGAAACTTGTATTGCTGGCTTTTAAAGGTTTGCTGCATTCTTTTCAAACTTCAATGCCCAGCCAAGCATTCACCTGCAATCTTATTGCATGTAAAGACAATAAAATGGCACTGAAGATCATAACAAATTAATGCATTCTTTTCTGTGACTGGGATTTGAAAAATAAATGTTCTCTTGGCACGAACCAACAGAAAATGATGCCACCCCTTTATTTAGGATGTCAGTGAGCATTGAGTTGATGCCAATCCTTTTCAGGCACTATAGAGATAGCAAAGGTAATCACTTGATTCACCAAAATGTTGAAAAGCAGAGATCCAGCCAAAAAGGCAATAACGTCATTCATTAAACCAACATAATTCAAATCATACTGATAATTATAAATGGAGCCACAGTTCTCACCAGGACGGATAATTTAAAAATGAATAATTGTTTCCATTGACAGGGACAGGAAAAAAAATGTGGCAGTAGGAACTGCTCCTTTTTTGAGGTATTTTAGGTGTTGGAGGCGATTTCCTCGAATTCTAAGAGCAGTAATTACTGTTTTATAAGCTGTTGCATTGTTTTGGATCTTTGGGGGAAACTGATCAAAACAATGGCGCTTTAAAAGGAGGAAGACAGACAAATGTCAGCGACCACATGGTCAGTGAGGGAGAGAGAGAAAGAAACCTACACTGCTAACTGGCACAGCAGGGAATCTGCACAGTTACTGCCTTTGCTGTTTGAGTTCATGTATCTCTGGACATTGGAGTGTGTCTAGGCAAGATTAATAAACAGCGAAATTCACAACTGATCTGGGAGAAACCGGTGTGGGCGAGCTCACAGCAAAGGAACAGATATATGCATAAATTTTACGTGTAACGTTGCTATAAGTTCTTTCTGGATTACATCTTTTATTGAGATCTGTCTCTTGATTAAATTTTAACAATATAAACCATAAGTACTAGTCTGGAGCATAATTTTTTAGAGAAAAAAAATTGTGCTATTTTCTAGGTCTGTAGATTGTGAAGGAGCAAAGATGGTCTTTAGTAGAGTGATGTGCTCTTCCTGTCGGATGTGGGAGTTTAGGGAGTTTCCATGTTACTGATGGTTATGTCTACAGGGGTTTCATTCATTGCGGATCCTATCAGATTGCATGGATTGGTTGGAGCAGCAGTTAAAGGTAATAAGGAATTTACAAGAGCAAGGGGATGACAGTTATAGGAAGGGAGAAAAGCCGCAGAAACAGTCAGGTAGATGGGTTAACTCCAGGAAAGATGGGAGGGGTAGGCAGGTAGTGCAGGAGTCTTCTGTGGCTATCCTCATTTCAAACAAGTATGCTGTTTTGGAAAATGTAGGGGGTAATGCACTCTCAGGGGAATGTAGCATGAACAGCCAAGTTTCTGGTATCAAGACTGGCTCTAATGTAATGAGGGGTACGTTGGGTTCCAAGCGATTGATTGTGATAGGGGATTCTCCAGTCAGAGGCACAGACAGACAGCAGTGGAAAATCAGACTGATGTGTGGTCTCCCTGGTGCCGGGATCAAGGATATCTCAGAAAGGTTGCAGGATGTTCTCAAAGGGGAGAGGGAGCAGAAGGAGGTCATTGTACACATTGGAACTAAAGACAAAGGAAGGGAAAAGAATGAGATTCTGAAGGGTGAATGTAGAAAGTTATGCAGGAATTTAAAAAGGAGGTCCTCGAGGGGAGTAATATCTAGATTACTCCTGGTGCTACGAGCTAATGAGGGTAGGAATAGGAGGATAGAGCAGATGAATGCATTGCTGAGGAGCTAGTGGAGGGGTGAAGGGTTCGCATTTTTGTATCATTGGACTCTCTTCTTCTGGTGTAGAAGTGACCCGTACAGGAAGGACGGATTGCACCTGAATTGGAAGGGGACTAATATATTGGCATGGAGATTTGCTAGAACTGCTCGGGAGGATTTAAACTAGTAAGATGGGGAGGTGGGACCCAAGGAGATAGTGAGGAATGAGATCTATCTGAGACTGGTACAGTTGAGAACAGAAGTGAGTCAAACAGACAGGGCAGGCAGGGACAAGGTAGGACTAATAAATTAAACTGCATTTATTTCAATGCAAGGGGCCTAACAGGGAAGGCAGATGAACTCAGGGCATGGTTAGGAACATGAGACTGGGATATCATAGCAATTACAGAAACATGGCTCAGGGATGGACAGGACTGGCAGCTTAATGTTCCAGGATACAAATGCTACAGGAAGGATAGAAAGGGGGGCAAGAGAGGAGGGGGAGTGGTGTTTTTGATAAGGGATAGCATTACTGCTGTACTTAGGAATGATATTCCTGGGAATACATTCAGGGAAGTTGTTTGGATGGAACTGAGAAATAAGAAAGGGATGATCACCTGATTGGGATTGTATTATAGACCCCCTAATAGTCAGAGGGAAATTGAGAAACAGATTTGTAAGGATATTTGAGTGGTTATGGTAGGGGATTTTAACTTTACAAACATAGACGGGGACTGCCATAGTGTTCAGGGTTTAGATGGAAAGGAATTTGTTAAGTGTGTACAAGAAAATTTTCTGATTCAGTTTGTCGATATACTTGCCAGAGAAGGTGCAAAACCTGACCTATTCTTGAGAAATAAGGCAGGGCAGGTGACTGAGGTGTCAGTGAGGGAGCACTTTGGGGCCAGTGATCATAATTCTATTAGTTTTAAAATAGTGATGGAAAAGGATAGCCAGGATCTAAAAGTTGAAGTTCTAAATTGGAGGAAGGCTAATTTTGACAGTATCAGGCAAGAACTTTCAAAAGCTGATTGGGGGCAGGTGTTTGCAGTTAAAGGGACGACTGGAAAATGGAAAGCCTTCAAAAATGAGATAACGAGAATCCAGAGACAGTATATTCCTGTTCGGGTGAAAGGAAAGGCTGGTAGGTGTAAGGAATGCTGGATGACTGAAGAAATTAAGGCTTTGGTTCAGAAAAAGAAGGCGCATATGTCAGCAGAGATTGAATGAATCCTTAGAAAAGTATAAAGGCAGTAGGAGTATACATAAGAGGGAAATCAGGAGGGCAAAAAGGGGACATGAGATAGCTTTGGCAAATAGAATTAAGGAGAATCCAAAGAAATTTTACAAATACTTTAAGGACAAAAGGGTAACAAGGGAGAGAATAGGGCCCCTCAAAGATCAGCAAGGTGGCCTCTGTTTGGAGCAGGAAATGGGGAAGCTACTAAACAAGTATTTTGTATCAATATTTACTGTGGTGATAGAAGATAATGAATGTTGGGAAATAAATGGTGACATCTTGAAAAACGTTCATATTGAAGAGGAGGTGGTGCTAGATGTCTCGTTACACATAAAAGTGGATAATATACCGGCCACTGCAGCGGACAGCTGGAACGGACAACCGGAAGCAGCAGATTCAAAACTCTACAAATGCCGGAGGAAAGATCACAGAAGCGCTTCACAGGAGGCTCCCAAGCACTGAGGATGTCACCTAGACAGGGGACGAAATGTCTGCAACACAAATTCCCAGCTCGGCGAATAGAACACAACAAAAGTGGATAATCCCCAGGACCTGATCAGGTGTACCCTAGAACTCTGTCGGAAGCTAGGGAAGTGATTGCTCTGTCCTCATCAAAGAGGATTGATGAGGACAGAGCGGTGGACTTGATTTATATGGACTTCAGTAAGGCAATCGACATGGTTCCTCATGAGAGATTGATTAGCAAGGTTAGATCTTATGGAATATAGGGAGAACTAGCCATTTGGATACAGAACTGACTCAAAGGTAGAAGACAGAGGGTGGTGATGGAGAGTTGTTTTTCAGACTGGAGGCCTGTGACCAGTGATGTGCCACATGGATTGGTGCTCGGTCCACTGCTTTTTTGTCATTTATATAAATGATTTGGATGTGAGCATAAGAGGTATAGTTAGTAAGTTTGCAGATGACATCAAAATTGGGGGTGTAATGGACAGCCAAGAAGGTTACCTCAGAAAACAACAGAATCTTGATCAGGTGGTCCAATGGGCTGAGGAGTGGCAGATGGAATTTAATTTAGATAAATACAGGGTGCTGCATCTTGGAAAAGCAAATCAGAGCAGGATCCTGGGGAGTGTTGCTGAACAAAGAGACCTTGAAGAGCAGGTTCATAGTTGCTTGAAAGTAGAGTTGCAGGTAGACAGGATAGTGAAGAAGGTGCTTGGTATGCTTTCCTTAATTGGTCAGAGTATTGAGTACAGGAGTTAGGAGGTCATGTTGCAGCTGTACAGGATGTTGGTTAGGCCACTTTTGGAATATTGCGTGCAATTCTGGTCTCCTTCCTATCAGAAGGATGTTGTAAAACTTGAAATGGTTCAGAAAAGATTTGCAAGGAGGCTGAGGGGTAACCTTATAGAGGTTTATACAATCACAAGGGGCATGGATTGAATAAATAGACAAGATCTTTTCCCTGGGGTGGGAGAGTGCAGAACTTGAGGGCGTAGAGCTCGGGTGAGAGGGGAAAGATATAAAAGGGAACTAAGGGGCAACTTTTTCACGAAGAGGGTGATGCATGTGTGGACTGAGCTGCCAGAGGAGGTGGTGAAGGCTGGTACAATTACAGCATTTAAAAGGCATCTGGATGGGTACATGAATAGGAAGCTTTTGGAGGGATATAGGCCAAGTGCTGGCAAATGGGACTTGATCAGGTTAGGATATCTGGTTGGCATGAATGAATTGGATTGAAGAGTCTGTTTTCGTGCTGTACATCTCTATGACTCTCTGACTCTATGACAGTATACCACCAAACCATAATTTAAAGGAGAATGTAAAGTGAGGCTCTGATAGTCATGTGAAGGAGTGAGCAAGTGTAGCTGTGGGGGTAATATAGACATTTCAGAGATCCTGCTGAATTTGATGGCAGAAGCTTGTGATTGTTATTTTATTCAGTTTGTTTTCTGATTATCAGCTAGACTGACAAGAATCTGGAATGAAAATCCAGTAGTGGGTGTATGCTGCCAGGAATAATTGGAAATGGTCACCAGTAATTGAAAAAAGATTTAGGCTTTCATGGGAATCTGGAGCACAGCAATTCTGTTTCTGTGCTGTATGACTCTCTGACTCCATGCTTAGTTTGGGATTAGGTTTGCTGTAGACTGGGATGGACCGAAGGTTCTGTTTCTATGCTGTATGACTCCATGACTCCATGTTTAGTGTGGGATTAGGTTTGCTGTGGACTGGGATGGGCCGAAGGTTCTGTTTCTGTGCTGTATGACTCTTTGACTCTAATTAGTAGAGAGTGCTAGAGGCAATGCAGAGGGCATTATGACCACTTGCAGCAGCAAAGAGAGGTACTGCTTGAAGAACTGCTTGAAGTGCTGGGAAGTGCTCTTGCTCCTGAGGCATTACTATAAAAATTACTTGACAATGTAGTTCAGCATCTTCCATCTCCATTTATTTTGATGGATTCCTTCAGTCCTGGGAATCCCAGCTAAATGTACATCAAAGTTAAATCAGGTTCCCAAACTTTCTGTGGAAATGTGGCTAAAATATGGGTCTAGCTTTTCAAGAGCGGGACACAGATTCTGCACACATCTCCCTTCTGCACGGTGGTTTCTGAACATAATGCAAAGGAATAACCATTTAACCCTTTTAGTCCATGCCACCAAATGGTAATTAATTGGTGACATCATTCCATGTACACAACTTTGACCCATATCTATCAGTATTGTTAGATAATTATCTATTAATCTCAGATGTAAAATTAACAATTGATTCAATGTCAATTGGCTTTTCTGAAAGAGAGTTCCCACATGATCACCCTTTGTGTATAGAGGTGTTTCCTAATTTCACTCCTGGAAATTCTGACTTTCATTTTTTGACCAATCCTTAGCCCTAAATAACCCTTGGATCAATGTCAGTTTTAGAGGGGAAAAGTGTGAGATAGAATTCAATTTCATTTTCAGTTACCAACAATTTGTAAGACATAGCTTCAGAATGGACATAAGTAGATTGGCTCTTGTAAGGGGGGTAAGACAATGGCTTTTAACAAGAAAGTTACATGAAGAAACTAATTGTAATTTTACAAGCAGTTTAAGCAGAGATAAAGTTGGCCCATGTGCAAATTGCAGAGACAGCAGAGTGATATACAAATTTATTTGTGGGCTTAACAGGAGGAAAAAGTGAGGCATGGATCTTTCCATGCCAGCGAGAGTAACAGTTATTCCACTGGCACACAGAAAAGAGTCAATGGAGTGAAAACACCAGTTGGACCAAGGAAAGGCAGCAAAACATTCTTGATGACTATCCAACTGGCAGGCTTACACTGCCAAACAAGATGGGACTAATTTAAAAAGCCTGATTTTTAATGCTGCAAGAGATAAATGAAAACTAGTGATCAGAAATTTCAGCAGTAATACAGAGACACAGATACAGGACAAAATTTAAGATTGAATGTGAGAAAAAGATCTCGATGATTAGATGGATTGCTAGGGTGATTGGAATGCAAGCAGAAAGTTTGACAACTTATTGAAAGAGATTCAAGATAACAGGGGACTAGGCATTAACTTTGGCCCAGACAATTTAACAGAAGAATAAGAGCCATTACTGAAGAGTTCAAGACTCTTGATTTCAGGGAAGATAAGTTAGAGTCGGCAGATTTGATTTTACAGTCTTTGTTAAAACATTAAAAAACCTCTAAGCCTTCGACATCATGGGGATCTAGCAAAATTGGAGTCAATTGGAAACAGAGGGAAAACTTTCTATTGCTTGGAGTTATACTTGATACGAAAGGAAATGTTTGTTGTTGCTGAGGTCAGTCATCTTAGCTCCAGGACATTGCTGCAGGAATTACTCAGGGTAGTATCCTTGGTCTAACCATATTCGGCTGCTTCATCAATGACTTCCCCTCCATCATAAAGGCAGAAGTGGACTTGTTTGCTGTTGATTGCACAATGTTGAGCACCATTTGTGACTCTTCAGATATTGAAGCAGTCCATGCCCAAAAGCAACAAGATTTGGACAATATCCATGTTTGGGCTGACAAGTGGCTATTGACATTGCTCCACAAAAGTGTGAGGCAGTGACCAGCTCCAACAAGAGTCAGGACTCGCCATTTCAATATTGGATATTTGAGCAGTTCAGAGGCTAAGAATCTGCAGCAATTAACTCACCTCAGACACCTTTAACTTCTCCTTACTACAATCGGAAGTCTCCATCTGCTTCAAAAAGACTACTATCAACCCAGTGCCAAATAAAGATCATGCAGCATGCCTCAATGACTACTGCCCAGTGGCTCTGACCTCCATAAATATGAAGTGCTTCAAGGGATTAATCATGGCATACATCAACTCCAGCCCACCAAATTGGTTGATGCTTTTCAATGTGCCTAACAGTCCACTAGGTCCACAGCAGACGCCATCTTCCTGGGCCTCACTCATCCGTGGAACATCTGGATAACAGGGACACGTATGTCAAGCTCCTATTTATTGACTCCAATACTGTTCTCAACACCATAATTTCAAACAAACTCATCTCTAAACTCCAAGACATAGGTTTCGGCTCGCCCTCTATAACTGGATCCTCAGCTTTCTGGCTAATAGACCACAATCAGTAAGAATAGGTGACACACTCCTCCACCGTAATGCGCAACACGGGTCACCACAAGGCTGGGAACTCCTTAGACACTCATGAATGTGTGGCCAAATTCCACCCCAACTCCTTTTGTAAATTGCTGATGACAGCACTGTTGTAGACTTGATCTTAAGCAACGATGAGGCAGAGTACAAAAGAGAGATTGAGTGCTTAGTAGCATGGTGTAAAGATAGCAATCTCTCCATCAATGTCAGCAAAATGAAGGAGCTGGTCATTGACTTCAGGAAGAGGAGTGAAGGGTACATCCCTGTCTGCATCAGTGGAACTGAGGGGGAGATAGTCGAGAGCGTCAAGTTCCTGCGAATGATGATCACCAACAATCTGTCTTGGTCCACCCACATCGATGCGATGGTCAAGAAAGCACAACTCCTGAAGTCTCAACTACTTCAGGAGGCTAAGCAAATTTGGCATGTCCACAAGGGCTTTTACCAATTTTTATAATGTACCATAGAAAGCATCTTATCTGGACGTATCACTGCTTGGCACAGCAGCTGCTCTGCCCAAGACTGCAAGAAATTACAGAGAGCTGTGAACACAGCCCAGTCCATCACACAAACCAACCTTCCATCCATTGACTCCGTCTGTACTTCCCGCTGCATCAGGAAACCAACCAACTTAATCAAAGATCCCTCCCACCCAGGTTATACTTTCTTCCACCCTCTTCCATCAGGCAGAAGATATAAATGTTTGAATACATGTACGAACAGATTCAAGAACAGCTTCTTTCCCGCTGTCATTCGACTTTTGGACAGACCTCTGAAATGGTCATCCATTTCTCTCTACACCTTTTTTGTGGCTCTAACTCTGTATTCTGCACTATGTTCTGCTATCTGATGCACTGTGTATGCTACAATCTGCCTGTATCGCACACAAAACAACACTTTTTACTGTATCTCAGTATATGTGACAACAATAAATCAAATCAATCACCTCCTAACTCCCCAAAGCCTATCCATCATCTACAAAGCACAAATCAGACATGTGGTGGAATATTCTTCACTTGCTTGGAGGAGCACAGTTCCAACAACACTCAAGAAACTTGACACCATCCAGGACAAAGCAACCAGCTTGATTGACACCACATCCACTACTATCCACTCCCTCAACCACCAATGCTTGGTAGCAACAGAGGATAGTGAGGGAAGTGGAAACAGGACCTGAAACTAGGGTGATAAGGGACCCGATATTCAGGTGAGAGGGCTGATGGCAGGAAAGAGTGGGTGCGGGAGAGGAGGCTTGGAGCTGGGGAAGAAGAGGCGAGGAGAAGCCTCCCATATCCCAAGTCTTTACTTAGTACTCTCTCATCCTGCATTGTCATTACTATTCCCTTAACTGCAGCCAACAGCACAACACCAACATCTGAATCTACCTGCATTCAAAGAGTCGGTTGCTTGTGAGTGATGAGCAATGCATTCCTTGGGTTGTCTGAGGAGATAGCTCATCTCTCACCTGAGTGTCACAAAACCAGGCCTGGCAGTGAAACATTTTAAAATTGCAAGTGAGGATATGTTTTCAAAAGTGCAAGGTTATTTATAATATGTGGGTCTAAGTCTGGAATGATTTGCGTAGACCAGGCCCTGGCACAATCCCTTCCAAGGCATTTAGCTACACTCTTGTCCACAGTTAAAGTGCAATGCCTGACTGTAGGCCTTATTGCCACAGTTCAAGGATCCATGATGCCTGCTGCTATCTGTCGTCAAGGAATTGGTTGCTTGTGAAAAGTGATTACAAACCTTTTCAAATTCTTGTCTGAGGAGGTGGATGATCCCTTACATATGTTCAACTTAACTAACTTCAACTGCAAATATGTCATTACAACAGACATTTTAAGAGTGCAAATGAGGATGTATTTATTAAAGTGGAAAGTTATGTACCATGATGTTATGCACATGCCAACTATGTGTCCTCATTATGTTGTTGTCCTTCTCCCTCCCAATATATCTGAGTGTAATCCTGACTTCCACAGCTGTGGTGAAGGGAATCTGGTCTGTAGATGTCCTCATTGCCCTGAAAGAATTGGGTGGTTGTTTCTGGGACCATTTGGACCTCGAGGGCCCAAGCTTGCTGAAAATGTTCTGCCCAACCAGGGAAGCGATGGCCTAGTGGCATTGTCACTGGACTAGTAATCCCGAAGACCTAGGTAATGTTCCAGGGATCTGCATTCAAATCCTGCCATGGCAGATGGTGAATTTTGAACTTGATGAAAACCTGGAATTAAGAATGTAATGGTGACCATGAAACTATTGTCAATTATTGGCAAAAACCCATCTAGTTATGAATGTCCTTACCTGGTCTGGCCTATGTGTGACTCCAGACCCATTTCAATATGATTGGCTTTTAGGAATGAATAATAAATGCCAGCTTAGTCAGCAATGTCCATGTTGTGTGAATGAATTAAAAAAGAATGCAGTTTACTCCACTTGGTTTGGACTGCTGGCTTTGACATCATAGGCAGAGGAGAGATGAAGGGACTGTGACTTGATGTAGTGTCCTAAGAGGAAGCATCCTGTGTGTGGCTCCTCCTCTCTTTCTCTCTAGATATCCCTCAAGGAAGAAGCAGCTGGAGTGAGAATGAGGTCCCCCATTCTCCTCTCACCTTGCCATTGATGCTGAGCACCCATGGGTAGAGAGAGGGAGTAATGGAGTGCAGGTTGGGCAGATACAGAGTCTGCTGCTGTAACTGGTACTCCACAGCATCTCCATGGAGACAGGCTGACACAGTGTCTACAGAGTGCTGAAGAATATTGGTGGACTCCTCCATCCTTCAATCCAGCTTACTTCCTGCCTCTGACAAAGTTCCCAGCTATTGATATGCCTTTTGAGAAATTTAGTAATGACCGAGCCACTGGGGTTTAGTGGCTTCTTCCTTTGTGGTGAAGGTGAAACTGAGATTCTCAAGGGCTGATATCTTCTTGGAGACAGTTCACTGGGTACTGCTAGTAGCCGTACAAGTGAGATCCAAAAGTGTGCAGATTAAGAATTAATTTGCAGCAGTGATAATGGGGAAACAACATCCCACAGCACAATAAAGCTTAGTGAACTAGTTTGCCACTCTGCCCACACACACAGTCCTGTCTTTCTCTGGTCAAATCAACAATGTTCGCCACAAAAGAAGTTGCGTCTGGTAGTGTAACCTCTTGTGACAGTGCACAGGAAAAAGGAGGGCCATCCTGTTCACTACCCATCCACCAGCACCCACAGGTTCTAGTCTTTAAAGTAAGGAGCTAACTTGACTTTCTGGGCTATCTCCTGGGTGTAACAGCCCAGGACAATAGTGTGTGGGCTAGTTACTGGCATGCAACATCAGCAGTGTTGTGTAGTTGGGCTTTAAATGTAATGCCAACAGCATGTATGCTGGATGGCTCTGGCAATGGCAAGCACACCCACATCTCCTTTACTGATGACTCCATGGGAGGGGCAGCCATGGACCTTTTTGCATAATTAGTGAGAAAAACTGCAGTTGATTACGGAAAGAAAATTGCGCCGGACCATGAAGGATCAAGTGCCATGAATCTCACTTGAAGTGAACTGGGAAAATTCTACCCAGTGACTGGGTAAAAATGTACCAGATAGAATATAATGTGTTGAAAATGTGAGGGACTCCACTTTGACATGAAGCATAGAAAAACAGAATATTATTTAAATGGAAAGAGACTACAGAATGCTGCAATATAGTGGGCGAATCATCAAGGTTAACTTGCAAGCATAGTTAGATCTTAGAAAGGCAAATAGACCGTTAGCATTCATTACATGGAGGATAGATCATAAAAGTAAGGAAGTCCTGCTTCAACTGTGCAGGGTATCGGTGTTTAGATTCTGAAGGGCCAAGACAGGTTTATTACTGACAGGATATTTCCACTCATGGAGGGATCTAGAACTAGGAGCTTGTCAGAAGTTTGTCTTTTAGATGAGATGATAAACTGAGGCCCTCTCAGGTCCTTGATTAGAGTGGTGCTGGAAAAGCACAGCAGTTCAGGCAGCATCCGAGGAGCAGGAAAATCGACGTTTCGGGCAAAAGCCTGTTGTAAAAGGTCCCATTGCACTATCTTGTGGAACAGCCTGGGGAGTTAACCCAGTGTCCCAGCCAATACTATTCTCAAATCAAAACCACTGAGACAGTTTATATGGTCCTTCAGACATTACTGCTTGTGGGATCTTGCAATGTATTTATTGACTAAAAAAGAGATGCCATGGGGTTGTGTAAGATATTATGTAAACGCCAGTCTGTCTTTCATGTATTTAATGTATATGAAGGTAGTGATGGTACACAAGTATCATAATATAATTTTTGGAGTCTTGGACAATTTGACTATTGGGGAGATATTTGAAGTGGACAAAAAAAAGGCAGATGGTTCACCTCAGACTTTATTCATATAGACCAGATGGAAAAGTAGAGAAAATTACAATAGGAGAAGAGTTATGAAAACTTCAAAGGTTCATCAATTGCTGACAGCATAATTGGTATTCGAATAGCTTTGCCTTGAGTGAGTCATTGCTATTTCTGCCGTATCATATGCCACAAACGTCTGCTTAGTTTTTTAAATCAAGAAGCAGTTTTGTTAACCCTCAACATCTGAGAAAAAGATATTCAACTAGCTTGTGGCTTGCTGGGTTAGCATAGCATTTGCTTCTGTTTGATATTTATAGTTCTATCAGGATATCCTCTGATACACACTTTTTTATCCCCATTGTTTTGAAAAAGAGCTCAGGGAGCATGTATCTTTCGGGATCAGTACAGGAACGATTCTCGATTAAATGTTAACTTCTTTTGTCAGAGTTCCCTCTGTTGGTGACAGCAATTTGTCCTTACTTCTAGCTTTCTAGGAAAAGGTCTCAGGGATTTATTTGAATGGGAGGGATGGAACAGAGTTGGGGTTGGAAGTGAAGAAACATACTGGCTTAAACAGACTCTTAAATGACATTTTCTTGAGATTTCTTAGTCAGTTTTATTCTTCTGTTGTTTATGTTATGGATTTACATAGAACAAGCATTCAGATATTGGGGGTATAATTGCTACCTAAATTTCATCAGCAATAAAATTTTGTACCTGTTCGAGTGTTTTCCTGATTGTACCATTTTCCTAAGTAGCACAAATTTTCATCGTTCTTACAGCACAGTAAATGATTATCTTAGCCATGTTGATATTCATCTTCCATATAAGACACCTCCTAGCATTCTCAACTAACTTCATTATTGCAAGATCATAAGAAATAGGGGCAAGTTAGGCCATTTGACAGCTTCCCATGGGAATAACTGATCCAGAAGCAAATATCTGTCCAAACACTGATGAACAAAATTTCATAGACCAACCAGTCAAAAAATAAACAGCAGAAGACTTCATCGTGCTTCAAAGACTCATCACAAAACCCAAATGAAAAAAGAATCAAGTGAGATAATTCAGTTTGGCATAAAAGTACTTTTCAAAATTGTCAACATAGAGGAGGTCACAGACTTAACAGGACTGGGGGAAATGTTCAGTAATTCTCTGTCTTCTAAAACAGACCCAGCCAATGCCAATAACAGAGATAGTGCTAGCAAGTAGGTATTGTTCAGTAACACAATGGAGAGTTTAAAGAATTTTACTTCACTGATCAAACATCCACAATGGGCAATGTAGGATGTCTAACTTGAATAATAATTCAAGGGAGAAAAGTTGCCAATTCCATGGGATCCAGGTCAACATCCACAAATCCTGGAATACTTCAGCAAGAAGAAACTGTGTAGTTGAACCATCCATACACTGTAGAAAAGAGATTAGTTCTTCCATAAAGCAATTACGTGAAACCAGGAGATGGCATAGACGTAACTATTCATTTCAACAGAGCAACTGATTTCTAGGAGGAAACTTCAGGAGATTAAGGTTCTTCCAGATGAGACCAAGGAATAACATCTATAAAGAACAACATTGTCAGCAAAACAATACATGAGATAAATATTTATTAGAGGAGAAATAATCAACAGATTAGGGTCAAAGTGAACAGTCCCCAAGTGAAAGCCCTGCCATTCTTTGAAGTCCAAAAACAATGCATTCTGAGATAATTGGGAAATCTCCAGACTAGTGGCATTTCTGAAGTGGCAAATGTATTAAGATTACATACACAATCAAACATTTGGTTAGTGATGGGGAAAACTTCAGGCTAATGATCTATAAGGCAATGGCTCTGAAGGTCTTAATGTTTGTAACATTGTCTCTACCCATTCTGTTGATGTCACAGGAAGTCTATGGATGGAAATGAGCAGTTCTACTTTACACTTTGGAGGGAAAAGATGTATCTGTACTTGTTCTCTAAGGTCCTGCCCTGACCAAATATAGCTGTACTATTGCTGTCTTGCAATAAACCGCATTATTATTATTTCTTATCCATTCATAATTGCACTTTAATTGAATCGGGAGATTTCAAAAGTTTGGATACTGTTGTGGGGATGGCCTCTAGGGGAAAGCAACAGCAGCAGCCAGATCAGTGGCACCATAATTGATTGAGTTGTATAACAGGGATGGTCAAAGTGGAGCTGAGGTCTCTATAGTCAGGAGCACAGATCGGCATTTCTGTGGCTGTAAGCAAGACTCCAGGATGGTGTGTGGCCTCCTTGGTGCCAGGATCAAGGATGGGAACAGGATATCCTGAAAGAGAAGGGTGAGTAGTCAGAGGTCATGGTTCATACTGCTACTAATGACATAGGCAGGAAGAGAGATGTGACCCTGCAGAGGGAATTTAGGAAGTTAGGTAGGGAATTGAAAAGCAGGACCTCTAGGGTTGTAATCTCAGCATTACTCCCTATGTTACATGCTAATGAAGCCAGAAATAGGAAGATAATACAAATGAGTGTGTGGCCAAAAAATTGGTATAGGAGGGAGGCTTCAGATTTCTGGATCATTGGGATCTCTTCCAGGGCAGAAAGGACCTGTACAAGAAGGAAAGGTTGCTGGAGTGGTAACAATATCCTGGCAGGGAGGCTTGCTAATGCCACTCAGGAAGATTTAAACTACTGTGGCAGGGAAGTGGCAACCAGAGCAGTAGGTCAACATATCGAGTGATTGAGGAGAAGTTGGCATTAAATCAAGTAAGTCTAAAAGGAAGAACAGAAAGGACCAGATCAATTAACACAGCAGCACTGGTGGTCTGAATTGCATTTATTTTAATTCAAGGAGTATAATAGGTAAGGCAAATGAGCTTAGAGCCTAGAATAGTATATGGAACTATGATATTGTAGCCATTACAGAAACCTTGTTGAGAGAAGGTCAGTTGAAACTTTATTGCTGGAACAGCACAGCAGGTCAGGCAGCATCCAGGGAACAGGAGATTCGACGTTTCGGGCACAGGCCCTTCTTCAGGAATGAGCAGAGAGTGTTCAGCAGGAGAAGATAAAAGGTCGGGAGGAGGGACTTGGAGGAGGGGCGTTGGAAATGTGATAGGTGGAAAGAGGTCAAGGTGAGGGTGATAGGTCGGAGTAGGATGGAGGCGGAGAGGTCAAGAAGAAGACTGCAGGTCAGGAAGGCGGTGCCGGGCTGGAGGGATCCGGCTGAGACAAGGTGGGGGGAGGGGGGATGAAGAAACTGGTGAAGTCCAAGTTCATCCCCTGCGGTTGGAGGGTTCCCAGTCGGAAGATAAGACGCTCCTCCTCCGACCGTCGGGTTGTTGTGGTTTGGCGGTGGATGAGTCCAATGACCTGCATATCCTCGGTGGAGTGGGAGGGGGAGTTGAAATGCTGTGCTACAGGTTGGTTGGGTTGATTCGTCCGGGTGGCCCAGAGGTGCTCTCTGAATCGCTCCGCAAGTAGGCGGCCTGTCTCCCCAATATAGAGGAGGCCACACCGGCTGCAGCGGATGCAGTAGATGATGTGGGTGGAGGTGCAGGTGAATCTGTGGCGGATATGGAAGTTTCCTTTGGGGCCTTGGAGAGAAGTGAGGGGGGAGGTGTGGGCGCAAGTGTTGCACCTCCTGCGGTTGCAAGGGAAGGTGCCGGGAGTGGAGGTTGGGTCGGTGGGGGATGTGGATCTGACAAGGGAGTCGCGGAGGGAGTGGTCTCTACGGAAAGCTGATAGGGGAGGGGAGGGAAATATATCCTTGGTGCTGGGGTCTGTTTGGAGGTGGCGGAAGTGACAGCGGATGATGCGCTGTACATGGAGATTGGTGGGGTGGTAGGTGAGGACCAGTGGGGTTCTGTCCTGGTGGCGGTTGGAGGGGCGGGGCTCAAGGGCGGAGGAGCGGGAAGTGGAGGAGATGCGGTGGAGGGCACCGTCGACCACGTCGGGGGGGAAATTGCGGTCCTTGAAGAAGGAGGCCATCTGTGTTGTACGTATTTTGAACTGGTCCTCCTGGGAGCAGATGCGGCGGAGACGAAGAAATTGGGAGAATGGGATGGCGTTTTTACAGGGGGCAGGATGGGAGGAGGTGTAGTCCAGGTAGCTGTGGGAGTCGGTTGGTTTGTAGTAGATGTCCGTGTTGATTCGGTCGCCTGAGATAGAAACAGAAAGGTCTAGGAAGGGGAGGGAGGAGTCCGAGACTGTCCAGGTGAATTTGAGGTTGGGGTGGAAGGTGTTAGTGTAGTGGATGAACTGTTCAACCTCCTCGTGGGAGCACGAGGTAGCGCCGATACAGTCATCAATGTAGCGAAGGAAAAGATCCGCGACTCCCTTGTCAGATCCACACCCCCCACCGACCCAACCTCCACTCCCGGCACCTTCCCTTGCAACCGCAGGAGGTGCAACACTTGCGCCCACACCTCCCCCCTCACTTCTCTCCAAGGCCCCAAAGGAAACTTCCATATCCGCCACAGATTCACCTGCACCTCCACCCACATCATCTACTGCATCCGCTGCAGCCGGTGTGGCCTCCTCTATATTGGGGAGACAGGCCGCCTACTTGCGGAGCGATTCAGAGAGCACCTCTGGGCCACCCGGACGAACCAACCCAACCAACCTGTAGCACAGCATTTCAACTCCCCCTCCCACTCCACCGAGGATATGCAGGTCATTGGACTCATCCACCGCCAAACCACAACAACCCGACGGTCGGAGGAGGAGCGTCTTATCTTCCGACTGGGAACCCTCCAACCGCAGGGGATGAACTTGGACTTCACCAGTTTCTTCATTCCCCCCTCCCCCCACCTTGTCTCAGCCGGATCCCTCCAGCCCGGCACCGCCTTCCTGACCTGCAGTCTTCTTCTTGACCTCTCCGCCTCCATCCTACTCCGACCTATCACCCTCACCTTGACCTCTTTCCACCTATCACATTTCCAACGCCCCTCCTCCAAGTCCCTCCTCCCTACCTTTTATCTTCTCCTGCTGAACACTCTCTGCTCATTCCTGAAGAAGGGCCTGTGCCCGAAACGTCGAATCTCCTGTTCCCTGGATGCTGCCTGACCTGCTGTGCTGTTCCAGCAATAAAGTTTCAACTTTGATCTCCAGCATCTGCAGACCTCACTTTCTCCTGAGAGAAGGTCAGGACTCACAGTTCAATGTTCCAGGGTTTAAATGTTTCAGGCGAGATAATAAGGATGTAAAAGAGGTATGGGAGTTGTATTGCTGGTTAAGGAGAATGTCACAACTGTACTAAGAGAGAACATCTTGGAGGCCAAATGAGTAGAATTCAGGAATAAGAAAGGTGCAATCACTATTATGGGGCTCTATTATTAGCCTCACAATAGCCAGCAGAAGATATGTAAGCAGATCAGTGAAAGACGTAAAAACAAGAGGATAGTTGTAGTGAGTGATCTTAACTTCTCCAGTATTGACTGGGCCTCCCTTGATGCCAAGGCTTAGATGTGCAGAATTTGTTAAGTGCATCCAGGAGAGTTTCTTGAAATAACATAGATAATTCAATGATTGAAGGGTTGTACTAGACCTTGTATTGGAGATTGAGTCTGGCCAGATGATCAAAGTTACAGAGGGGGAACATTTTAGGGAATGATCATGTGGATGTAGGTTTGCTCGTTGAGCTGGAAGCTTCGTTTTCAGATGTTTTGTCATCATACTAGATAACATCTTCAGTGAGCCTCCGAATGAAGATGGTGTAGCTCGGTTTCTATTCATATGTTTGAGTTTTCTAGGGTTAGTGATGTCATTTCCTGTGGTGACATCAATTCCTTTGGTGATGTCATTTCCTGTTCTTTTTCTCAGGGGGTGGGAAATGGGATCCAAGACAATGTGTTTGTTGATAGAGTTCCAGTTGGAATGCCATGCTTCAAGGAATTCTTGTGCATGTCTCTGTTTGGCTTGTCCTAGGATGGATGTGTTGTCCCAATCGAAGTGGTGTCCTTCCTCATCCGTATATAAGGATACTAGATATGGTAGCCCATGCTTCTAGTATCTTTACGTATGGATGAGGAAGGACACCACTTCAACTGGGACAACATATCCATCCTCGGACAAGCCAAACAGAGACATGCACAAGAATTCTTGGAAGCATGGCATTCCAACCAGAACTCTAGCAACAAACACATCGACTTGGATCCCATATACCACACCCTGTGAAAAAGAACAGGAAATGACATCACCATAGGAAATGATGTCACCACAGTAAATGATATCACTAACCCTAGGAAACTCAAACATATAAATAGAAAGTGGGCTACACCACCAGTGCTTCATTTGGAGGCTCACTGAAGATGGTACCTAGTTTGGTGATGAAACGTCTGAAAACGAACCTTCCAGCTCAGCGAGCAAACCTACATCCAGAACCTAAACCTGAGCTACAAATCTTCTCAAAACTCACTGAGAGTGATCATAATTCTGTAAAGTTTTAAGATAGGCGTGGATAAGGATAACACCGGTCCTCTAGTGAAAGTGCTAAATTGGGAGAAGGCTAATTATAACAGTATTAGGCAGGAACTGGAGAAATTAGATTAGGGGCAGTTTTTGAGGGTAAATCCAGCATGTGGCAATCAGATAAAGGTCAGTTGATTGAAGTTCAGGAACAGTATGTACCTGTGAGGATAAAAGAGAAGAACGGCAAGATTCAGGAACCTTGGATGCCAAGAGACATTGAAAGAACTGCAGATGCTGTAAATCTGAAACAAAACAGAAAATTGCTGGACAAACACAGCAGGTATGGCAAAATCTGTGAAAAGAAAGCAGAACCATCTGGTGAACCTTCATCAGAGATATTGAAAGTTTGAAAATAAAAAGAAGCTCAAAGTTTGTGAGAAGATTTGTAGCTCGGGTGCTCGTTGCTGTGGTTCTGTTCGCCGAGCTGGAAGTTTTTGTTGCAAACATTTCGTCCCCTGTCTAGGTGACATCCTCAGTGCTTGGGACCCTCCTGTGAAGCGCTTCTGTGGTGTTTCCTCCGGCATTTATAGTGGCCTGTCCCTGCCGCTTCCGGTTGTCAGTTCCAGCTGTCCGCTGTAGTGGCTGGTATATTGGGTCCAGGTCGATGTGTTTGTTGATGGAGTTTGTGGATGAGTGCCATGCTTCTAGGAATTCCCTGGCTATTCTTTGTTTTGCTTGCCCTATAATGGTAGTGTTGTCCCAGTCAAATTCATGTTGCTTGTCGTCTACGTGTGTGGCTACTAGGGATAGCTGGTCGTGTCGTTTCGTGGCTAGTTGATGTTCGTGGATGCGGATCGTTAGCTGTCTTCCTGTTTGTCCTATATAGTGTTTTGTGCAGTCCTTGCATGGGATTTTGTACACTACATTGGTTTGCTCATGCTGGGTATCGGGTCCTTCGTTCTGGTGAGTTGTTGTCTGAGAGTGGCTGTTGGTTTGTGTGCTGTTATAAGTCCTAGTGGTCGCAGTAGTCTGGCTGTCATTTCAGAGATGTTCTTGATGTATGGTAGTGTGGCTAGTCCTTTGGGTTGCGGCATGTCCTCGTTCCGTTGTCTTTCCCTTAGGCATCTGTTGAAGAAATTGCGAGGATATCCGTTTTTGGCGAATACCTTGTATAGGTGTTCCTCTTCCTCTTTTTGCAGTTCTGATGTGCTGCAGTGTGTTGTGGCCAACACTACCATTATAGGGCAAGCGAAACAAAGAACAGCCAGGGAATTCCTAGAGGCATGGCACTCATCCACAAACTCCATCAACAAACACATCGACCTGGACCCAATATACCGGCCATTACAGCGGACAGCTGAAACTGACAACCGGAAGCGGCAGGGACAGGCCACTATAAATGCCGGAGGAAACACCACAGAAGCGCTTCACAGGAGGATCCCAAGCACTGAGGATGTCATCTAGACAGGGGACGAAACGTTTGCAACAAAAACTTCCAGCTCGGCGAACAGAACCACAGCAATAAAAAGAAGCATATGTAAGGTTTAGGAAACAGAATCAAACAAGACCCTTGAGGAATATAAAGAAAGCAGAAACAAACTTAAACAAGGAATTAGAGGGCTAGAACAGACCATGAGACGTCAGTGGGAATCTTAGCAATCAACAAATTTTGAAACTTTATTACTAACTCCTGAGCCCCAATCACTTTTTGTAAATTTGGAATGTCCTTGGCAAGTAGGATTGATGAGAATCCCAAGACATTTTATGCAAATATTAGGATCAAGAGGGTAACTGGTCAAAGGCAATGTCCACTCAAAGACAAAGTGGGAACCTATAGCAGAGCCAGAAGAATTTGGTGAGACACTTAATTAGTACTTTACATTAGTATTCACACAGGTGATGGATATGGATGATGGTAAAGTTAGGATGGGATTTATTGATAATCTGGGACACATCAATATTAAAAAGGAAGAGGGGTTGGACGTCTTGAAAACCATTAAAGGTAGATAAGTCCCCATCTGTCCAAGGATGCTGAGGGAGGCAAAGGAGGTGATTGCTGGGGCCTAACAGAGATACTGTGTCTTTTTGCTTCACAGGTAATGTCTAAGAATGCTGGACAATATCCAATTGTGACAATGCTGCTCCATTAACAAGGTTATGTTGTCCTTGGTTCTTTCTGAGAATGTTTGTAGAAGGCATAGGTTCTGATTTGTCTGGGATTTGGCGTCTTTGTTAATGGCTAACAGATACTGCCCAAGGCAACAATCAGGGAAAAAGGCTTTTAAGTGTATTAAAACAGTTGTACAATGAAAGAGGAGTGGCCAGTTCTCCCAGTTCAGGGATTTTTCTAGTTTGGTTTAGTATTAACTGGGAACATAGAGAAAGCTGCAGCAATGAAAAGAAGTTCTATGCTTCAGCCAATGATCCTTAACTGATTCCACCTTGTTAACATCTCTCTTATATGAACCTGTGTTTGAATTTACCTTTTTTTTGCCAAGGGTTGTGTTTATGGGAATGTTGCAGGAAATTGGAAGGGCTCCTTTGTTAAGTTGTGGGGTTATATGTTGGTGGGGTTTTCAAAAAGGTGTTAATCTAAATTCTGTTTTCTTTTGTTCGTGTTTCATTCAATGGTGTGTAAATAAATTCTGTTTGACTTGAAGCCAAGTGGTTTGACGAGCTACATCACTCCCGGGATATCCACCTTACGTCCGCTTAAACCAACTAGAAAAGTTAGGATCTAGGCTACCTTCTGGTCCATAACACAACATTGTTCCTTTATCTAAGAAAGATGGCAGGCATAGTCCAGGAATGTATCCGCTAGTGAGCCTTACATCGGTGGTAGGGAAATTGTTGGAGAAAATTCTTAGAGACAGGGTGTACTTGTATTTGGAAAAGAATGGAATTATTAGTAATAGTCAGCCTGACTTTGTGCAAGGGAGGCCTTGTCTCAAACTTGATTGAGGATTTTGAGGAAGTGATGAAGACAATTGATGTGGGGAGCGGATATTGTCTGCATGGACTTTATTAAAACATTTGACAAAGTAGGTAAATTGAATACAAAATTAATTTGGTGATAGGAGAAAGAGGATAGCTATGGAGGTCTGTGACCACTACTGTTCCATAAGGATCAGTGCTGGAGCCTCTTTATTTGTAGTATATATAAATGATTTAGGTGAAAATGTAGATGATCCCCTAGCTGTTTGACACAAAAGCTGATGGAGTTGTGGATAGTGTGGAAAGTTGTCAATGCAAGAGATATAGATCAGTTGGATAGTTGGGTAGAGAAATGGCAGGTGAAACTTAATCCAGACAACCACACAGTCAGAGAAAGAAACCTACACTGCTGTCTGACATAGCAGTAAATCTGCACAGCTACTGCCTTTGCTGTTTGAGTTCAAGTATCTCTGGATATCTAAGTGCATCTAAGAAAAATTAATGAGCTGCCAGAGGAACTGGTGGAGACTGGTACAGTTACAACATTTGAAAGGTGTCTGGATGGGTATATTAAAAGGAAGGGTTTAGAGGGATATGGGCTAAGTGCTGGCAAATGGGACTGGATTAGTTTAGGATATCTGATCAGCATGGGCAAGTTGGACTGAAGGGTCTGTTTCTGTACTGTACATCTCTATGACTCTAAGTGTGAGGGGATGCATTTTGGGAGGTCAATTGCAAGAGGAACGTGTACAGCAAATGGCAGGATCCTTAGGAGTAAGGATATACGGAGGTCCACAGTTCCCTGAAAGTAGAAAAACAAGTGAATAAGGTGGTAAAGAAGGTGCACGGCATGCTTGCCTTCATCAGTCAGGGTACTGAGTATAAAATTTGGCCAATCGTGTTGCACTTGTATAAGTTTTTAGTTCAGCCATATTTAGAGTATTATGTGCAGTTCTGGTTCCCACACTGTTGCAAGGATGTGGAGGCCTTGGAGAGTGTGCAAAAGAGGTTTGCCAGGATAGTGCCTAGATTGGAGTGTAGTAGATATAAGGAGAAATTGGACAAACTTGGATTGTTTTCATGAGAGTGTTGGAGGCTGATGGATAGAAGTATATAAAATTTTGAGAGCCGTGGATAGAGTGGATAGTTGGAGCCTTTCTTTGAGGGTGGAAATATCAAGTAGTAGAGGGCATAGGTTTAAGGTGTGTACTGCAAGGGAAGTTTTTTTTTTACACAGAGGGTAGTAGATGCCTGGAATGCACTGCCAGAGAAGGTGATAGAAGCAGATACGTTAGCAAAGTTTAAGAGGAATTTATATAGAAACAAGAACAGGCAGAGAATACAGGGATACAGACCATGTGCAGGCAGATAGAGTCACAGAGATGTACAGCTTGGAAACAGACCCTTCAGTCCAACTCATCCATGCTGACGAGATATCCTAAATTAGTCTAGTCCCATTTGCCAGCATTTAGCCCAAATCCCTCTAAACCATTCCTAATCATATACCTATCCAGATGCCTTTGAAATTTTGTAATTGTTCCATCCTCCACCACTTCCTCTGGCAGCTTGTTCCATATGTGCACTACCCTCTGCATGAAAACGTTGCCCCTTAGATCTCTTTTAAATCTTTCCCCGCTTACTTTAAACCTACACCCTTTAGATTTGGACTCCTCTACCTTGGGGAAACGATCTTAGCTATTTATCCTATTTATGTCCCTCATGATTTTATAAACTTTTATAAGGTAACCATCAGTCTCCAAAGCTCCAGCGAAAACAACCCCAGCCTACTGTGAACAAGTGCATTGCTGTGGGTGCAATCACATGTAGACCAGATCAGGTACGGTTTGCAGATTTCCCTCCCTAATGGACATAAGTTACAAACATGAGGATTTTTCAATTATTATGTTTTGAGGCTGTGCCTTTAATTTCAGACAAAATGGGGATCATGTGACCTGTGTGAAATCTTCCTGACAACAGGCTTGGGAGAAGATTAAAGGACTATTTTCATTGAAGGAAGCTGTAAACTGTTGACACTTGTAGACAATGGCAGTAGCGTATGTGTTTGATTAAAGTAGTAGTAAAGCAGTCTTTAAAATCCTTGGGAAGTGTTTAGGATGTCAGGTTGTATAAAGTTATTCTTTAAGCAGACCATTTAATTCCAAATAGAATAGAACTGGTGTCAGGAATAACTAATCAGAATTTCAGCCTGGCTAAAATTCCCATGTGATTCATACTGCCATGGAGATGGGCTTTAAGAGGAGTTAAGTTTCTTAGATGCTCCTGAAAAATCAGACACAGGCAATCTGCAAAGTCTGGGCACAGAAAGCTAAATTCTCTGTGCTTCACTATGTAGGAGTATGGATGGGAGCTCTCCTTTTGATTGGAAAGACCAATTTTGTGAAGTGTGAAATGAGATTGAAAGATTTTTCTGGCTAGTAGTCAAGAAAGAATCACCCAAAAATCCCTCAATATGAAAGGCAGTCTGGAGTACAAAGTTGTTCGATTTGGGAACAGAAAAATATGGAAGTAAAAATATAGAAGCTGGGAATCACTTTGAACCAGGTCCAGAAAAATTAAAAGACGAGAGAAGGGACAGTGGAAAGTATACCTGTGAAGTCGGTTCTCAATTATGTTTTAAGTAAAGGGGAAAGTTCTGTTTTGTAGATAAAAGTGTA
Source organism: Chiloscyllium plagiosum (assembly GCF_037043375.1). Classification (NCBI taxonomy): domain Eukaryota; kingdom Metazoa; phylum Chordata; class Chondrichthyes; order Orectolobiformes; family Hemiscylliidae; genus Chiloscyllium; species Chiloscyllium plagiosum. The sequence continues at coordinate 73,615,731 of NW_028270141.1, forward strand.
TTTTGCTAATTACAGTATTACTTGAGTGTTTTTTGTCTGTCCGTTACAGTAAAAATCTTAAAACATGAAATCTTGTTATATCATTTTTTAAAACTATCAACTAAAAGTTCAATAATTTTAAAATTTGGTGTTATTTGTATCAGTGGGAATCCTAGCAATCCATAAATTTTGAAACCAAAACATAAATTACTGGAAAAAATGCAGCAGGTCTGACTGCATCTGTGGAGAGAAAACAGAGTTAATGTTTCTGGTCCAGTGACCCCTTTTTCAGAACTGGTTCTGAAGTGGGTCTTGGACCTGAAATGCTAACTCTGTTTCCTCTTCACAGATGCTGCCAGACCTGCTGAGATTTTCCAACAATTTATGTTATTGTTTCTGACTTACAGCATCTGCAGCTTTGTTTTTACAAATTTAAAACTGTATTACCAGCTCCTGAGTCCAAATCATTTTTAAAATCTTGATGACCAATGGTTTCAGTACCAATCCTGTGAATCATCATTTGTCAATCTGAATTACTATGTTAAACTCTGTTTTGTCTTTTGAAGCAAATTTTGAATGTCCTTTTTCGAGTAATGAAACATCTAAAACGCTATAGAATTTTCCTTTTATTTGAAATAAGGCCATTCTAAAATCACTTATTATGCGTATCAAGTTATTATGAGGAGAAGCAACATTCCAAAGGTATTACACATGTAAAAGGTGCTGTAACTATAATGTTATTTTATAGACAAAGAAAATTGTCTGGATTCTCCAGGTATCAAATAAAAGAAATAAGGCGAGCTTTTAAAAACAGTCACCATGAACAAAATGTTTAAATATGAAAGACATTGAAAGAGAAAATCCTTTGGATAAAATGACATATTTAATTAGTATGATGTATCTCCTTAATTGGCATCATGTTACAATACATGAGAATATTATTAAGTCTCTTCTAAATACTGTAGAAATGTAGGGTTAGCGATTCAGACTGTTTCTGCCAATTTAAGTATAACGTTTTGCATTAAAATTTGGCAGAAATTTGGTGCATGAACTTTAGCTTTCTATATGTTAATATCTATGTGTGTTTGTGTCAGTTGTAGAGAATCTGGACAGATACATTTATTTACTCTCCGATCAAATTGTCTCTTTTCAATATTTTTTTTAAAAGACCAGTCAAGATTTTAAAAATATTCATATTTTTATAACTTCAACTTGCCTCACCTTGAGACAATCACTTGATAATATTTCACAAATTCTTGAAGGATATTTTGCATTCTTGGTTATATACTTTACTGAGGTATTATCTTATAGGGTTTAATGTTGAAATATGTTAACTAATTGAAACATTACTTAACGTTGTATAACAATTTAGTATTGGGTTAAAATTGAGAGTGGAATAAAAATTAGTGAAAATGCTTGTCTTTAAATTCACTTTGTTCTGTAAAAGTTTGTTTTTTGGGCCTTGTGAACAGAAATCCAACACCATTTTCAATGTGAAAGTCAGAGTAGGTACCTGGTATCTCCAGCTTGTTACATGTTTCTTTGGGTTTCCATCTTGAACATGAGTCCCCAGCATCTCTAGGCATGCTCTCTCAGCAACTGCCTATAGCCTTGCAAACAGAGGTCAGACACATACAGATTGAGGCCTAATCAGTGTTTCACAAAGAATTAGCAAAACTCCTTGCCATTGCCTTTTATTCCTTGATTAATGAAGTCAAGATTGCAATTTGTTTCTTCACAGCATTCTCAACTTGTATTGCCACATTCCGAAACTTCTGCACATGCATCCCCAGGCCTCTCTGTTCCTGTATTCTCTTTAAAGTGTACAATTATAATCATGTTATCTCTTCTTGTTCTTCCTACCAAATTCTTCCTACACTATTCTGCATTAGATTGTACCATCCACATGTCTGTGTGTTTCAGCAGCCTATCAATGTTCTTCTCATTTCTTCAACACACATGGCTTTCAAATCACTAGTAAATTTTTAACAGAAGTCTTTTATACCTAATCCAGGCAGTGTAGAGAAGAACAGTGGCTCTAATTCGGAATCCTGGGAAATATTGCTACATGCCTCGCACCAATCTGAAAAACAACCATTCACCACGACTCTTGGCTTTCCAGCTTTCTTTCCCTTCGTCAATTTCATCTAATGCATTTCAATTTTTCTAAGAGGCTTATTTTGTGGTACATTTTCAGATGCCTTTCAAATATCGTTATGCAAAGATCAAATGCATTTCCATTATCAAACATCTTCATCTCTTCATCAAGGAACTCAACCAAATTAAGAAAACGTGAGTTGTCTTAAAAAAATGCATGCTGACTTTCGTTTATTGGTCCACACATTTCCAAATGCCAATTAATTTTGACCTGTTTTATTCTTTGTTAAAGCTGCCCATCACTGACATTAGGCTGGGATGTAGTTACCAAGTTTATTACTCAATAATTTTGGCTTACTCGCAAAACTGGTAAGGTCCATCCCTTAATAACCTCATTTATTATTTTCTCTATCCACTTATTCTAATTAATTTCATTTTAAAAATCGATGGCAGATGTGTCAATGTTTTTCCACATTCTTTGTCATTGATTTCAGTGCCATATGTGGACTGAAAAGAGATTTTTACTGAAAAATTAGATTATGGACCAAATTCTCCCCTTCCTGATATGAAATCTGGAAATGGCAAATCTTGATGTTGAATTTAATTTTTCTGACTTTTCCCCTAAAGGTTTAAATATTGGCTTTAAAATCTTGCTATTGAGTGGAGATTACCTTATTTCCGTGCAACTGCATCTCATTATTTGCCCAACTCATCTTATTTCTACAACATTTCCGATTCTCCTCCCCTTCCCTAAGAAACTAGATGGCAGAAATTCCCTTCATTAAATTCAAAGCAGTTACTCAGTGGCTGCTGATCACTGAATACTTCCTCAGCAATGCCTGTACATACTCCATGGCCACCATCCTTCTTAACTTTGACATCCACACATTTTGGCATTGGTAAACAACCAGCCTCACCAAATTATCATGTTTGCTCTTAGATCAACTCTTGCATCAGTTCAGCTCTTTACCATTTAACTTTGAAGCTCAGGAACACCAATGAACATCCTGCTTCTGTCAGGATACACTGAATGAAGGGAATGACAGGCATTTTGCGCACTTCTACAGGATGTATCTTGCGGCCCTTACTTTCTTTGTACTCACTCACTTCGTGCTGACTTGGAGACAGTCATTCTCTGTGGCTTGCATTGCTTGTAAGTGTAGAGGAGAAGAAGGCAACTTGTCACAGTGGAGAGGACTGAATAGTCAAAGAGTGGACATGTCACCTTATGGGACTGTGCTACATTAACTGCAGCATGTCATGGAAACACACAACATGTCATGCAAGTGGCCATGCCTAAATATCAAAGGGGAAGTGCCCATATTGATGTCAAGGAAGATCATAATCAGTCAGTGAGTTTGGTCACATATTGTGAATAAAGCTTGTTTAGATGAGAATCAAAGTGTTCTATCATCCATGGAGTAAGCATATTAATTTTGAAATGTCATGTGGTGAAGAAAAAAATATACTCCATTGTCTAACTTTGTAGACAATGTCTAATATACCTACATCTCTCTCTCTCAAATTTTGTCAGTGGCAATATGTCCTCATGAAAATCTTCAAAAGATGCTTTTATAGTCTCATTTTCTTCTTAGAAAATTCACTTGTTTGGAGCACATTTCAGGAATTTCGGACAGAGGGCAGTGAGCCCCAAATACTTTTCTGCTCAAGGCTTTACAAACAGAAAATCCTTGTTCTGGATTAGTGGTGCTGGAAGAGCACAGCAGTTCAGGCAGCATCCAAGAAGCTTCGAAATCGACGTTTCGGGCAAAAGCCCTTCATCATGAATAAAGGCAGAGAGGCTGAAGCGTGGAGAGATAAGCTAGAGGAGGGTGGGGGTGGGGAGAAAGTAGCATAGAGTCACGACATGGTTGAAGAGCTTCAGGGCAGAGGAAATGATCTGGGAGTTGCAGTGAGAGAGGGACTCATCCTGGGTCTGCAGACCTTCACGTACATTCGACTGTTAATTCAAAGAAATTGACCCTGAGCATTTCAATTCTTTGCTGCTTCCTCCCCTTGAAATAATTTCTTTCCTATTCAGAAATATGCTTTTATTATGGGCTGGGCTGACAAGTGTCAAGTAAGATTTGCACTTCACAACTGCCAGGCAATGACCAGCTCCAGTAAGAGATGATTTAACCACTGCCTCTTGACATCACTGAATCCCTCACTGTCACCCTTCTGGTGGTTCCCATTGACCATGAAATTGACTGGACTTGCCACTTAAACACAATGGATACAAGAGCAGGTCAGAGGGTAGGAATACTGCTATGAGTAACTAACCTGCTGACTCTCCAAATCCAGTCCACCATCTACAAGGCACAAGTCAGGAGTGTGATGGAATGTTCGCCACTTGCCTAGATTAGTGCAGCTCTGACAAAACTCAAGATATTTGACACCATCCAGGACACTACTGCCGGCTTGATTGGCACCACATCCACAAGCATTCACTCCCTCCACTACCAATGCTCAGTGGCAGCATTGTGCACTATCAACAAGATGCACTTTAGATATTCACTAAGATTCTTAGACAGCACCTTCCAAACCCATGACAACTTCCAGCCAGAAGGATGAGGGCAGCAGATACATCAGAACATGGTCACCTGCATATAGCCCTTCAACCCATTCACCATCCTATCTAGGAAATATATCTCCATTTCTTTGCTGTCACTGGATCAAAATCTAGGAATTCCCTCTGTAAGAGCATTGTGGGTCAATCTACATCACGTGGACTGCAGCGGTGCAAGAAGGCAACTCACCACCACTTTTCTGAGGGCAAATAGGGACAGATAATAAATGCTGGCCAGCCAGAGATGCCTATTTTCCAAGAATGAATTTTTAAAAATCGATCTACTGCTAGATTCAAGGACTATAGGATTGATTCCAACTGGAGTCAAATGATGCATTATTGATTGTAATCCAAAGTTTCAATTCATTATAGAATTCCAGATGTTTGCATGTTTCTGAGGAAATACACAATATCAATACAAAAGGTGAAATATCACCGACATAGTATGGCTTTTTAAAAGAAATTAATACCAAAGCTGTCACTTTATTCAATCATGGCCTCTTTCTTAAATTTTACGCAGCACATGTCTTTGCTCATTGTATGACCTCTGTTTCAGAACATGTATCATTCTTCAAACATTCATTGGCAACGACTTTATGAAACAAGTTCTGTCACATGACTAATTAATACTCCTTAGCATTGTTCATGAAGCATCAGAAGATACAGTTGCAATTCATTTGTACTTCACATTCTCCTGTAGCTGTTGAAGATGCTGATGTCAACTGCAAAATGTTCCAACTTATAGAGCCATAGAGTCACAGAAATGTACAGCATGGAAACAGACCCTTCGGTCCAACCTGTCAATGCCGACCAGATATCCCAACCCAATCTAATCCCTCCTGCCAGCACCCGGCCCATATCCCTCCAAACCCTTCCTATTCATATACCCATCCAAATGCCTCTTAAATGTGGCAATTGGACCAGCCTCCACCACTTCCTCTGGCAGCTCATTCCATACACGTACCACCCTCCGCGTGAAAAGGTTGCCCCTTAGGTCTCTTTTATATCTTTCCCCTCTCACCCTAAACCTATGACCTCTAGTTCTGAATTCCCCAACACCAGGGAAAAGACTTTGTCTATTTATCCTATCCATGCCCCTCATAATTTTGTAAACCTCCATAAGGTCACCTCTCAGCCTCCGACGCTCCAGAGGAAACAGCCCCAGCTTGTTCATCCTCTCCCTATAGCACAAATCCTCCAACCCTGGCAACATTCTTGTAAATCTTTTCTAAACCCTTTCAAGTTTCACAACATCTTTCCGATAGGAAGGAGACCAGAATTGCATGCAATATTCCAACAGTGGCCTAACCAATGTCCTGTACAGCTGCAACATGACCTCCCAACTCCTGTACTCAATACTCTGACCAATAAAACAAAACATACCAAACGCCTTCTTCACTATCCTATCTACCTGAGACTCTACTTTCAAGGAGCAATGAACATGCACTCCAAGGTCTCTTTGTTCAGACCTTACCATTAAGTGTATAACTCCTGTTAAGATTTGCTTTCCCAAAATGCAGCATCTCGCATTTATCTGAGTTAAACTCCATCTGCCACTTCTCGGCCATTGGCCAATCTGATCAAGATCCTGTTGTAATCTGAGGTAACTTTTCTCGCTGTCCACTACATCTCCAGTTTTGGTGTCATCTGCAAACTTGCTAACTGTACCTCTTATGCTCGCATCCAAATCACTTATGCAAATGACAAAAAGTAGAGGACCCAGCACCGATCCTTGTGGCACTCCACTGGTCACAGGCCTCCAGTCTGAAAAACAACCCTCCACCACTACCCTCTGTCTCCTACCTTTGAACCAGTTCTGTATCCAAATGGTGAGTTCTCCCTGTATTCCATGAGATCTAACCTTGCTAATCAGTCTCCCATGGGGAAACTTGTCGAACGCCTTACTGAAGTCCATATAGATCACATCTACCGCCCTACCCTCATCAATCCTCTTTGTTACTTCTTCAAAAACTCAATCAAGTTTGTGAGACATGATTTCTCACGCACAAAGCTATGTTGACTATCCCTAATCAGTCCTTGCCTTTCCAAATACATGTACATCCTGTTCCTCAGGATTCCCTCCAACAACTTGCCCACCACCAACATGACAATAGACAATAGACAATAGGTGCAGGAGCAGACCATTCCGCCCTTCGAGCCTGCACCACCATTCAATATGATCATGGCTGATCATCCTTAATCAGTATCCTGTTCCTGCCTTATCTCCATAACCCTTGATTCCACAATTCTTGAAAGCTCAATCCAACTCTTTCTTAAATGAATCCAGAGACTGGGCCTCCACTGCCCTCTGGGGCAGAGCATTCCACACAGCCACCACTCTCTGGGTGAAGAAGTTTCTCCTCATCTCTGTCCTAAATGGTTTACCCTGTATTTTTAAGCTGTGTCCTCTGGTTCGGCACTCACCCATCAGCGGAAACATGTTTCCTGCCTCCAGAGTGTCCAATCCTTTAATAATCTTATATGTCTCAATCAGATCCCCTCTCAGTCTTCTAAACTCAAGGGTATACAAGCCCAGTCGCTCCAGTTTTTCAGTGTAAGGTAATCCCGCCATCCCAGGAATTGACCTCGTGAATCTACTCTGCACTCCCTCAATAGCCAGAATGTCTTTCCTCAAATTTGGAGACCAGAACTGCACACAGTACTCCAGGTGTGGTCTCACCAGGGCCCTGTACATCTGCAGAAGAACCTCTTTGCTTCTATACTCAATTCCTCTTGTTATGAAGGCCAGCATGCTATTAGCCTTCTTCACTACCTGCTGTACCTGCATGCTCACCTTCATTGACTGGTGTACAAGAACACCCAGATCTCTCTGTACTGCCCATTTACCTAAATTGATTCCATTTAGGTAGTAATCTGCCTTCCTGTTCTTGCCACCCAAGTGGATAACCATACATTTAACCACATTAAACTGCATCTGCCATGCATCTGACCACTCACCTAACTTGTCCAGGTCACCCTGTAATCTCCTAACATCCTCATCACATTTCACCCTGCCACCCAGCTTAGTATCACCAGCAAATTTGCTAATGCTATTGCTAATACCATCTTCTATATCATTAACATATATTGTAAAAAGCTGCGGTCCCTGTACTGATCCTTGCGGTATCCCACTGGTCACTGCCTGCCATTTCGAAATGGAGCTGTTTATCACTACTCTTTGTTTCCTATCAGCCAACCAACTTTCAATCCAAGTTAGTACTTTGCCCCCAATACCATGCGCCCTAATTTTGCTCACTAACTTCCTATGTGGGACTTTATCAAAAGCTTTCTGTAAGTCCAGGTACACTACATCTACTGGATCTCCCTCGTCCGTCTTCAGAGTTACATCCTCAAAAAATTCCAGAAGATTAGTCAAGCATAATTTCCCCTTCATAAATCCATGCTGACTCTGACCTATCCTGTTACTACTGTCTAGATGTGTCGTAATTTCATCTTTTATAGTAGACTCCAGCATCTTTTTCACCACTGAGGTCAGACTAACTGGTCTATAATTTCCTGTTTTCTCTCTCCCACCTTTCTTAAAAAGTGGTACAACATTAGCCACTCTCCAATCCTCAGGAACTGATCCCGAATCTATCGAACTCTGGAAAATAATCACCAACGCATCCACGATTTATCGAGCCACCTCCTTCAGTACCCTGGGATGTAGACCGTCAGGCTCACTGGTCTATAGTTCCCTGGCTTGTCCTTACTACCTTTCTTAAAGAGTGGCACCATGTTAGCAAACCTCCAGTCTTCCAGCACCTCACCTGTGACTATTGATGATACAAATATCTCAGCAAGAGAACCTGCAATCACTTCTCTAGCTTCCCACAGAGTTCTCAGGTACACCTGATCAGGTCCTCGGGATTTATCCACCTTTAACCGTTTCAAGACATCCAGCACTTCCTCCTCTGTAATATGGACATTTTACAAGGTGTCACCATCTATTTCCCTACAGTCTATATCTTCCATATCCTTTTCCACAGTAAATACTGATGCATAATACTCGTTTAGTATCTCCCCCATTTTCTGTGGCTCGACACAAAGGTTGCCTTGCTGATCTTTGAGGGGCCCTATTCTCTCCCTAGTTACCCTTTTATCCTTAATGTATTTGTAAAAACCCTTTGGATTCTCCTTAACTCTATTTGCCAAAGCTATTTCATGTCCCCTTTATGCCCTCCTGATTGCCCTCTTAAGTCTACTCCTACTGCCTTTATACTCTTCTAAGGATTTGCTCAATCTATCCTGTCTATACTTGACATATGCTTCCTTCTTTTTCTTTACCAAACCCTCAATTTCTTTAGTCATCCAGCATTCCCTACACCTACCAGCCTTTCCTTTCACCCTGACAGGAATATACTTTCTCTGGATTCTCGTTATCTCACTTCTGAAGGCTTCCCATTTTCCAGCCGTCTCTTTACCTGCAAACATCTGCCCCCAATCAGCGTTTGAAAGATTCTTGCCTAATACCTTCAAAATTGGCCTTTCTCCAGTTTAGAACTTCAACTTTTAGATCTGGTCTAGCCTTTTCCATCATTATTTTAAATCTAATAAAATTATGGTTGCTGGCCCCAAAGTGCTCCCCCACTGACACCTCAATCACCTGGTATCAAACTTTTAGTCAAGGGAATTTTTTCTGGATAATCTCAGAAACTTAAATTACACTTTTATAAAGGATTTTAAAAACATCTTAAAAGGATTAGATAATGAGCTAATTTAATTTAATGAATACATTTGTATTCATGAATTAAAAATCAAATATTAAAAGTTATCAAATGAAAAATCAATGGGATGTATTAAACCAGTTATTAATGATTGGAGATGATTATATTAATAAATACATTTAATAATCATTCTTTGTTGTAAGTGGAGTCAATTTATATTCATGAATGCACATTTTAAACAGTGTGGTCTAATGGACAAAACAGCTATTCAAGTGTAATGATAATTCATCAGAAAACATCAGAAGCGGCCACCTGGGATCAAGTGAGGAAATAGAGAGATAGCTTTGGATGTCACAGAAAACAGCAATGGGGTTGGTGTTGGAAGAAATGGGATTCTACTATGATGCCTTCATATTAATGCTTTTTGTGAACTTGTTGTTTGTCCAGTGTTGTAATTCACAAATGGATCAAATTGCTCTTGAAAAGTTTTTGAGGGAATGTGTCTCAGTATTTGCAGGATGACTGCTTCAGTATCTGTCATAATCATATCAAAAGTGCAATCTGATGAAACTAAAGAAACTGAAATATTGTAATAACTTGAAAAGAGATGAAATCGTAGCTTTTATGTTAATATTCATTTTGGAAAATTCAAATAAATTAGAAGGAAAAATTCTAGAAGCTGATCTTAAAGAGTTTCATAATGAATAACGTCACAAACAATATTTAAAAGTTAAATTAATGAGCTAAAAGGGAAAAACTGAAGATAAATTAAACGAAAACAAAAATGATTAATGTCTGTTCAAAATTTACCATTATTCAGGAAATAGTTTGGTTGTGTGCAAGAATTGTAAGAGCTCCGTAAGTAATGGTGTTTGGTTCTAGTTCCTGTTGGTGGCGGGAAAACAACTGCTATGTGCCTGGAGATTCATTACAGCTTACCGTTCAGTTAGGTATGAGAAACTATGTTGAGGTGCTACTTTGCTCATTTTATTGCATCTTCCCAACTGGAAGTTGGTGTTATCTAGGGATAAATAAGACAACAAAATGTTTTAAAATCTATGAACTAATTTAATTACATTGATCCTAGATCATCTCATGTGTGACTGTGCCCTCTCCTGACTTCCACCACCAAAGTTTGCATAGTCCAAGGATATATCACATTTACACAGCTTGAACAGACTTTCCCTTGTCACTCCTGTTAAATGCCTTTGATCTCTTAAGGCACTATTGACGAGAAAGTGTAAAGAAAAGAAGACATGATAAAAATAATTGCATGCTGGACATGATCTTTGGAACATTCATAGCTTCCTTAGAGAAATGAAGCATGGTTTATCAAAGTATTGTTTGTAGATGAATAGAGACTCAAAGAACACAAGAACATGAACATCAGCCACTTGGCCCTTTGATCTTGTTTTGCCATTAAAAAGATCAGGGTTGATCTGATTGTGACCTCAGCTTCATTTTCCTGTTGCTGTAATCTGTGATTCTTTTATTGCTCAAAATCCTATCTAATTCAGGTTTGAATATATTCTCTGCATTGGAGTATCTAAAGTCCCTTTGAGGAACAAAATCTTTCTCACGTCTATCTTAAATAGGAAATCTCTGAAATTGTGCAGTTTAAGGCTTTTTTTTTCAAATGAGTATAAATACCATTTAAAAATAACATGTGGCACCCAATTCTAGGATTCCTGTTCATATATTTTAGGTATCCCCAATTTTATGGGATGGTGGTGTTAGGGAGTGAGCCTGCATGTTGTACTCATGCCCTGGTTGGCTCCTAATTCATTGATATCTTTTCAGTGCCTTGGATACTTTGGAAGATTACAATCAATGCATCTATTATGTCTACAGCCACTTCTTTTAATACCCTAAGATACAGGCCATCAGGGCAATTGCACTTGTTAGTATTCAGTCCAATTAGTTTTCTAAGTGCTTTTCATACAGTAATTGGAATTGTTTTAGGTTTCTCCCTCCATTTTGTTCTCCTATTATTGGGATGTTTGTAAAGTTTGCTATTCAGAACTCACATACAATATTTTTGCACTAAATCTTTGCCATTTCCTTATTTTCAATTACTTGTTTCTCAATTTCATCCCCTAATGGTTTACACTAGCTATTCTGTTCCTTTTTAGATACTTGTAGAAGCTCTTCCTGGTACTTATGTTATTTCTTGCGTGTTTACTCTAATATCCAGTTTATTATTTTTTAAAGTCACCCTTTTCTGCTTCCAAACCTTTTCCAGGCTTCTGGCTCACCACTAATCTTCAAAGCTTTGTTTACCCTTTCTTTAAATTTAATACCGTCCTTAAATTCATTAGTTAGCTATGGATAGGTTATTCTACTTAAAGAATTGTTGTTATTCAGTGGAATATATCTTTATTGAGAGTAATGGAGTATTTTGTTAAATGTCTTCCATTGCTTGTCTAGGCTCTGACTTTTAAACATATTTTCCCAAACTATATTAGAAAACTCCCTTCTTCATACCTTTCTTAATTACCTTTATTTGAGTTTAATACATTAGTTTCAGATTGAAATTCTTAACCTCAAACTAAATGCAAACGTCTCTCAGATGATGATCACTTCTCCCTTGAGGATACTTTAAAAAGATATAATGAATCAATCCTCATTACACAATGCCAGGTCCAAAATAAGTTATTCTCTGCTTGGCTCCATGATTTATTATTCTAAGAAACTGACCCAATATACTTTATGATCTCCCCCACAAGGCTACCTTTGCCAATTGATTCACCCAATCTATATGAAGACTTAAAGTCTCCCCAGTTATTGCAATGCCATTATTACAGAGCTATTCAATATAATTTTCATTTTTTCAAATATCATGGAATATTCAGTTTCCAACCTTGGGCACCCTGCAATAATATCTTCGTCAAAGCTAACAAAGCATTTGTATTTGTGCAATTAATTCATCCATCTTTTTATATGTGCTTTGTCCATTCAGTCAGCTTTTTACAATTTCTCTCTGTTATGACCCCATTTACTGGAGTTCTCTTATATTCATACACTCTGTCCTTTCTTGTCACACTTTACTTATTTCACTCCCTTGCCGTATTTCCCTCAACCAATCACATTAACTATTCAGATTTTCCCTCAGATAGGCCCAATATTTGATTGAAAACTCTCTCTATGTCCCTAGTTACATAATTCACCAGGTCACTAATTCACTTGAAGACCGTCCCAATGGTACAGTATATCTCTCTCCAACTTTGCTTCCAGCGCACTTAAACTGATAATCATTTCTCCCATATCAATCTTTAAGCCATCATTCAAATGTTTCATATTATGCCAATTTGATCCTGGTTAAGGATTAGGCAATAATCCAGAGATTACCTTTGTAATTCTACATTTTAATCTGCCTCCAAGCTGCTCAAATTCATTTAGGAAATCATCTTACCTTGTTCCATGGGCTTGTTATCCATGTACACCATAACACTTGCAGCCTTCCCCTCTTATTCCAAGGATTGTATTTATCAGAGCAATGTTTCTGGCTATAAAGTAAGGGATTCTAGATTAGTATGGTGCTGGAAAAGCACAGCAGTTCAGGCAGCATCTGAGGAGCAGGAAAATTGACATTTTGGGCAAAAGCCCTTCATCAGGAATGATCATCTTTCCTGATGAAGGGCTTTTGCCCAAAACGTCGATTTTCCTGCTCCTCAGATGCTGCCTGAACTGCTGTGCTTTTCCAGCACCACTCTAATCTAGAATCTGGTTTCCAGCATCTGCAATCTTTGTTTTTACCTATAAAGTAAGGGAATAGTCCACTCGTGATCCCAATGAATATGCTTCAGTGATTGAACACTGAGAGCAGCATGTTATCATGTGTATCAAATGCAAAGTCCTCCCTGCAAGAATTTTGTCCTGTTAGACAGGTACAGGGCTGAATTACCTACAATGTTATCTTGTGGATCTTTACTCATCTATAGTCACATAACTTCATCCCTGACCAAGGAAATCTGACATACTTGACTTGAGAAGTGTGACTGCAGCCACGAATAGAGACTTAGCTAGCTTTCTCCCTCCCTGATGCATCGCAGACTTTGATACTTGGACTCCAGTTTATCCACTCTGAACTGGAGTTCCTCAAACAGCAGACACTGCAGATGTAGTTAAAAATCACACAACACCAGGTTATAGTCCAACAGATTTATTTGAAACTACAAGCTTTTGGTTTGCTGCTCTTTCGTCAGGTGCTTCCAAATAAACCTGTTGGACTATAACCTGATGTTGTGTGATTTTTGACTTTGTCCAGCCCAGTTCAGCACCAGCACCTCCACATCATGACTGCAGATATAGTTGGTGTGGATCATAATGATGACTACCAGATTCCACATGCTACATGCACAATGTATTATCTGCCTTGCTATCTCCATTGTATTTTCTTTGAAGAGTTTTACTGTTTGAAATGTCACTCAATGCTGATACGTAGCTATATTAAGTGGTTCAACAAAGCAAGCAATAAATTTAACACAACACTAATATCTCCATAGTCTTGGTTTAAATAACTGCTGTACTTTAAAGAAAGGAAACCATAAATCTTGTCAATCACCCACCTACTTACTTAGTTAATGCCTCTCGACCTTAGCTCTCAGGTATTGTTGTATCTCACAATCTTTTTAGGACAGCTACCTGAGATACACAGGAGGAGGCAGGACCTATCATAATATTTAAAAGAGAAGTGAATGCTGATTTAATGGAGCTCTAGGTTATAAAAAAGATGGCAATAGCTAACATGGGACCATATGATTTGGGACCAGTGCAATAAATCTACTTTGGTGCTCCAAAAGTCTGTGACCCTAAAATTTCCTCCCAGAATAAAGTCAACGGTAGAAATTTTCTCTGTACAGCTATAAACTGTAGAACAACACAGCTTGGAATCTTCTCGCAGTGGTTTCAGATCTGCAGGGGCAGCTTTGACAGAATTATAAATCTCATATACTGTGTAAATGACTTGCAACAGACTTATGGCACGGAGCAGGAGCAATTCTGAGGAAGTTCTGTATGAATGAGATTCTAAATCTCAGCCTGGGCTTTATGCCATTATGCTAATTAGGAAAACCTATTCTACTCAGAGTTACACCAGACTTTGAGGGATATGGCTTCATTCCCTGCATTAATCTCATTGCTTTATTTGTATTCTTATGATTGCTAATGCAGCACTAAAATTTTAACTTAGGCCTGCTCATGCAATAATGTCCTTTGCTATGGCAACAGCACTGAAATGTTCACAGGGGAGTAGCACCGGTGGATCAGTAATCCACTCTGGCCTATTATGATAACTGAACGTAACAATTCGGAAACCTCTGTGCATCACAACATAATAATAAAGCCCATCAGTGTGATGACTTTGTCTCTGTTCTATTTATTTACAAGTGTGAATTTCAAGTCTTTTGTATCAACTGTGATGATCAGCCTTCAGTTCTATCAAATCTAGTGCTGTACACAATCCACAAACCATAAATACTGCAGTGCTCTCAGAATTTGGGAGAATCAACATGATCTGCACTAGTACAGCCCTGTTCATGCAACAAAATCAGTCAGATATGTCTTTGATCAACAGGGTTGATCAATGAAGAGCTGTTCCCCTCAATTTCAAGGGCACGTAGAATCCGTGGTACTGCCTGATTAGCAGTAAAGTTGTCACTTTAGACCCAGAGGACCACAGGAATGCTCCCTCATTAATGAAAGCTGACTGGTGGTAGGTTAACCTCAAGTGAGGGGGCATGGTTGAAAAGATGGGATTTACATGGTGACCTCAGCTAGTATGGGAAGTGAAGCCATCTTTGTTAAGTTTATACTTCTTTTGGAACCGAGAATTACATACCAGGCAGGTAAATCTAAACAGGAACACTTTATTAATGATACTCACAGCCAATTCTAGACTGGTCCCAAGCTCTGCTCTTCCAGGTCACCTGACCAGCTGTCTTAAAGGTGTAGCACCCCTAACTACATAATAATACCTCCTTTGTTGATATGATTGTACTACAAAGCAGCCATCCGCCCAACTGATCTAACCAACTCCTCATGTCAATATAGCAACAACAACATGCATAACATTGTATAGCTAATCCATAGCAATGAATCATCTGTGCTGGAATGTAAGACTAATGGTGAGGTAAATTTCTCCAGAAGTTAATGTCCTGCCTTGAGTCAATATATTTGGATTTTAAAGGCAGTGTGAACATAAGACTAAATTTTAAGTAAAATATTGTCCCAATGTCAATGGAGAGTTTCTGTCTGCGTGAGTTGTAGTGAGTTATCTTACGCAAGGCCAATTCTCTATATGCATCATGTCTCTATGGTGCCAAGCGCACACTATTGTGGGCTCACTAGCGGCGAAGGTACTTGCTACTGTTGAGACTTGTCAGGATTTGCATCACCTGCACTGTATTTAAGGTCTAGCTGCACCCCGGGTGAATTGCTGCCAACCAGAACCTGCCCTTCACAATTTGAAGATGCAGATGGTGTACTGGGGTGTACAAAGTTAAAAATCACACAACACCAGGCTATAGTCCAACAGGTTTATTTGGAAGCACTAGCTTTTGGAGCACTGCTCCTTCATCATGTGGTTGTGGTTCCCTTCGACAACCTGTGTATTGTGTGATTTTTAACTTTGCCCTTCACAGTCCACGTTGTGGGAGGGAAATGAGAAAAAAAAGTTTCTGGATCCACATTTGTGGTACATCTTTGAAAATTGGATCTCACAATCGTAAATGTGCTGTCTCTTTACAGCACCACTGTCTGAACAACGACAAAGTGACTGATGCTACAAGAATGAAGTTATCTGTCCTTTGCAGCTTGCCATGTCAGAAGCCTACACTTTTCTTAAAGACCAGTGTTGTATAACATTCTGTCAAGACACAATGTGGGAGCATCAAGTACGTAATAACATTAACTTTTATTAAAAATTGGAAATAAAGTAAAGAAAACACAAACAGGAAAGCTGCAACAGAAACAAAAATTGCTGGGAAAGCTCAGCACGTCTGGCAGCATATGTGGAGAGAAATCAGAGTTAACATTTTGGGTTGAGTGACCCTTCCTCAGAACAGATGATAACTAGGAAATGTCAGTTTATATGCAGAAGATAGGGTGAGAGGCAGGGGAAAAAGAGTGAAGGATAGATGTTGATAAAGCCCAAAGGCAAAGGAGAACAGTTGCACAGACAAAAGAGTGGATATCAATCTGGCTAGAAGGGTGAATGGATATTCGTGGTGACCGTTAATGGCTAACAATGGGTCATGTGTAATAGCCAACTATGTGTTAACAAGGTGTGATGTGGGAGGGTTGAGATAAGGACATGTGAGAGTTCAAGCCCTGAGGTTATTGAACTCGATATTGAGTCCAGAAGACTACAGAGTCCCCAGATGGAAAATGAGATGCTGTTCTTTCAGCTTGCGCTGAGCTTTGCTGGGGCACTGCAGCAAACCTGAGACAGAAATGTTGGCCAGGGAACAGGGCGGTGTGTTGAAGTGGCAGGCAACTGGATCAGGGTTCTTTTAGTGGACAGAACATGGGTGTTCTGTGAAGTGGTCACCCAGTCTGCACTTTGTTTCCCCAATGTAGAGGAGACCACGTTGTGAGCAGCGAATGCGGTAGACTAGATTGTGAGAAATGCAGGTAAAGTGCTGCTTCATCTGGAAGGTGTGCTTGGAACCTTCCATACTGAGGAGGGAGGAGATACATGGGCAGGTGTTATACCTTCTGCAGTTGCAGGGAAAGGTATTGTGAGGCTATGGGGGTTTCTTAGGAATGAAGGAAGAGTGGGCCAGGGTGTCCCAGAGGGAACTGTCCCTGTGGAACGCTGACAAGGGACGGGAAGAGAACATGCGTCTGGTGGTGGCATTTTGTTGTAGTTGGCGGAAATGGCAGATAATGATCCTCAGGATGTGGATGCTGGTGGGATGATAGGTAAGGACAAGGGGGAAAGTGAGGACTGCAGATGCTGGAGATCAGAGCTGAAAATGTGTTGCTGGAAAAGCGCAGCAGGTCAGGCAGCATCCAAGGAGCAGGAGAAGGGCTCATGCCTGAAACGTCGATTCTCCTGCTCCTTGGATGCTGCCTGACCTGCTGCGCTTTTCCAAGGACAATTGTTGTTGCAGGAGAGAAAAGAGGGAGTGAGAACTGAAGTGAGGGAGATGGGTTTATCTACATATTGTTTCAATAAACCCTCCTGGATGATCCTAACAAATTCTACTCCATTTAATCCCCTGGCATTAAGGAAGACCCAGTAAATATTGGGGAAAGAAAAATCACTCATTACAACAACCCTGCTATTTTTATGGCTTTCTTATTCCTGGGTTTTACACTTATGGCTTCACCGGATGTGCCATTCTCCTTAAATCAGTAATGCAAATTCCCCTCCCTTTTTACATCCCTCTGTATCGCGCTTGAAACATCTAAAGCCTGGAACATTGAGCTACCAGTCCTTCCCTTTTCTCAACTAAATTTCTATAATGGCCACAACATCATAGGTCTATGTATTAATCTAAGCACTAAGCTCATCTACTTTACCTGTTATACACCTTACATTAAAATAAATGCACTTCAGACTGTCAGTCCTGCTGTGTTCAGTGACTTGGTCTTGCCGGTTCTTCCTATTAAACATAGTTGACTTAATCTCAATTTTCTCCTCAGCACCGGCTGAGAAACTCTGCAGTGATGCCCTGGAGCTGAGATGACTGACCTCCAACAATCACAATCATCTTCCTATGTGCCAGGTTTGACTCTACCCAGCAGAGATATTGCTCCTTGAAACCCATGGATTTCAGGAGATAGTGAGGCCTGCAGATGCTGGAGAAGACAGAGTTGAAAAGTGGGGCGCTGCAAAATGTACAGCAGGTCAGGCAGCAACAGAGGAGCTAGAGGTTTTAACCCTTCATCAGGACTGGGTCGAGGGTTTGGGGGAGGGGAGATTTGAAAACTGGTGAAATCAATGTTGAGGCCATGTGGTTATAGGCTCAAACTGAGATCTTTCTCCTACAGTTTGTGGGGGGAAACTATTTCTACTCCCCCATGACATATCTATTCTGGGTCTCCTTCACCACCTAAACAAGGCGACCTGCAAACTGAAGGAGGAACACCTCATCTCCTACCTTGGGAGCCTACAACCACACGGCATGGCATTGAATTCACCAGTTTCCAAATTTCCCCTCCCCGACCCCCATTCCCAAGTCCAACCCTCTGAGTCAGCTCCGCCCTCTTGATCAGATCTACCTGTCCATCTTCCTTATTGAACCAGATGAGTTTTATAACAATGAGTTATATAGTTGCCATTAGGCCACCTCTTTATTCCAGATTTTATTGAATTCAAAATACTCCATATCCCAGGATGGAATTCGAATCCATGTCCCTAGAACATTGGCCTGATTGCTCATTCAGTAACATTAGCACTGGACCACCACTTTCCCTTAAATGACAAAAATGGTTATCATTTGTAAAGATATCAGAAAAAAGATTTAAATGGTGCAATGTCCGCTGTGAACACAATCCCAATGAGGTTAAATTCTTTTAATGGCAATTATTTCTTCCTGCACCAACTTAAACTCAGGATATCCAGACACATTGAGTTCTTGGGTCTGATGTTGAGATTGCTCATCCAGTGGTTTTGCTGATGACAAGATCATTTGATTTTTGCTTTTTTGAGCAACTTTATTTTTGTACTGGCTGTAAAACATTAATTTGCTCCACAGCAATATCTCTCAAAATGTGTGCAATATCAACTGCGTGCAATGACAATTATAACTCTGTGTTGCATTTTAGAGAACCTTCTGCTACTAAAAATACAAGATTTCATGCACATTGCCTGTATTTTTAAGAAGTATCTGCTTCTAGGTAGCAATCTATTAAATGTAATATGTTCAGTATTTGTAGATCAGTACATTTACAAATGATTCATTGCTATCCCGGATGTTTTCCAAGACTGATCATGGTGTCTGGGGTGCATAGAGTCATAGAGATGTACAGCATGGAAACAAAACTTTTGGTCCAACTTGTCCATGTCGGCCAGATATCCCAACCCAATCTAGTCCCACCTGCCAGCACCCAGCCCATATCCCTCCAAACCCTTCCTATTCATATACCCTTTCAAATGCATTTTAAATGTTGCAATTGTACAAGCCTCCACCACTTCCTCTGGCAGCTCATTCCATACCCGTACCACCCTCTGTGTGAAAAGGTTGCCCCTTAGGTCTCTTTTATATCTTTCTCCGCTCACCCTAAACCTATGCCCTCTAGTTCTGGACTCCACAACCCCAGGGAAAAGACTTTATCTATTTATCCTATTTGTCTATTTGTCGACGATGCCCTCCACCGCATCTCTTCCACTTTCCGCTCCTCCGCCTTTGAACCCCGCCCCTCCAACTGCCACCAGGACAGAACCCCACTGGTCCTCACCTACCACCCCACCAATCTCCATGTACAGCGCATCATCCGCCGTCATTTCCGCTACCTCCAAACGGACCCCACCACCAAGGATATATTTCCTTCCCCTCCCCTATCAGCATTCCGTAAAGACCACTCCCTCCGTGACTCCCTCGTCAGATCCACACCCCCCACCAACCCAACCTCCACTCCCGGCACCTTCCCCTGCAACCGCAGGAGGTGCAAGACTTGTGCCCACACCTCCCCCCTCACCTCCCTCCAAGGCCCCAAAGGAAACTTCCATATCCGCCACAGATTCACCTGCACCTCCACACATATCATCTATCGCATCCTCTGCACCCGATGTGGCCTCCTCTATATTGGGGAGACAGGCCGGCTACTTGCGGAGCGTTTCAGAGAACACCTCTGGGACACCCGGACCAACCAACCCAACCACCCTGTAGCTCAACATTTCAATTACCCCTCCCACTCCACCAAGGATATGCAGGTCTTTGGACTCCTCCATCGTCAGACCACAACAAAACGACGGTTGGAGGAAGAACGCCTCATCTTCCGGCTAGGAACCGTCCAACCACAAGGGATGAACTCGGATTTCACCAGTTTCCTCATTTCCCCTCCCCCCACCCTGTCTCAGTCAAATCCATCAAATTCAGCACCGCCTTCCTAACCTGAGATCTTCTTCCCGACCTCTCCGCCCCCACCCCAGTCTGACCTATCACCCTCACCTTGACCTCTTTCCACCTATCACATTTCCGACGCCCCTCCCCCAAGTCTCTCCTCCATACCTTTTATCTTAGCCTGCTGGACAAACTTTCCCCATTCCTGAAGAAGGGCTTATGCCCGAAACGTCGATTCTCCTGTTCCCTGGATGCTGTCTGACCTGCTGCGCTTTTCCAGCAACACATTTCCAGCTCTGATCTCCAGCATCTGCAGACCTCACTTTATCCTATCTATGCCCTCATAATTTTGTAAACCTCCATAAGGTCATCACTCAGCCTCCGACCCTCCAAGGGAAACAGCCCCAGCCTGTTCAGCCTCTCCCTATAGCTCAAATCCTCCAACCCTGGCAACATCCTTGTAAATATTTCCTGAACCCTTTCAAGTTTCACAACATCTTTCCTGTAGAAAGGAGACCAGAATTGCATGCAATTTTCCAACAGTGGCCTGACCAATGACCTGTACAGAGCAACATGACCTCCCAACTCCTGTACTCAATACTCTGACCAATAAAGGAAAGCATACCAAACGCCTTCTTCACTACCCTATCTACCTGCAACTCCACTTTCAAGGAGCTATGAACCTGCACTCCAAGGTCTCTGTTCAGCAACACTCCCTAGGGCCTTACCATTAAGTGTGTAAGTCCTGCTAAGATTTGCTTTGCCAAAATGCAGCACCTCGCATTTATCTGAATTAAACTCCACTTGCCACTTCTCAGCCCATTGGCCCATCTGATCAAGATCCTGTTGTAATCTGAGGTAACCTTCTTCGCTGTCCACCACACCTTCAATTTTAGTGTCATAAGAACAAAGAACAACAAAGAAAATTTACAGCCCAGGAACAGGCCCTTCGGCCCTCCAAGCCTGAGCCAATCCAAATCTGCAAACTTACTAACCATACCTCTTATGCTAGCATCCAAATCATTTATATAAATGACAAAAAGTAGTGGACTCAACACGGATCCTTGCGGCACTCCATTGGTCACAGGCCTCCAGTCTGAAAAACAACCCTCCACCACAACCCTCTGTCTTCTACCTTTGAGCCAGTTCTGTGTCCAAATGGCTAGTGCTCCTTGTATTCCGTGAGATCTAACCTTGCTAATCAGTCTTCCATGGGGAACCTTGTCAAATGCCTTACTGGTAATATGGTCATTTTTCAAGGTGTCACCATCTATTTCCCTACATTCTATATCTTCCATATCCTTTTCCACAGTAAGTATTGGTGCAATATACTCATTTAGTATCTCCCCCATTTTCTGCGGCTCCACACAAAGGCCGCCTTGCTGATCTTTGAGGGGCCCTGTTCTCTCTCTAGTAACTTTTTTGTCCTTAATGTATTTTTTAAAACCCTTTGGATTTTCATTAATTCTAATTGCCAAAGCTATCTCATGTCCTCTTTTTGCCCTCCTGATCTTCCTCTTAAGTATACACCTACTGTCTTTATACTCTTCTAAGGATTCACTCAATCTATCCAGTATATACCTGACATATGCTTCCTTCTTTTTCTTAACCAAACTTTCAATTTCTTTAGTCATTCAGCATTCCCTATACCTACCAGCCTTTCCTTTCACCCTAACAGTCACTATCGAGGCCTGTAACCAGCAGTGTTCTCTTGGGATCAGTGCTGGGTCCACTGTTGTCCGTCACTTCTATTGAAAGCATAAAGGTGGATACATTCCTAGGACCTGATCAGGTGTACCCTAGAACTCTGAGGAAAGCTAGAGAAATGATTGCTGGGCCTCTTGTTGAGATATTTGTATCATTGATAGTCACAGTGAGGTGCCGGAAGACTGGAGGTTGGCAAACGTGGTGCCACTGTTTAAGAAGGGCGGTAAAGACAAGCCAGGGAACTATAGACCAGTGAGCCTGACATCGGTGGTCGGCAAGTTGTTGGAGGGAATCCTGAGGGACAGGATGTACATGTATTTGGAAAGGCAAGGACTGATTAGGGATAGTCAACATGGCTTTGTGCATGGGAAATCATGTCTCACAAACTTGACTGAGTTTTTTGAAGAGGATTGATGAGGGCAGAGCAGTAGACCTGATCTATAGTCTGATAATGAAGGCAAGCACACTAAACACTTTCTTAATCACCCTATCTACCCGCGATGCAACTTCCAAAGAACTATGCACATGAATCTCTAGGTGGCTCTGTTTGATAGAAAGTATGGGCTGCAGATGCTGGAGATCAGAGCTGAAAATGTGTTGCTGGAAAAGCGCAGCAGGTCAGGCAGCATCCAAGGAACAGGAGAATTGACATTTCGGGCATAAGCCCTCCTTCAGCCTTTCCTCATTCCTGAAGAAGGGCTTATGCCCGAAACGTCGATTCTCCTGTTCCTTGGATGCTGCCTGACCTGCTGCGCTTTTCCAGCAACACATTTTCGGCTCTGTTCGATAACACTACCCAGGGTCCTACATGTGTTTTACTGTATAACCCTGCACTTGTTTGTTTGACCAAAATGCAATATCTCGCATTTATCCAAATTAAACTCCATTGACCACTCCTCAGCCCATTGGCCCAATTAATCAAGATCCCTTTGTAAACTTATATAACCTTCTTCACTACCAAGTATACCACTAATTTTGGTGTCATCTGCAAACTTACTAATCATGCCTCCTAACTTCTCATCCAAATTGTTTATATATATGACAAACGATGCATGAGGATTAAAACCTAATAACTCAAAGGAAGAGAGCCGACGCTTATCAAGGGAAAGGTAAGATCGCAGTTGTCCGGTCTATTAATTTTAACAAGGCCCTAAGTGTTTGCTTGCTTGCCATTTTAATTGCACTGATGTCTCTGTCCTTGGCTTTTAGTGAAGCACACCAGAAATTCAAAAAGAAAAACCTCATATTTCAATTAGACAGTTTGCAGCCTCCTAGTATAACATTGACTTCAACAAGTTCAGACCTTAATGTACGTCCACTCCAATTCTCCCAACTTTGTCTCATTTTCTTTGCAGATTTCTGCCTGAACTGGTTTCTTGTTTTTGCTTTCAGGCAGCAGCTGTTTGTTACTCTCCCATTTACATTTCCTCTGAACTCAACTTTCTCGTCCCACAGTTGCATTAGTTTCATGCTTGTCCCTTTGGCTCTGCTCCACCCACACTTTTGTCATTTAATGCCTTCCATCTTCTGTCTTATCAGTGATCTTCCCCCTTGTTTTCTCCCACCCTATGTAATTTCATCCCCTTAAAAGTTATTACATTTCTAACTTTACCTGGTATCCATGACCTAGGGCAGGCCACAAGAATTTGTGCGGGTCCCCAGCTGATTGTTGTATTAATAACATTGACATGAGTGTAGGAGGTATGATTAGCAAGTTCGCAAGTGACATGTGAACTGGTATTGTGGTAAATAGTGAGAAGTAAAGCCTTACACTACAGGACAACATAGACTGAATAGACATATGTGCTGAATAATGACAAGTGGAATTTAAGCTGGAAAAGTGTAGTTAATGCATTTTGGGAGCACTAACAAGGCAAGGGAGTACACATTGAATGGTATGGCCACAGGCAGTAGAGAGGATCAAGGGAACCTTGGGTACAGGTCCATAGATCCTTAAAAGCAGTTCGACAGGGAGACAATGTAGTGAAGAAGGTATTTAGGATACTTTATTAGTCAATGCATTGAATGCAAGAATACATTATTATGGAGCTGTGCATAATATATTAATTACACCCCAGCTGCAGCACTGCATGCAGTTCTGGTTGCCATGTTATAGGAAGGATGTGACTACACTAGAGAGGCTGCAGAAAGATTCATCAGGATGTTGCCTGGGCTGAAGCGATTTGAAGAGATACAGGATAGGCTTGGGTTATTTTCCTTGTAGCAGAGAAGCTGATTGGGGGTGAGGGGGTCAGACTGAGGTGTACAAAGTTATGAGATGCTTAGATGAAGAGAAACCTTTCCCTTAGGAAGTAGTCAATAACCAGGGGCATAGTTTTAAAATAAGGAGCAGGACATTTAGAAGGGATTTGAGGAAAGACTTTTTTCACCCAAACGGTTGGAGATATCAGGAACTCATTGCTGAAAAGGGTAAGAGAGGCAGCATCCTCAAGACATTTAAGGAGTATTTAAATGAGCACTTGAAATGCCGTGGCATACAAGGCTACAAGCAAAGTGCTGTAAAATGGGGTTAGGATAAATGGATGCTTGATGACTGGTGCAGATGCAATGGTCTGAAGGCCCTCTTTCCATGTTGTTAAACTCTGTGACTTTATAAAGATCATAGCCTGAAATCTTAACTATGTTTCTCTCTGCATTGGTCCAACTAGACTGCTGATATTTCCAGTATTTTCTGTTTAATATTTTTTAAAAAGCATGTTATAAGATAGACTGGTGGTATGGAGATTTGATCCCATGTAAGAAGGGGGGAAATTGTGAACAGAGGTAGATTGGTACTTCAACTGAAAAGGGAAAGCCGGCAGGGAATGTCATCTCTAGACATTCTAGACTGAGCAACACTGCAGGTACTTGGGACCTTGTCTCTTGTCAATCTGCTTGACTGCAGTATGATCTAATATCTGCAGGATGAAAATAAAAGTTTGTATGTGTCTTTCTTGTGTGTGTTTGTGCATGACAGTATGCCCTTCATTCTTCCAGAATAAAACATAATATTTTGTGATGATGTTTTCAAATAATTTACGACTTTGTAGTGTTAGATTCTGAGTTTTTATTGTTTGTTTTAAGCACTCCCCCACCACAAGCGTTTTATTAATGTTATCATTTTCTGATCAGTTTCAATATATAATGGTTCATCTTCCATTAAAGTCATTGGCCTGATTCTTCCCTGAGCACATCTAAAATGTAACATAAAGTCTAAACATCCTCAACATGTACCACTGGGAATTTTGAAATAAAGATTGAATACAACTGGCTGTGTTGTTAAGACCGAACAGTTGAGACAAGCTTTGGTTGAGCCCCAGGTGACCACCTAATGAAAATAAGTCATGCTTTTACCAAAACAAGAGCAATCTCTAATGCTGAAATTGTATCTGGTCTGCACTGTAAGACCTTGGGAATGCAGTAGGCTCAGTTGGAGTCTGTGTGTACCTGACCCTAACCCAGAAAATCCAAAATAAGTCTTTCCCTGCCTGACTTTACATTTTTGTGAAGCAGTACTAATACAATTTAAGAAAAATGTCAAGTCTGGTTCTTCAGAGCATAAATTAAGCAAAATGTGTACGAAAAATTGAGGCCAGATCTCACCAAACTAATCTCCTAGAAAGTGTCTGCACTACCTTCTTCAGAAATAAATTTACCTTAATTACTAATTTTGATACTAACTTGTGTTTATTTTGTTGGTACACAGTCAGGTAACAGTCTCATTTGAAATGCTCAAATAGGATTTACTTTAATTACTTAAAATCTGAAGGTGAGCCCAGTTAAGTTCTAAGTTGAGCGTGATGCTCACCTTTCACAGTTGGTTTAAAAAAAAGTAATTCTGTAAACATCAGCTCAATGAAAGTGACAATTTAGAACCTAATCAAACACACATAGAAACATTTTGGTCTAAAGTTTCTCCCATCTTCCCTCCCTCCTCTTAAGAAGAAAACAATAGATCAATATAAAACTGCCACCCAACAATGTTGCCCGGGTCAATAAACACAATTAGGCTGGTAAAGGAAGTCATTACTGGTGGATTTTCAAACACTTTATTCCAGATAACTGAACAAGCAAACTGAAGAAACTGCTATCGTAATTAAGACGCAACAATTCCCTTCCACGCTTACAATTTTCTTTACCCTTGCAACCGGACACCGAGTGAGAACAGATTTACGTGAAAGATAAATAATGAAATGTTGATGGCAAAGATAGTACCCAGTTTTTAATTAAACTTACTGCAATGAGTAGGTCTTTTTAACATTTTATTTCAGATGATCTTTAGTGATGGAACAAAAGTGTTACATACAAAATCAGTAATATTTAAAATCACTTTAGTGAGGATTTGTAAGAGGATTATGATGAAAGTCTCTGCTGGGATAAAGATGGAAAAGCACAGCAAAATTGTTTCCTGGTCTCAAACAATTTAAAAAAAAACAAAAGATTAAAACCAGTAAAGCTATTGGAAATCTTAAACCCAACGGCTTTGGCTCAGACTTTTAATTTGCCTATCAATTGAACTCAGTGGGGCCATTTAATTATATGCCCAAATGGGATAGGAAGTCAAGACAAAAATCAGGAGGAAAGGACAGAATATTATTAGTTTGGGAGACCTGTCTGTTCTAATTTCCCTGCAAACCCTAATTTAAGTAACCAGTGCTCCCACCAGAAATAGATGGGGTTCCATTAACAATATTTAAACAGGTTTTAACTCATGTTCTTCAGTATAATGAATGCCATTTTCATATCAATCAGCACTGACCCCATTACATTTTGAACCAATCCTCAAACTATGGCTGCAGAGCTTAGGAGGAAGCCAGTAATGTAACAGTTTCTCACAAAAAGCACGACACAGTAATGAGGAAAGTTTCTGGCTACAAAATGATGCAAAGTTTTGGAGAAATGTCAGCTGGTAGTTTAAAGAGGTTTTTGGCTTAGATGATTATACAAAACGTCAGCATCATCTCTATACACTTCAAGATTCTTAAAGGAGCTGCTGGCTTTAAATGGAGAGAGATCCTTTGCGCCATTCCTTTCTGCATAGAAGAATATCACAAAGAGGAGTAACAGCAATCACAGGGTAATATACCACATAGATTTGCAGCTATGAAAGTTAACAGGAGGCTAGCATACAGCAAATCTTATTATTCCAATCTATTTTATGGCTCAGGACAATAAACTTGGCCTAGAGTAAGATTTGGCTTCATTGACGTTTGAAGGATGAAGTGATTAAGACATTGATGTAAAGAAATATGTGACAGGCTCATAATATTTGGGTGATAGGATGACATTAGTTTTTGGAATATTTTCTCTTGTGTACAGGAAGTGCATCATTGTATTTGTCAGGAAATATCAGCCTCTTGATGCTGTATCATACCTCTACACTGTGCTCATTATTTGCAGCATGTAACATTTCTGGCCAACATTTACCTCTCCATCAATAGCTGTAAAATCAAAACAGACCATTTGATTATTATCATCTTGTTGTTTGTGAAAGTTTACAGTCTGAAAATTGGTTGTCATCTTTCCTATATGAGAATAATGAAAACACTTCAAGTTGCTTCATTGGATCTCTGAAGTCACGAAAGTCACTAAATAAATGCTGAAATTCCTAAAGCTAGGTGTCAATTTAGTTTTCACCTTCAAAGCTTGTATTCCCTTGTACATTATAGCAACCAGCAACATATTGGTCAGCCGTGTCTTACCTGCCCATAAATTCAAAATCATTTTGGAATGTCCTAAAGTCATGAAAGGCACTAAATAAATGCAAGTCTTTTTTTTTCACTCACTATGGTATCATGGTGCCTCAAACAAATTCACACTCCATTAATATGCCCACAAGTTATTATTTAGCAGGAAATGTTGGCACATACTTCTCATGAAGGAATGCAATCCATTTCCATTTAGTTACTCAACAATTCCATGAATTAAGAACTTTTGAAATAATGTGTTCAATTCTGGACTCTCTGCTGTAGAAAGTATGTTGTGAAACTTGAAAGGGTTCATAAAAAAATTTACAAGGATGTTGCCAGGGTTGGAGGATTTGAGCTATAAGGAGAGGCTTAATAGACTGTGACTATTTTCCCTGGAGCATTGAAGGCTGAAGGGTGACCTTATAGAAGTTTACAAAATCATTAGGGACATAGATAGGGTGAATAGCCAAGTCCTTTTTCTCCCCCCAGGACAAGTGAACCCAAAACTAGAAGGCATATGTTTAAGGTGAGAGGGGAAAGATTTAAAAGGGACCTAATGTTTTCACGCAGAGGGTGGTGTGTGTATAGAATGAGCTGCCAGAGGAAATGGTGGAGGCTGGTAGAATTACAACATTTAAAAGGCATCTGTATGGGTTTATGAATAAGAAGGGTTTAGAGTGCTATGGGACAAATACTGGCAAATGGGACTAGATTAATTTAGGATATCTGGTCAGCATAGACGAGTTAGACTAAAGAGTCTGTTTTCATGCTGTACGACCTTATGACTCTATAACTCTAAGTCTTGGAGATCAGGCACAAGTCTCGCTCAGTGCATTGAGAACAGAGGATGCAGAGTCCAGAAAATGGATTTGTATAAATGATCATAGGCATTTAAGCTATGAACATGTGTTGAAGAAACTGGGTTTGCCATCTTTAACAAAATAACCTACAAATGTATAAATTCAGAGCAGAAGTATACCATTTGGTCCTTTGAGCCTGCATCACCATAAAATAAAATTATGGTTAATCTGTTTGTGTTTTGAGTTCCACTTTTTCATCTAACCCCAATGACTTTCAATTCCCCTGCCTATCAAGAATCTATTACCCTCTGTCTTAAAACTATTCAATCATTCTGTAGGCAGAGTTCATAATGTTTCATAACGTTCTGAGAGAAAATGTTTTCATATCTGTTCAGAAATGTTGACCCCTAGTTCTGGCCTCACTGATAAGAGGAAACATCTTTTCTAAGTCCATCTTGTCAAGACCATTCAGGAAGTTATATTCTTCAATCCAGTCACTCCTCAGTGTTCTAAACTTCAGAGAAAACAATCCTGTCCAAGCTATCCTCATAAGACAGCTACTCATTCCAGGTACCAAATCAGTAAATTTCCTTGAACCATCCTGAATACATTTACACCCTTCATTCAAGAAAAAGACCAACCTGCACAAATGATTGAACTGTGGCCTCATCAAAGCCTGAAACATAACAACCTAGTAATATAGGATCGCATCCCATTAGCTTTCTTGACACCAACTCTTTTTGACTCATGTGACTCTTCAGATTCTGAAACAGTCCATGTGGAATCAATAAAAATCTGAAATGAAGAGTCTGATGATGACCATGAAGTTATTATTGATTGTCAGGAAAAAAATCCATCTGGTTCACTAATGTCCTTTAGCAAAAGAAACTGCCATCTTTACTTGGTCTGAGCTACATGTAAATTCAATCTCAAAGCAACGTGATTAACTCTTAACTGCTGATGGATTGACCTAGCCAGTGATAATCACATCCTGTAAATAAAACAAATTAGCAACATGTTTTATGAAGTTTATCTGAACTTTGTGAACTGCTAGCTGACTTTAAGTCTATATCACTTTGCTTAATTACACTTTGCTGGTGATTATAATTTTGTTTAGTTTCTCTCTGATTTACTTTTATTGTTGGAATTTTTTGTGCCTGCTATTGTGAAAACAGAAGCAAAATATTTGTATACTTCATCTACCAATGCTCACTTTACTTGTTCTTTTCTCTTTTAAATACTATAAAGAAAACTCTTGCTTTTTCTTTCCACATTCTTAGAAAAGAAACCTTACAGGCAAAATTATTTAAGCATATTATAGTCTTAATGGAATAAGAAAGCTGAATCCTAATAAGATCCTAGAGTTCTCACACAAGTTTTTAAAGCAGGGATGATTAGTTTAAGATGAGAAGAATGAAGGTGCAGAGAGTTTAGATGCCAGAAGTCTGGAATGGACTACCTCATTAAAATCTTATAGAAAGATATATGGATATCAATAAAACAAAGGCAGTATGTGGTACCGATACTTTATTCCACCTTACTCAATAAAACATTGCACCTCACCCCAGAAAGCTACCCACTGGGGTGGAGATAGTTTACTGAACTGTTCAAGCTATGCTGCCTTCCATCCAAAACCAAGCCCACTCCAAGCTTAGTCATAGAGTATAAGTCTATAAATGAAGCATCTGTGTGTGCTCACTCAGAAACTGAAGTCAACTTCTTCTCTCAGCCATATGAGCAAATAAGCCTTTCGTTAAACAATAGATCTCCTTCTAACCACAGCTAAACCTCCCCCATTAATTCTGATCAAAGGCATATTCTTTAAAAATATGGACTGTTTTCCATATCTTCTCTCAATTAATGCAGACATAGACAACAAAATTCATCATCACCTCCAATGTGCCAGTTCAGTATTTGGAAATAAGAGAGTACAAGGCCATTGCTTACTGAGCAGTAATGATCTCTGCATCCCGTTATACTTTGGTTATTTGGACAACCTTGAGCAGATACCTCAAAGTATAAAGGATAAATAACGTCAACGGTCCTTCCTTGAGGTTCTCCAAATCTGGTGGCAAGAATGGCGATCTACCTGCAACATGGTTAAAAATCACACAACACCAGGTTATAGTCCAACAGGTTGATTTGGAAGCACTAGCTTTCAGAATGCTGCTTCTTCATCAGGTTTTTGTGGAGCAGAATCATAAGACACAGAATTTGTAGCAACTGGATTGCAGTGTAATGAAATGTAATATTAAACAAATTTAGCTGAAGTCTTTTATGTTTTAGAATGACCATTTTAGTTTTGGTTCCTTCATACGTAAATCCCTAAGCTTTTTTGAAGTTACATTCTCAAGATAGCTTTAACAATATGTGCCATCTCAGCTCAGATAATGCATTGAAGATGTGAGGTTAAAGTCTGTCTGTGTCGCAGTGTTCAGTCTGACTGATTCTATTTCTAAAGAGGGATTTACAGAATCTTATGTGGATTTATGCAGTTTTTGAGCAAAATAAAACATACTTCTGCAAGTACAAATTCACCTCACAAACTTACATGTATGCGCACGCAGGGGAGATCGAGTGAGTGTGTGCATATGGGTATGTGTGTGGGGTTTGAGTGTCCGTGTGAGAGTGTGTGTATGTGTATGTGTGTGAGTGTAATGGGGTATAAATCTGTGAGAGGGTGCGCGTGTGGGTGTGAGTGTGGGAGGTGTATGTGTGAACATATGAGAGAGAGCTTGTGTACGTGGCAGGTGCTCATGTGATACGGCCAATGCTGTCTATCTCATACGTTGCAGGCAAGGATGCCCTGAGGCATATTACATTTGGCAAGACCGAGCAGAGGCTACAGCAACGAAGGAATGGACACCACAGACCAATCCCCAGCCAGGAGTGTTCCCTCCCACTCAGAGAACACTTCAGCAGTGTCGGACATTCGACCTTGGACCTTCAGGTGACCATCCTCCAAAGTGGACTTCGGGACAGGCAACAATGTAAAGTGGCCGAGCAGAGTCTGATAGCCAAGTTCGGCACCTATGGGGATGTCCTCAACCGGGACCTCGGGTTCATGTCACACTACAAGTGACCCCACTGCACTATACACTTTCTCATGCACACGCACACAAGGGCACATGTGCGCACGCACAAACACACACACACGTGCAGACTCTCTCTTATACACAAGCTCTCTCTCATTTCTCACACATGCACCCCCACACTCACATGCACACATGCATCCTCTCACAGACTTATACTCCTTTACACTCACACTCACACACATACACACACTCTCTCATAAATACACACACTCTTTCATTCATGAATACAGACAGATACTCACACCCTCTCACAGAAACTCACACCCATACACAGACCCCCAAGCACACACTCACTCGGTCTCCCCTGCACGCACACACATATAGGTTTGTGAGGTGAATTTGTACTTGCAGAATTACATTTTATTTTGCTCAAAAACTGCATAAATACATGTAAGATTCTGTAAATCCCACTTTCAAAATAGAATCAGTCTGATCAAACACCGGGACACAGACAAACTTTAACCTCACACCTACAATGCATTATCTGAGCTCAGATGGCACCTATTGTTAAAGCTATCTTGAGAATGTAACTTCTGGGATTTACATATAAAAGAACCGAAACTAACATGATCAATCTAAAAGATAAAAGACTTAGCTAAATTTGTTTAATATTACATTTCATGAGACTGTAATCCTCCTGCTATAAATTCTGTGTCGTATGATTCTGCTCCACAACCACCTGATAAAGAAGCAGCATTCTGAAAGCTAGTGCTTCCAAATCAACCTGTTGGACTGTAACCTGGCGTTGTGTGATTTTTAACTTTGTCCACCCCAGCTCCTCCAAATCATAATTGCAGTATTTTCTCCTAAGTGAATATACTCAGCATTCAAAACCAGCACTGCTGGATAGAAAATGTTGGTCATATTCCTGACACCAGAATCGTGCAGGCAATTCTTTACTCAGAACTTGGTCATGGCAGAGAACCCCAGGAGGACAGCAGAAATACTTTAGGCATTCCCTCAAGGCATCCCTGAAGATGTCAATGTATCCGCCAAGTCATGGGAACCGCTATGAAAGAACAAGGAGGAGCAAGCACACTTCAGAAAGCACCAAAAAAATCAAGAGACTTCACTGGGACAACATGGAGTTGGAGTCAAGGCATTGAAGAGAGTGTGCAAACAATGAATCTACCCAATCTTTTGAATGCGACCTATCCTGCATGATGAGGTTTTGCGCATCAAACCTCTTGGTCAGCTCAAGGCTCCTCAGCCTGGAGTGGAAGCAGTTCATTCTCAACCCCTCAGGACTGAGTAAGAAAGGACTTCACTCCCTGCTGAGTCTCTGTTTTCATAGCTTGTATTGAAGTCATTTTCCATCAAGTGTATAAGTTAAGATGAACTTTCTTCCACAGAATACGAGTTGTGTTTATGGTATGTGTGAAACAGAAAGATAAGTAGAAAAATATGTCTCACCTTGTAATAAGAGTATCAGCTGTTGGCTTGATTTCAAAAAGAGTGCCCGGTTGAAAATGTCAATTAGTCTGTTATTTGTATATCCAGTTATTTGGGACAGATGGCATTATCTATTTCGTGCACGTAAAACATAGTTCACATTCATCAAGGATTTACTACACGTAGTCTTTGTCACAAACCTTCTTTAAAATACATGCAGGAAATTATTAACATCAATTTCAGGTAGTTTAACATCATTGACTTAGTTGGAACTTAACGCTGAAGAATCTCATCACAGATCTGAGATTTTGTCAAAGTGCACAGCTCTTCAGATTGATCAACTTGCATAGTTGAATAATGATTCTGCTAATTGCAAAACAATGGTTTTTCTGTCTAAATGGCACAACCACAAGATTATAGAACTTCAGTTTTCATCACTCAAATTTTGGAATTGCAGTCATATGTGAAAAAAAAACATGACACTGCAAGGAGCACTCAAGGCAAGCATAAGACATGAAATACCAGACATACTTTAGTGATGTGTTGAAGGTGGAATGATACCTCTGAGTAGGTGTCAGTTACAACTGGTAGGTGATCTCTGCTAACCATCAGCCCTTATTTGCACCTGCAAGCTAAACACTGTCTCACTGTTCCAAAATATATCTCCCAATCTCTCAGATGCAGCAAACAAGGAATGAAAGGAACAAAAAGAAAGAAAACAAAGTTAGGACAGTGTATTACAATGGCCTGGAAATGAACAACACAAAACAATCTTTTCATGAAGCAATTAGTTGGTTATGAAGACACAGTGTTAATAACTGACTGCAACAAAATACTAGTATATTGGGGAAAAAGCAAGTCATAAAAACTTACATTATGAAACAAACCCACAGAGTATTTGCATCTCAACAACTCTTTTGTGACTTAAATGCAATCTACACAAGAAAGAAACAGGACAATAATAAACAAGTCAAAAAGCCAATACAGTATGTAATTTGACATGCTCATGCAATACTGGCTAAGAAAGCAATTAGTTTGCTCAGGAAGTTAGCTCAATTATTTGCTGGAGGGCAGGTAGCACAATGATATAGTTAAAGCTCCAAGTTAACATTCTTGCCAACAACAGTTTTGTCTGTGAAGTCTTTATTGGTGGTGTATTGCATATTTTAACATTGCATTGTGATAATGGGAATAGGGAGAAAAACTTCACAATGACAGCAAACTTTGCCCCATCCTATTAATGTCATGAAAAAGTCATGTGTATCATATATCACACACACACATCTGTAAAGTGGTGTATGGATAGCTTCGTCTCACAAACAAACAATAAAAGCCAGTCAAGAAATCTTAGGATTGGAATTTTTGCAGAGAGCAGAGGTCCCACTGCCAGAGACCAAAGTGGGGGGTTACCCTCCTCAGCTGAAGGTGGAACCAAGAGATGCATATTCCTGGCAGATGCCAATTTAGCAGGCACTGCCACAGTTCCAGTTAAGGATGCCAATCCTCCCCCAAGATCAGGAACTCAACAGCTCCAGCAATACCACCATTAACAGGCACTATCCATAAACCTGGAGTTGCAAGGGAAGGACATCTCAATGACTGAGTGCTCCCAAAGAGGAATATGCAGTGTTGGGGAGACACCAGGCTAGACAGGCAGGTCACAGACATCAGGAGAAAGGGATTTCAGCACAAGGTACCATCACTAATGCAAGGTAACCATTGCCCCTGGAAGGCATGTAGAGTATCCAAAAAAGGAAAGCAGCCCTTCCTGAGCCAAGCCAGGCTTGCTGGGCAGAAATTGACCCTCAATTGATCACTGGTTTCTGCCAGGTAACCAACCTGCCAACATTCCTTCAGTTGGAAAACTGGCATGCTACTGGGAAGGTATCATATACTCCCCCCCAACCCTCTGTGCATTCCTGCGCCATCCTGTCAGGCTTCTTACTGCCCAATCAATAATGAAAGGACTGGTAAAAAATTCTGGTCATATAGTCGTATGGCACAGAAGGAAACCAGTCAGTCCATTAGGCCATACAGCTATCTGTACAACAATCCACTCAATCCCATTTCTTGTGTAAAAGAATACTGCATCACTTCCCATGTTTAATTGTTGCCCACAACCTGTGTTTCCGATCCCGTGTACTACCTGCTAATGGGAACAGTTTATAAACCTATCATAACTGTGCATCTCTATCTAAAGTCTCCTCAATCTCTTTTGCATCAAGGTGTTTAATGTCAGCGTCTCTAGCCTAACCATTTAGCTAAATCCTTCATCCCTGAAATCATTCTGATAAATCTCCTCTGCACCATCTTAAGGGCCCTCATATTCTTCTTAAGTGTTATGATCAGAACTAGATATAACACTCTCAGTGTGGTATAAGCAAAGGTTTATAATTATTCAGTACAACTGCACTGCTTTTGCACTTAATATCTTGATTTATATAGACCAAGTTCCATTGCTTAACTATCTCCTCTCTCAATATGTCTTGCCATTTTTAAAGATCTCTGCATATGAAGCCCAGATCTCTCTTTAGAACAGTACCATTAAGATTATATTGCCCCTTCCTATCCAGTCTGCCAAAATTGCATCACCTCAAACTTTTCTGCATTAAATTCCCATCTGGCACTTGTTAAGATCTCAGCTGATGGACAACGCAGATCCCAGAATGAAATCTGGCTTGATGGATCATATGTGTAAGTTTTGCAGTTGGTCACCATGGTGGTTAGCCATTATTAACATACTCACATGGGGCTGAAGAAAGTCTTTAACGAAAGAATTTAAGCAAAAGAAGAAAGAGAAAATCTTTTTTAAAAAATTGTTCATGGCATGTGGGCATCGGTATCAGGGTCAGCATTTGTTTCCCATCTGCTGCTTTCTAGAAGATATTTAGAAAGACTTTAGCACAATCATCAAAACAAACTTTCAAACTGTTGCCCAATCTCAGGGAAATATCACTCCTATCTCACCTGATGAAGGAGCAGTGCTCTGAAAGCTAGTGCTTCCAAATAAACACCAAATAACCTGGTGTTTTGTGATTTTCAACTTTGTACACCCCAGTCCAACACTGACTACTCCAAATCATCACTGCTATCTCAGCTTTATTAAATCTGTTCTTAACATTCTTGAGCTTCTGTTTCTTGGAATGCTGAGACAATCTTGCAGTTCCTTACTGCTACTGCTGGCATAAATCTTTCACAATTTTGATGGCCTAAACCTTTCTAGTTTGATTAACTTGAAGATTTCTATTCAAGCTCTCCCAGCTTAGAAACTTGACAGACTAGAATCCACTTCTGAGGTAACTGCTTACCCTAAAGTGAAAAACATTCTCCTGCTAGGAAAAAGCTGTTCTCTTCGGAACTGAAAACTTGAACTTGCAGTTCTGAAGTTAAAATGAAACTAGTTGCCTTAATATATGTACTCGATCTATTATTAACTCAACTAATCAATTATCTATTAACACCACAGTGGTTCTGCCAGACAGTTGAATGTAGTCATATACTATTTTAGAAATAATATAGTTAAGTCACTGTCTCAATGACTTTAACACCTTTTTCTAAAAAAACTTCACAAAACTGACCAAACTCCATCTGCCTCTATTTTAAAGCTAAATCCCCAAAATATAATCTACATTCTACATGTTTATCCCACAGTTGTCTACCTTTTCTGCTCCCCACTCATATAGTTTTTCAGCAATGATGTATTTTATTTGCTGTCCACATGATTTTCTGACCATTTTTACAAAAACCAAACTACATAGAAGAGGCCAAAATCCACC
Source organism: Chiloscyllium plagiosum (assembly GCF_037043375.1). Classification (NCBI taxonomy): domain Eukaryota; kingdom Metazoa; phylum Chordata; class Chondrichthyes; order Orectolobiformes; family Hemiscylliidae; genus Chiloscyllium; species Chiloscyllium plagiosum. The sequence goes on from NW_028270141.1 coordinate 73,652,515, forward strand.
TGCCTCTATTTTAAATCCAAATCCCCCAAATACATAAAGTACACATGTTTATCTGGCCATTTTGTGAGCTTTTCTATGTCTTGTTGCAGTTATTTGCCATTATTCTCAATGGCTGCTTCACTTTCAAGTTTAATATTATCAGCAAATTTGACATTTTACTCTGCATTCCATTTATTTATATCATATCTTCTTCACACTTCATTCCCTTTAGGAAATAGTCAAGAAGTGTTGGAAGGATTAACAAGCTGATTATTAATCTGTTGAATCAAATCAGGAATGTTCATTCCATGATCGATAAGATCTGAAGTGGGATTTGAACCTACAGCTTTCAGAGAAAGGTATAACCTACTGAGGTGCGAGACCTCTGGCATTCCAATATGAAAGTCATCTATACGTTTATTAAAAAATTCATGGTCTGAAAATAAACCTTTGGAGAACACCACTACCATCCGCAGACCATAACAGAAGTTGCTGGAAAACCACAGCAAGTCTGGCAGCCTCAATGAAGAGACATCAGAGTTAATGTTTTGGGTCAAGTGGCCCTTCCTCAGAACATCATCTACAGGTTTGAGAAACAGCTGTTTAAATGACTCGCTGTTTGCTGTCTGTCCTGAGTGAAGATTTATCTAAGGTGATAATACTTCTGTTCCTTGAGCTTTGTTTTTGTTAATCAGCTTTTAATGCAATAGTTCATCAAAGTATTCTTTTCCCAGTGACACAATATCTGTACCAATTCACTGAAATATAGATCAGCAAATATTCCAAAGAAGCTGGGAGATAGATAAACACTTGCAAAAAAACCTGCATTTTCAACATATTACTTCATTTTATGATGTGGAGGTGCTGGTGTTGGACTGGGGTGGACAAAGTTAAAAATCAACTTGGTAAAAACAATGACTGCAGATGCTGGAAACCAGATTCTGGATTAGTGGTGCTGGAAGAGCACAGCAGTTCAGGCAGCATCCGAGGAGCAGCGAAATCGACGCTTCGGGCAAAAGCTCTTCATCAGAAATACAGTTAAAAATCACACAACATCATGTTATAGTCCAACAGGTTTAATTGGAAGCATTAGCTTTTGGAGTGCTGCTTCTTTATCGGATAGCTAGTGGGACAGGATTTTAAGACGCAGAATTTATAGCACAAGATCATAGTGACACGCAACTAATACGATATATTGAACAAACCTAGATTGCTGTTAAGTCTTTCATCTTGTAGAATGGATTGCAGGTTTTGATTCTTTATTATGTAAATCTAGAACTTCTTTCAAGTCACATTCCCAAGATAACTTAACGTTTTGTTAATCAAAAGATGACGTCTGAGCTCAGACAATGCATTAAAAGTGTGAGATTAGAGTCTGTCTCTATTCCAATCTTGAGTCAGACTGGTTCTATTTTCAAAGTAGTGTTAGATGAAGGGGTAAATGTAGGGGAATGGGTAAATGTAGGGGAATGGATCTGGGTGGGTTGCTCTTCGGAGGGTCGGTGTGGACTTGTTGGGCCGAAGGGCCTGTTTACACGCTGTAAGAAATCTAATCTAATCTAATCTAAAAGTAGGAATTTATAAAATGTCACATGGATTGACTGCCTGCAGATTGTGTGCTTTTTGAGCAAAATAGAATGTATCTACCAATACAATTCTGCAAATATGCCAGACAGGGATGTTCCCTCCCAGTTGGGGAACACTTCTGCGATCAGGGATATTCAGCCTCGGATCGTCAGGTGACCACCCTCCAAGGCGGACTTCAGGATGTGCAACAACGCAGAGTGGCCAAGCAGAGGCTGATAGCCAAGTTCGATACCCATGAGGGTGGCCTCAGCTGGGACCTGGGGTTCATTCACACTACAGGTGACTGCACAACACTACACACTCTTATACACACACTCACACACAAGTACACATACACACAGACACTTAAATACTCACACTCATGCAGACCCTCTCTCATACACACATTCTCTCTCGGACACACACACTTACAGCTCCACACTCACAGTCACGTACATATGCACTGACAGGCTTATACTCTGTCACACTCACACACACACTCTACCAAGCATGCACACACACTCACACGCACGCTCTCTCCCACACGTGCGCTCGCGCGCGCACACATACACACATGAACACATTCTCCTCTCTCCCTCACATGCACGCATGTACACATATAAATTTATAGGGTGAATTTCACTTGCAAATGTTGTTGTCCTGTTGCTTTTAAATAGGCAGGATATACGTACACATTGCTACCTATGTAATTTTCCTCAATGCATGTGCTGAAATACATGGTGCTTCAGAGGGTTGATTTGCCAGAAATCCTGAGAACAGTACCAGGGAGTAGGGAGCAGTCCAGCACCAAGTTAATACTATATAAGGTTGATGTGGAGTTTGAAGATTAACTTCCTAGCATGCAAGTGGTGGCCAACTCCCTTCACATTCTAGTCTACCCAACTGTGATATAGAGACCAAAATCAGCACTTTCACTGCACCCATATCACAACCATGTTGTGCTAATGCTGCAAGGTCAGGCTCAGCCTGTTACACTATGGATTACTGTCTGCAATGGCTGTTGTAGGGTCTCACAATATTCCAGCAATTAAATCTCTAGTATATTACTAAGATTTCTCAAGTGCTTCCTTAGGGAGAGGTAGGAGGTTTTGTGGAGCACAAGCCTGATTTCCTCTTTGATGAAGACATCATTTGTCCTGCTAATGCTGCTAATCTGCCCTTACCCTTGTTACTGCCTCCCAACTTGTCAGCCCAGACTGATATCACCAATCTTGAGCTGGTGCAGTTTGAAATTCCTATGCCCAGAGCTGCTTAGTTGAAGTTTATCTCGAAAAGCCATCTGCTGTCTCCCTGACAGGAAATCAACAGAATTCCACCAGCCATGCTGCAGTCATTGGCATTGCACTGAATAGGAACATCAGATCAGGCAAAGAGATATGGAAATCAGGCAGTGAGGTTTCTACATAAGGGTAATTAGTTGATTTTTCAATGCACTACAGCTTGATATAATTTATATCTTTGGTTTGTTAATTTTGTAGTGGCTTTTATTTTTGATCAAAAGGTTGCTGTGAAGATCAGGGGCAGATGAAAGGTAAGGTGTGGGACTGTTAATGAATGCAGAATTGGGTTTGCAGTCAGTGGCATTAATCTAAGATTCAATCTTCTGGTTCAGTCCCTGCAGGAAAAGACACTCTCAGTTACCTCCCACCTTTCTCTTCTTCCTCATTCTACTTATGTGCCTACAGTTCCTCAGCTGCTCAGTGAATAACTGGTGGCAATACCAGGAGAGGCTAGAAAAACAAGGGCTGTTTTCTCTGGAGCAGTGGAAGCCGAGGGGAGACTTGATAGACATCTATAAAGTTGCGAGATGCACAGCTAGGGTTGACAGTCAGAGTCTTTTTCTCAGAGTTGAAATGTCAAATACTTAGGTGATACATTTAAGATGACGAGGGATAGTTCAAAGGAGGGACAAGTATTTTACATAGGGAGTGGTAGGTATCTGGAACATAACTCAAGATTAGAGTGCTGCTTGAAAAGCACAGCAGATCAGGTAGTATCCGAGAAGCAGGAAAATCGACGTTTCGGGCAAAAGCCCTTCATCAGGAAATCTGTCAGGAACATACTGCCAGGGGTGGGTGATAGAGGTAGATACGATAGGAGCATTAAAGAGACTTTTAGGTAAGCACATGAATATGCAATGAATGGAGGGATGTGGACCAATGGCAGGCAAAGGGGATTTGTTTAATTTATGGTCATATTTGGCACAACATCATGGCCAATAATAAAATGTGCAAATGACCATCACAAAGAATAAACCTATTCTGCTGAGTACTGCAGTTTTCCTCAAGAGAAAGCAATCCAGTTAGAGCATAGCACTCGATGAACTGGTTTTATTTAGTGAGGTCACAGGATTTGAATAGCGTGAATGCTGCAAGTGTGCCTACATTCAAAACTTTAGGGGCACTTAAATATTGAGAAATGAATAATACTCAAATATTGAGAAATGAAGAGCTCAATTTCTCACCCTTACATTTTTGAAAATTGTTCTTTAATTAATCAGGCAACCTGATATATTTATTCAACCTGAATTTTTAACTTTTTTTTGTATGCAATCAATAAAATGCCAAAATAATTATTTTAACAAAACTCTGCTTACAGATCAAATATTTTATAATAAAACTGAAAACAGATGGCGAAGAAGCTTTAGCCATTGAAAACAGCTGAAACAACTTCTGAAGTCAGTAAAATATCTCTGAACATAACTTTCTACATGTTCTTTACTATTATTTATCCTTATCTATGTTGACTGAAGTTTGAGTTCCCACCCAACAATTTTAAAGGAAGCCAACTTATGTGGCAAAAGACAAAAGACAAGTATTTTATCAGGTATTGCAAGGAAACTCTTCACTGACTCATGAACTCTGGAATCTATAAACAATGGGGTGATATCAATGCTGAGACTGTCAAGCACTTATTCGGAACCACTCTGTCTGTTATTCATAAAATTGTCACTCTGTAAATCAGACTTGGGATCAATTTGCCTACATAGCCGTGAACATGACTAGAAAGCAGAAATGTGACAGTCTGCTGAATATGCTGTTCCTTCTAATTGAAAGTAGCAGTTGGATTTAGCCAACTCCTAGAACCAACTTATCGAAGCATCACTGTAACTTTGAGCTTTATTAAATTTTCATGCTGTGTTTCCTTTGCAGCTTTTTCCATATTACCTTTGTAGAACAAGATATAAATTTTCAAGGTTACATAATACACAAAACAATGTAATTCAGTTGGATGTAAATGGACACATTCGAGGAGTGTGTGTTGGGTGGGTGTGGGATGTTATGGGTGGTAGTGGGCATGGGTTAGAGTGAATGTCAGGTAATGATTTTATTTGCCTAATCACTGTATGATTTCCAGAGCAAAAGAATCACTTGTCATTTGTAATAGATGCATAACAACATTCTGTATCAATAGATTACTTATTTCTAGTGCTTTGTAACTAGCTCTAATAGTTCTTAGTAATAGCTTGTTTTATTAGTAATTGAGAATAATTTTCCACATTAGTTGATCATCACTTCCTTTAATAGTAGTTTTATTGTATTAGCTGGTGATTATAACTTGCAACTTAAGTCAGTAACTGATTTTATTAATGGTTAAAGCCTGCTATATTATACATTCACTGTATTAACTAGTTATTGTTTACTATTTAGTAGCATTTTATGTTATTGTGGTCAGAAAATTCAAATAAAGCATATTTTTAACAATGTTTTCAATGTTAGAAGAATCACAAAGATTTTATAAACATTTTTGTACGTTTTACCAAAGGTAAAAATGTTTAGAAGCTGAACTGGATTGAACCCATATTTTCCCAGTTATCTCCCCATTCACATTACATTCCTTTTAAACATGGTAACATTTTTTGTCCAGGTTTTCCAGTCTTTTAGACATCTGTAAAACCTGTCATTTCTTTCCTCTAATCCCAGTTAGCATTAAAAATTGTTTCCATGATATCCCAAGGCTGCAACTGCTGTTTTACCACAGGCATTTGTAAATGGGGTTAAGTCAGTGTTACATCTTTCTAAGGAAATAGGATAACCAGTAAGTACAAAAAAAAACCTGCTTTATTATCTCTGTATTACTGTACACCACCATCTGTTTTGTATAAAACTGTTGATTCCCAAATCTGTTCATGGCTTAAAGAACATTGTTCACTAAGAATTAAAATCTTTCTTTAAAATAAACATGGAGAGTACCTATTTAATTAGGCCTTAAGTGAAACCAGACCAAGGACTGTTGCAGTTCATAATTGGGCCTCACAACTATTGCGTTCCAAATTTTGCCTGGAATAGTGCCAGACATGACTTTCTATTTTCAATTGTCCTGGAAAAAAACAGGTTGACAGACTACTGTACACTGCTGAGCTGGTCAGACAAAACTTTCTCTCTGTTGGAAAACCTGCTTGATTTACTAATAAAAACAACAGAGGCTTTAATTAAACTATGCTCTACACATGCTCTAGATGTGCTAATGCTTAAAAGTGAAGCATAACAATTGTTTAGTGCTCGGAATTTCATCGTTTACAGCTTGGCTGCATTGGATTTATTGAGAAATAGTTATTTAGGTTTGGATGCAACTCCAAAAAATGTAAAATGTGGTAAAATAATACAGTGGTGGATAGACATTCATTTCCATGTCACAAATATCAATGAGATTTGGATGATATTTTTATAATGAATACATATCAACAATAATGTAATTAAAGTGTTTATTTTATTGCTTGTTTCAGTAAATGATGCTTCCTTATATAATACAGCCCTGAAAACAAAAGGAATAATAGAAAAGACAGCCAAATTGTGGCCTTGATTTTTCTAACAGAATTTTTGGATCATCTTATTAGCCTATTTCAAGCACCTGACAACTTGTGTGTTATCTCTTTGCTCCATTAACAGCAATTTGGTAGGCCTTTGATTTGATTGGTGAGTCACTAACTTGCTGTGATAAATTTATGTCAAATGTTACATCTGAAAAACAATCCCACAGATGGATTGTCTTAAGAGTGAGTGGAGTTTTCCAACAAAAATTGCTTAACAGGATTGCTTTTATCTGGAATTCTACCTCCAATTGTTACTGAACGATCCAAGATGTTGAACTGCACCTTGACATAAACAGTTTATAGTTGAAGAAACTGCAAGTTAGAAGACTTAAAATAGAGTCAAAAATCGTCAGCAGTTTTATCAGAATGAGAACATCCAAATGCAGAAGAAATATGAAACTGCAATAACCCTACTTTATACTCGAGATTTTTTAACATGAAAATTCTTGCCATCACAGCTACTTTCAAAAATAGGACCAACGGATGCTTAAACATCAAATAGCACTTTTGAATTTTAAGCTGTACTATTGTTACATACAGTGCAGATTCAAAGGGAAATATCTTCTTGAAAAGGTATTTAGTAATTTTTAATGTGTTTAGAAATGCCAAAAAATGCATCATCATATCACATTTGACCTATGCCATTGTGTCAAGCATGATGCATCACTTTATTCACTCTTAAATACAGAAAAAATTCTTAATACCTTGTGGAGCTATTACATCTTTAACTTTCTTTATCAGGTCAGCTTATATTGTTATCTAAATGTATATGCCATTAATTATACTACAATGTGTGGTCAATGGGAGCCATAAAATCCAAATTCTGGCATGATTTTAACTGTTCTTGCTGTTAAATGTTCTTTAATTATCATTGTTTGTTGCACTATTTTTCTTAGAATATTTTCTTAGTGCAGACAAAAGACAACATAAGTGAAGTGATGAATAAACAAAAGCAATAGGGAAAAGAGTGACAAAGAAGACAAGTCAGAAAGGCATGCTCAAACAGGTTTTGGGATTACTGTAGAAAACCGACAGGTTAAATGCCACTTGCCTCTCCGCGAAATGTGTCCTGTCTCCCTTATGAATAGATCACCTTCACTTCCAATATTTCGATGTATTCTTGTAATTCTTGAAATTGTAAAAATGAGATATATATATGAATCCATAACCTTTATTTACGCCTTACTCTTCAAACATCTGAAAGACAGACTGATTCACATAATAACTAGTCTTAATGGACTAAAACATTATTTAAACTGCCTCACTTTAAGATTATAAGACATAAGAGAAGTAGGTCTTTCAACCATTGAGTGTACTCTAGCATTAATGAGATAGAATAGCCTTTATTGTTATGTGCACTTGAATAAATGCAGTGAAAAGTTTGTAATGTTGCCTCATGGTGCTATCTTAGGTACAGATACTTCAAATGTTGTCACAGAATTAAAATAGTAAATAAATATAGATTAGCATTGGAGTACAGAGTTTAAAAAGTTCAGAATGATAATCAAAAGTGACTGCCTTGTCCAACATGAGTCCATGCCTGCTCGTCTTCAGAGCATGAGGCCACGCTACCACCACAAACAGGCCTCAAACCAGCACTCGCTCTGCTCCCGCTCTGGGACTCAGCCTGCACTTGCTCTGCTCCCGCTCTGGGACTCAGCCTGCACTCGCTCTGCTCCCGCTCTGGGACTCAGCCTGCACTCGCTCTGCTCCCGCTCTGGGACTCAGCTTGCACTCGCTCTGCTCCCGCTCTGGGACTCAGTCTGCACTCGCTCTGCTCCCATTCTGGGACTTGGCTTGCCCTCACTTTGCTTCCTCTCTGGGGCTTGGCCGCCCTCGCTCTGCTCACGCTCTGGGACTCAGTCTGCACTCGCTCTGCTCCCTCATTGGGACTCAGTCTGCTCTCGCTCTGCTCCTGCTCTGGGACTCTGCCTGCATTCACTCTGCTCCCGTTCTGGGTCTTGACTTGCCCTCACTCTGCTCCCATTCTGGGGCTCGGCCTCACTCGCTCTGCTCCAGTTCTGGGACTTGGCCTGCCCTCGCTCTGCTCCCATTGTGAGACTTGGCCTGCACTCAATCTGCTCCCGTTCTGGGGCTCGGCCTGCACTCGCTCTGCTCCCATTCTGGGACTTGGCCTGCCCTCACTTTGCTTCCTCTCTGGGGCTTGGCTGCCCTCGCTCTGCTCCCGCTCTGGGACTCAGTCTGCACTCGCTCTGCTTCCGCTCTGGGACTCAGTCTGCACTCGCTCTGCTCCCATTCTGGGACTTGGCTTGCCCTCACTTTGCTTCCTCTCTGGGGCTTGGCCGCCCTCGCTCTGCTCACGCTCTGGGACTCAGTCTGCACTCGCTCTGCTCCCTCATTGGGACTCAGTCTGCTCTCGCTCTGCTCCTGCTCTGGGACTCTGCCTGCATTCACTCTGCTCCCGTTCTGGGTCTTGACTTACCCTCACTCTGCTCCCATTCTGGGGCTCGGCCTCACTCGCTCTGCTCCAGTTCTGGGACTTGGCCTGCCCTCGCTCTGCTCCCATTGTGAGACTTGGCCTGCACTCAATCTGCTCCCGTTCTGGGGCTCGGCCTGCACTCGCTCTGCTCCCATTCTGGGACTTGGCCTGCCCTCACTTTGCTTCCTCTCTGGGGCTTGGCTGCCCTCGCTCTGCTCCCGCTCTGGGACTCAGTCTGCACTCGCTCTGCTTCCGCTCTGGGACTCAGTCTGCACTCGCTCTGCTCACGCTCTGGGACTCAGTCTGCACTTGCCCTGCTCCCGCTCCAGGACTTGGCCTGCACTCGCTCTGCTCCCTCATTGGGACTCAGCCTGCTCTCACTCTGCTCCTGCTCTGGGACTCTGCCTGCATTCACTCTGCTCCCGTTCTGGGTCTTGACTTGCACTCGCTCTGCTCCCGTTCTGGGGCTCGGCCTCACTCGCTCTGCTCCAGTTCTGGGACTTGGCCTGTACTTACTCTGCTCCTGCTCTGGGACACGGCCTGCACTCGCTTTGCTCCCATTCTGGCACTCGGCCTGCACCTGCTCTGCTCCTGTTATGGGATTCGGCCTGCATTCGCTCTGCTCCCATTCTGGGACTCGGCCTGCACCTGCTCTGCTCCCGTTCTGGGGCTTGGCCTGCACTCGCACTGCTCCTGTTCTGGGACTCAGCCTGCACCTGCTCTGCTCCCGTTCTGGGGCTCGGCCTGCACTCGCTCTGCTCCCGTTCTGGGGCTCGGCCTGCACTCGCTCTGCTCCCGTTCTTGGTCTCGGCCTGCACTTGCTCTGCTCCCGTTCTGGGGCTCGACCTGCACTCGCTTTGCTCCTGTTTTGCGACTCAGCCTGGACTCTCTATGCTCCCTCTCTGGGACTCAGCCCGTACTCGCACTGCTCCCACTCCAGGACATGGCCTGCATTCGCTCTGCTCCCTCTCTGGGGCTCAGCCTGTACTCACATTGCTTCCGTTCTGGCGCTCGGCCTGCACTCGCTCTGCTCCCGTTCTGGCACTCGGCCTGCACTCGCTCTGCTCCCATTCTGGGACTCGGCCTGCATCGGTCTGCTCCTGTTTTGGGGCTTGGCCTGCACTCAATCTGCTCCCGTTCTGGGGCTCGGCCTGCACTCGCTCTGCTCCCATTCTGGGACTTGGCCTGCCCTCACTTTGCTTCCTCTCTGGGGCTTGGCTGCCCTCGCTCTGCTCCCGCTCTGGGACTCAGTCTGCACTCGCTCTGCTTCCGCTCTGGGACTCAGTCTGCACTCGCTCTGCTCACGCTCTGGGACTCAGTCTGCACTTGCCCTGCTCCCGCTCCAGGACTTGGCCTGCACTCGCTCTGCTCCCTCATTGGGACTCAGCCTGCTCTCACTCTGCTCCTGCTCTGGGACTCTGCCTGCATTCACTCTGCTCCCGTTCTGGGTCTTGACTTGCACTCGCTCTGCTCCCGTTCTGGGGCTCGGCCTCACTCGCTCTGCTCCAGTTCTGGGACTTGGCCTGTACTTACTCTGCTCCTGCTCTGGGACACGGCCTGCACTCGCTTTGCTCCCATTCTGGCACTTGGCCTGCACCCGCTCTGCTCCTGTTCTGGGACTCAGTCTGCACTCGCTCTGCTCCCATTCTGGGACTCGGCCTGCACCTGCTCTGCTCCTGTTCTGGGACTCGGCCTGCACTCGCTCTGCTCCCATTCTGGGACTCAGTCTGTACTCGCTCTGCTCCCATTCTGGGACTTGGCCTGCACCTGCTCTGCTCCTGTTCTGGGGCTCGCCCTGCACTCACTCTGCTCCCATTCTGGGACTCAGCCTGCACTCGCTCTGCTCCCGTTCTGCGACTAGGCCTGCACCTGCTCTGCTCCCGTTCTGGCGCTCGGCCTGCACTCGCTCTGCTCCTGTTCTGGGACTCGGCCTGCACTCGCTCTGCTCCCATTCTGGACTCGGCCTGCACTCGCTCTGCTCCTGTTTTGGGGCTTGGCCTGCACTCACTCTGCTCCTGTTCTGGGACTAGGCCTGCACTCACTCTGCTCCTGTTCTGGGACTAGGCCTGCACTCACTCTGCTCCCGTTCTGGGGCTCGACCTGCACTCGCTTTGCTCCTGTTTTGCGACTCAGCCTGGACTCTCTATGCTCCCTCTCTGGGACTCAGCCCGTACTCGCACTGCTCCCACTCCAGGACATGGCCTGCATTCGCTCTGCTCCCTCTCTGGGGCTCAGCCTGTACTCACATTGCTTCCGTTCTGGCGCTCGGCCTGCACTCGCTCTGCTCCCGTTCTGGCACTCGGCCTGCACTCGCTCTGCTCCCATTCTGGGACTCGGCCTGCATCGGTCTGCTCCTGTTTTGGGGCTTGGCCTGCACTCGCTCTGCTCCTGTTCTGGGACTCGGCCTGCACTCACTCTCCTCGCTCTGGGACACGGCCTGCACTCGATTTGCTCCTGTTCTGGCACTTGGCCTGCACTCACTCTGCTCCTGTTTTGTGACACGGCCTGCACTCGCTCTGCTCCCGTTCTGGGACACGGCCTGCACTCACTCTGCTCCTGCTCTGAGACTTGGCCTTCACTCGCTCTGCTCCTTTTCTGGGACTAGGCCTGCACTCACTCTGCTCCCGCTCTAGGACACGGCCTGCACTCGCTCTGCCCCCGTCATGGGCTCGGCCTGGATTCACTCTGCTCCCGTTCTGGGACTAGGCCTGCACTCACTCTGCTCCCGTTCTGGGACTAGGCCTGCACTCACTCTCCTTACTCTGGGACATGGCCTGCACTCGCTTTGCTCCCATTCTGGCACTTGGCCTGCACCCGCTCTGCTCCTGTTCTGGGACTCAGTCTGCACTCGCTCTGCTCCCATTCTGGGACTCGGCCTGCACCTGCTCTGCTCCTGTTCTGGGACTCGGCCTGCACTCGCTCTGCTCCCATTCTGGGACTCAGTCTGTACTCGCTCTGCTCCCATTCTGGGACTTGGCCTGCACCTGCTCTGCTCCTGTTCTGGGGCTCGCCCTGCACTCACTCTGCTCCCATTCTGGGACTCAGCCTGCACTCGCTCTGCTCCCGTTCTGCGACTAGGCCTGCACCTGCTCTGCTCCCGTTCTGGCGCTCGGCCTGCACTCGCTCTGCTCCTGTTCTGGGACTCGGCCTGCACTCGCTCTGCTCCCATTCTGGACTCGGCCTGCACTCGCTCTGCTCCTGTTTTGGGGCTTGGCCTGCACTCACTCTGCTCCTGTTCTGGGACTAGGCCTGCACTCACTCTGCTCCTGTTCTGGGACTAGGCCTGCACTCACTCTGCTCCTGTTCTGGGACTCGGCCTGCACTCACTCTCCTCGCTCTGGGACACGGACTGAACTCGCTTTGCTCCCGTTCTGGCACTTGGCCTGCACCCGCTCTGCTCCTGTTCTGGGACTCGGCCTGCACTCGCTCTGCTCCCGTTCTGGGACACGGCCTGCACTCACTTTGCTTCCGTTCTGGGACATGGCTTGCACTCATTCTGCTCCTGCTCTGTGACTTGGCCTGCACTCGCTCTGCTCCTGTTCTGGGACTCAGCCTGCACTCGCTCTGCTCCCGTTCTGCGACTTGGCCTGCACCTGCTCTGCTCCTGTTCTGGGACTCGGCCTGCACTCGCTCAGCTCCCCTTCTGGGACTCGGCCTGCACCTGCTCTGCTCCCCTTCTGGGGCTCGGCCTGCACTCGCTCTGCTCCCGTTCTGGGGCTTGGCCTGCACTCGCACTGCTCCTGTTCTGGGACTCGGCCTGCACTCGCTCTGCTCCCGTTCTGGGACTAGGCCTGCACTCACTCTGCTCCTGTTCTGGGACTAGGCCTGCACTCACTCTGCTCCTGTTCTGGGACTAGGCCTGCACCCGCTCTGCTCCCGTTCTGGGACTAGGCCTGCACTCACTCTGCTCCTGTTCTGGGACTAGGCCTGCACTCACTCTGCTCCTGTTCTGGGACTAGGCCTGCACTCACTCTGCTCCTGTTCTGGGACTAGGCCTGCACTCACTCTCCTCGCTCTGGGACACGGACTGCACTCGCTTTGCTCCCATTCTGGCACTTGGCCTGCACCCGCTCTGCTCCTGTTCTGGGACTCGGCCTGCACTCACTATCCTCGCTCTGGGACATGTTCTGCACTCGCTCTGCTCCCATTCTGGGACTCAGCCTGCACTCGCTCTGCTCCTGTTCTGGGACTCAGCCTGCACTCGCTCTGCTCCTGTTCTGGGACTAGGCCTGCACTCGCTCTGCTTCCGCTCTGGGACTCAGCCTGCACTCGCTCTGCTCCCGTTCTGGGACTCAGCCTGCACTCGCTCTGCTCCTGTTCTGTGACTCAGCCTGCACTCGCTCTGCTCCTGTTCTGGGACTAGGCCTGCACTCGCTCTGCTCCTGTTCTGGGACTTGGCCTGCACCCGCTCTGCTCCTGTTCTGGGACTCGGCCTGCACTCACTATCCTCGCTCTGGGACATGTTCTGCACTCGCTCTGCTCCTGTTCTGGGACATGTTCTGCACTCGCTCTGCTTCCGTTCTGGGACTCAGCCTGCACTCGCTCTGCTCCCGTTCTGGCACTTGGCCTGCACTCGCTCTGCTCCTGTTCTGGGTCTCAGCTTGCACTCGCTCTGCTCCTGTTCTGGGACTCGGCCTGCACTTGCTCTGCTCCTGTTCTGGGACTCGGCCTGCACTCACTCTCCTCGCTCTGGGACACGGACTGAACTCGCTTTGCTCCCATTCTGGCACTTGGCCTGCACCCGCTCTGCTCCTGTTCTGGGACTCGGCCTGCACTCACTCTCCTCGCTCTGGGACACGGCCTGCACTCGCTTTGTTCCTGTTCTGGCACTTGGCCTGCACTCGCTCTGCTCCTGTTCTGGGACTCGGCCTGCACCTGCTCTGCTCCTGTTCTGGGACTAGGCCTGCACTCATTCTCCTCGCTCTGGGACATGGCCTGCACTCGCTTTGCTCCCGTTCTGGCACTTGGCCTGCACCCGCTCTGCTCCTGTTCTGGGACTCGGCCTGCACTCGCTCTGCTCCTGTTCTGTGACTCGGCCTGCACTCGCTCTGCTCCTGTTCTGTGACTCGGCTTGCACTCGCTCTGCTCCTGTTCTGTGACTCGGCCTGCACTCATTCTGCTCCTGTTCTGTGACTCGGCCTGCACTCGCTCTGCTCCTGTTCTGTGACTCGGCCTGCACTCGCTCTGCTCCTGTTCTGGGACTCGGCCTGCACTCGCTCTGCTCCTGTTCTGGGACTCGGCCTGCACCTGCTCTGCTCCTGTTCTGGGACACGGCCTGCACTCGCACTGCTCCCGTTCTGGGACACGGCCTGCACTCACTCTGCTCCCGTTCTGGGGCTCGGCCTGCACTCGCTTTGCTCCTGTTTTAGGACTCAGCATGCACTTGCTCTGCTCCCTCTCTGGAGCTCACCCTGCACTCACTCTGCTCCCTCTCTGGGACTCAGCCCGTACTCGCTCTGCTTCCACTCCAGGACATGGCCTGCACTCGCTCTGCACCCTCTCTGGGGCTCGGCCTGCACTCGCTCTGCTCCCGTTCTGGGGCTCAGCGTGCACTCATTCTGCTCCCTCTCTGGGGCTCGGCCTGCACTCGCTCTGCTCCTGCTCTGTGGCTCAGTCTGCCCTTGCTCTGCTCCCTCTCTGGGGCTCGGCCTGCACTCGCTCTGCTCCTGCTCTGTGGCTCAGCCTGCCCTTGCTCTGCTCCCTCTTTGGGGCTCAGCCTGCAAATCAAACTGCACTCATTCTGCTGCCGCCCCAGGACTCACCCCACATGCTGTGCTCCTGCCTAGGCTCTGGCCGTGACTTGTCTCCCTTTATCTTGCCTCCATTCTTCAGGTAGAGTAGGGTACTTTAAGAAGTTAAAAGTTGGTGGGGGTAGGAAAAATGCTGCATGAAGAAAAAAGATAGATCATTGTTGATTTGACAACCCTCAACTTCACTTTCCTACTGTTTCCTCATAACTCTTGAGTCCTTTACTGCTTAAAAATCCATATATTTTAGCCTTAAGCGTTCTTCTCATTCTAGCCTCTGCACCCTTCTGCAATAAAAAATTCTACAGATCCACTACCCTCTGAGAGAAGAGATTCCACATCATCATGGTCTTAATTGGGTGACCCCTTACCTTGAGATTACATCCTTTGGTCCGAGATTCTTCTACAAGGGGGAATTTCTCAGTCTTTATCCTGTCAAGACCCCTAAGAATCCTGTATGTTTCCATAAAGTCACTTCTCATTCTTCTATATATCAGAAAGTACAGGCACAACATCTTCAACCTCTCTTCACAAGACAGTCCCTCCACACTTGGTACCAGCCCAGTGAACTTTCTCTGGACTACCTCTAAATCAGTATATCTTTGCTTAGATTGGGGCAGAAAACTCTTCATAGTTTCCCAGCTGTAGTCTCACGAGCATCTTGTACAAGTTTAGCAAAGGCTCATCCCTTTTATACTTCAATCCCTTTGAAACAAAGGTCCACATTCCATTTGCCTTTCCTAGTCCACTCTGCATTTGAATTCTAGCTGTTTGTGACTGATGGACAAGTATTCCCAAATCCTTATCTTCAGTAGCTTTCTGCAGTCATTTTCTATTTAAATAATCCACACCTCCTCTATTCTTCTTGCCAAATGTGCAATCTCATACTTTTATATATTATATTCCAGCAGTCACATTTTTGCCTACTCACATCACCTGCCTGTGTCCCTCTAGAGATTCTTTGCATCATCCTCAACAGTTGACTTCTTCCACCTATATTTGTGTCATCTGCAAATTTGGATATAGTGCATTTGTTTTCTTCATCCAAGTCATTGATATATATTGCAAATAATTGTGACCTCAGCACTGATCCATGTGGAACTCCACTAGTTGCAGGTTGCCATTCTGAAAATGCTTCCCCCGTCCCATCTCAACTCTCCATCTTCTACCAATTAGTCAAGACTATCCAGAAAAGCCAAACAACTGTGGATGCTAGAAATCGGAAACAAACAAAAGAAGTTGCTGGAAGAACTCAGCAGGTCAGGCAGCATCTGTGGACAGAACATTTTGGGTTCAGTGACCTTCCTTCCTCACCTTATCCAAATTCCAAATCCCAGGATGAAAGGTGCCTGGTCTCACAATGTTAAGTCTGTTTTCTCACCATAAATGCTGCCAGACCTGCTGAGGTTTTCCAGCAATTTCTGTTGTCACAGCCAATACTATAGAGGAGAAAGTGAGGTCTGCAGATGCTGGAGATTAGAGCTGAAAATGTATTGCTGGAAAAGCGCAGCAGGTCAGGCAGCATCCAGGGAACAGGAGAATCGATGTTTCGGGCATAAGCCCTTCTTCAGGAAGAAGGGCTTATGCCCGAAACGTCGATTCTCCTGTTCCCTGGATGCTGCCTGACCTGCTGCGCTTTTCCAGCAACACATTTTCAGCACAGCCAATACTATATTCATACTAAAAGGATCTAAAGGCATGGGAAGAAGGCATTGATTCGATGCTTAGCCATGATTATATTGAATAGCAAAGCAGACTCGATGGGTCCTATTTTCTATGTTTCTATATATACTACCTGAACACCTCTTAACATATTAAATATGTTACCTTTTCAGATGCCTTTTGAAAATACAAATATATTTCATCCAATAGCTTGCTTTTATCTATCCTGCTGGTTACCTCAAAGAATTCTAGAAAATTTGTAAGGCATGATTTCCCCTAAATAAAATCATTGATTCTCCTTAATCAGTTTATATAATTCTAAATGCTCCGCTATTGCATCCTTTATAAAAAGTTCTAACGTTTTCCCAATATTAGATGTCAACTGCCTTATAATTGTCCTTTTTCCAGTCTCATTCCCTTTTGAAATAAAAGTGTTACATTGGCAGTTTTCCAATCGGCTGTTATTTTTTCAGGATTAAGGACTCCTGGAAGATTTCTATCAGTGTATCCACTATTCTGTAGCTACTTTCTTTACATCCTAAAATGCATCCCATCAAGCCCAGGTCTTAATAGATTTATTGGTATTTTGGCCCATCAGTTTCCCAAGCACTGTTAAACTAGTAATAGTAAATGTATTTATTTCTTTTTCTTCTACTGCCCCTTAAATATTTAACAATTTGGGAATGCTATTAGTGACCTCTACTATGAAGTGTGATGGCAAGTATTTATACAACTCCTGCTACCTCCTGGTTCTCCATTGTTATTTCCCCAGCCTCATTCATGGCAGGGCCCATGTTCCTTTTAGTTTGTCTCTTTTTATATATCTATAAAGTAGCTCTTGCTGTCCATCTTGACATTAATTACACATTTATCCTCAAGGTTTATTTTCACCCTCTTTGTTATATTTTGGTCACCTTATGTTGGTTTTCCCAATCCACTGGCTTGCAGCTAAATTATAAGTTTTTTTCTTTCAATTTCAACTTCCCCGTTAACCATGGTTAACTTATCCCCCTCCTAGAATCCTTCTTTCTCACTGGAATATGTCTTTGCTGTGAGACATGAATTATTTTCTTAAATGTTGTCCATTGTTCCTCTTTGTTGCTAATATTTTCCCCAGTCCACTCAGCCAGCCCTTCCCCTCATTCTTTTGTGATTACCCTTAAATAAGCTTCACTACTGTTTCTGACCAACACTCCTCCCTCTCAAACATAATGCTGAATTGACTAATTTATGATTACTATTTATAAGGGATCTTTTACATTGAGACCATTTTATTAAAGCTGCCATATAACACATCAGTTGGATCCACAGCATATTTTCAGGGAAACTATCCTGAATGCAATCTATAGATTCATCACAAACGTGCAGGAGCAGAATAAGGCAAATAATATATTGGCCTTTGTAGCGTACATGAACAGGGTTATGTTTTTGCAATTGTACAAGGCCTTGGCGGGACCACACCTGGAGTATGTGTGCAGTTTTGTCTCCTTACCTGAGGAAGGATGTGTTAGTTATGGAGGAAGTGCAATGAAGTTTTACAATCTGATTCCTGAGGTGGCAAGATTGGTGTGTGAACAGACACTGAATTGTTTAGGACTGTATTCACTGGAGTTTAGAAGAATTATGGTGAACTTCACAGAAATAGGTAAAATTCTAACACGATGAGGCAGGTAAAAGGAGGAAGGATGTTCCTGATGACAGGGGAGTCCAGTATTAGGGCTCACAGACTCAGAATATGAAGTGGACTATTTGTAACTGATATCAGGAGAAATTTCTTCACCCAGACAGGGGTGAGCCTGTGGAATTTTCTGCTATAGAAAACAGTTCAGGACAAAATATCGAACGTTTTCAAGAAGGAGGTAGATATCTTTCTTAGGGCTAAGGGAATGAAAGGATATAGGGCAAAAGCAGGAACAGAATACTGAGCAAGATGATCAACCATGATACTATTGAATGACAGAGCAGACTTGACAGGCTGAATGGCCTTCTCCTGTTCCAATTTTCTGTGTTTCTGTTCTTGCTGATGGCTATCTCTAACAATTCTATTATCTCAATCCACGTGAAGATTAAAGAGACTCATGATTAATGCCCTGCCTTTGTTACATGCTCTCATTATCCCCTGATTTATCCTCTGTCTCACCACCTTGCCACTGTTGGAGAACCTACAGACCATTTTCAATAAGTAAGTTATTAGAATCATGCTATATAGTTTGCATGCAAAATAGAATTACATTACTTTTATTAAATGTAGTACACTTTAGTTTGCAGTAGAAAGTGATGTTCTCGAATGTAAGAAATACTAAACAAATTGTTTAAATTTGTTATTTAAATATTATTTAAACTTCTTGCATTCTACTTCCTTATTTGATCTTTATGCGTTTCAATGGGGATTCTTCAGTCTGATTAGGTGACAGACACCAGGAGTGATCTATAGATCAGATACTGGATTGGGGCAAATCAGCACTCTAACATCTGCAAAAAGCTTTCACAGGTAGCTGTTCGTGAGGTGAATGAAAAGTGACATTTACTGCAAAGATTGGGCCAAATAGTTCTTAAAAAAAGTCAAACAGGTAAAATTGCTAACAGTTTCATTCTTGAAAGTGTGCCCTAAAGAAATATTGTGTCTTATTAGAAAGCTTGGTCAAGCAAAACCTCACACAACCACCTCCTCAACTGGGATGTGCTGGTGTTGGACTGGGATAGACAAAGTTAAAAATCACACAACACCAGGTTATGGTGGACTAGAGCCTGTTGGACTATAACCTGGTGTTGTGCGATTTTTAACTATTTCCTTGGTTGCATAGTGTCATTGTTCTGATCATAGAATCCCTGCAGTCCGGATAGAGGCCATTCAGTACATCACGTCTGCACTGACCTTCCAAAAATCACCACACTCTATCTCCTAACACTGCATTTACCATGACTAATCCATCTAACCTGTACATCCCTTAACATTTTAGCATTTTAGCATGGCAATCCACCTAACCTGCACATCTTTGGATTGTGGAGGAAACTCACACAGACATGGGTAGAATGTGCAAACTCCACACAGACAGTCAGCCAAGGCTGGAGTCAAACCTGGGTCCCAGGAGCTGTGAGGCAGCAATGCTAACCACTCAGCCACCATATGATTATCCATAGTTATCTACTCTTCCTTATCAAAGGTTAATGTGAGGCTTCTGACCCAGATAGCATTGTGTAGTATGCTGTATCAATTTTGTCCATGTACACAGACAATTATAAGATGTATCTTTCTCTCTCCTTAATAGATTTAGAGGCTTTCTTTAACATGCTAAATATTTGTTTCATGATTGTTATTGTTCATATACATGTGGTAATGCATCTAATCCCTTCTAGGTTCCAGGGATTGCAAAGAGTTAGCTAAAGCTACGGTTTCACTGTGTAACTCATATTTTTGAGGAGACTGCTTTCTATATATCCTCCACCTTCAAACAGAATGTATTCATTACGCTACCCCTTGGGATGTTTGCTTGATGTGCATTCATGCAGTGGTTGCATGCAGATTCATGGTGCATTCCCATTTAAGTCTGTCACAGTTCTCTTAGTAAACACATCAATGGTGAAATGAGTACATCGAATGACCTCTTTTATCTCAGGAAAGTAAAGAGGTAAAACTGCAGCTGCCTTTGTGCATAGGGATCAATACAGCATTGTATGTAGGTTCATGCATGACAAAATAAAACGTCAGTTATTTCATTCATGAAGTAGTGGATGAAAGAGTAACTGTCTCCTGTGAAATTGGCTGTGACTGCATAGCAGGACATAATGGGCTGAATGTTTCTAAACATTCAGGGAATATCATGTAAGTTTTCTCTCCATGATTTCTACCAAGATTTTCATGTATTTGTATACCTTTTGACACAACCTTTCGCCCAGCAGCGGCAGGAGAACTCATTCCTCCTAAGACTGTCTGCCATTCACACCATGGCACCATATTTAAACCCCAGCTGCACACCAGTTCAAACCTGCAATGCAGGAATGGTCCTTCACTGACCCAGTGTATGAATCTCCATGACAAAACCATGGCACAAGAGCTTGCCAGTCTGGTCTGAAGTTGTCATTCAGATCAGTGGTGTTTCTGTGATACAGAGGAAAACCCAGCAGTGCAGTAAGAAGGTCAGTGACATTCTGTCTTCCACAAGAGTAGCTGCCACCATCTACGCTCTGCTACCTTACACTAACTGTGACTCCACTACTGCATCACTTCCCACCAAGACTCATGGTTTACCACACCCACTATTGCAGACAATGTCTTTTCTCAATGGCACTCACCGTCCCGCATCCAGTCACGAATGGTGATGGACAACTAAACTCTTCACTGGAGGAGCAGGCTCCACAAACCCCCATCCTTAATAATGCACAACACATCAGGGCAAAGGATAAGGCTGACACATTCACAACAATCTTCAGTGTCAAGTGGATGATCCATTTCTGCCTTGTCCAGAGATCTTCAGTCTTTCGCCAAGTTGATTCATTCCACATGATATAAAGATTCACTGGAAGTACTGGATACTGCAAAGGCTATGGCCCCTGTCAACATTTCAGCAATGGTACTGGAGACTGGTGCTCCAGAACTTGCTGTGCACTTGCCAAGCTGTTCCAGTATAGTTGCAACACTGACATCTATTCAATCTTGTGGAAAATTGTCCAGGTATGTCCTGTACTCAAAAACAAGGATGAATCCAACCTGGCCAGGTACTACCCCAGTAAATTTTATCATCAACAGAGCTATCAAGCAGCACTTGCTCAGCAATAACCTGCTCAATGATGCTCAAGTTGGCTTCTGCCAGGGTCACTCAGGTCCTAACATGATTACAACCTGAGTCCAAATATGGATAAACAAGCTGACTTGAGCAAGAGGTGAGGTAAGAGTGACTGTCTTTAACATCAAAGTCGCATTTGATCAAGTATGATATCAATTAATCTGGATTCAATTGGAATCAGAGGAAACTCTCTGCGATTGGAGTCATACTTGGAACAATAGAAGATAGCTATGGTTGTCGAACATCATCTCAGCTTCAGGACATCTCTGCAGAAATTCTTCATGTTAATGTCCTAGGCTTAACCAGCTTCAGCAATGACCTTCTTTATATCATAATGTCAAAAATAGGGATTTTTGCTGATGAATACACAATGTTCAGCACCATTCATGAATCTTCAGATATTGAAACAATTCTTGTGCAAGTGCAGTAGACCTGGACAATATCCGGATTTGGGCTGACAAGTGGCAATTAACATTGGTATCACCAAAGTGCCAGGCAGTGACCATCTCCAATAAGAAACAATTTAACCATTGCCCCTGGACATTACTCCTTGAATTACCATCACTGAATCCCCACTGTCAACATCTTGGGGGTTACCACCGACTGAACTGGACTAGTCATATCAATACTGTTGCTACAAGAGCAGGTCAGAGACTAGGAATCCTGAAACAAGTCACTCACCTCCTGACTCAAAGCCTGTTTACTATCAACGAGACCAAACCAGGATTTAGATTGAATACTCTCCACTTGCCTGGTTGAGTACAATTCTGACAACACTTGAGTAATTAAGTCCTGTCCAATGTATTCAGCCTAATGTTTCAGAATTCTACCTTGTTGAAGATAGTGTTCCTCCTGGTCGTTGTCCTCATGTTCCTCCCTTGGGAAAATGATGCTATTTTCAGTTACTCAACTTCCATCACATCCCCTCTTTGTTTATTCTGGTTGTTACAGAAGATTGTGTAGAGCACTGTGCCTGCGGCATACTGCAAGGAACCACCAGATCTGTCCAAACATGGTGCCTTCATCTTCATGAGGACCATTGGTTCACCACACATGACCCTGATGGAAGAACGTGTTACGTTATATCTACACTTGGCTTCAGGGGTTGCGCACAGAATCATCGGTCATGATTGGAGAAGGTAGACCTTGTGTCTCAGCAGCTTTTCTTGTAAGTCATGCAGCGGTGAATGAAGCAGGAATCTGAAAGTTATCAGGGATATAGGCATCATGGAAATTTAAGAGGTATCTGCCACAAACTTTAAAGATATGTTTGCAATAATCATAGATGATCTGACCATTGATTGAATGGAAGCCATTCCTACTAATAGAGTTTGCCACACTATAATATGGTGCTCTCACTACTATGTGTGTGCAGTCCATACCACCCTGCACTTGGAGTGCTCCAGCAGATGACACAGCTCTGTCACTGTTCTGAGACATCCTCTGTCAACAGTAGCATTGCATCTTGCTCATGTGGAGGAGACTTCGTCAAAGACAAAGGGCCTCTTGCACTTTTCCCTGCATCTCGAGGGACCTTTTGCATTTGGATGTTGTTTGGTATCCACCAGAGTTTGCTGCTGGTCCTGGGCTTGCAAATGTATGTGTTCTTCATCAATGTCCTTGGCGATTCATTGTGGATTCACCACAGAGAAAAGAACAGCTGCTGGGCCTGGATCCAGTCGTGATTCTGTGCGGGGAATATCAGAAAAAAAAACAGCTTCTTCATAATGTGAGCAGTCAGCAGTTGCAGCGCACACAAATGACAGTTTCACATAGTGCTAACGGAGGGTTCCAAAAAGAGGTCAACGGAGCCTGTGCATGGAGGCCTCTACAAGTCTATACATTTAATTGTATAAACCTTATTCAGATTTTTGCTGTACAAGCCCCACCCATATTCAGTTGGATCAATGACCCCTTTTACCCCCATTCTACACCTGAACATGAAAGTCAGTTACACAATAAGAGCACGTTATGAAATACAGTAGACGCCCCCCCCCCTTCCCACCCCACCCCGTACCCGCAGGTGATACTATCCAGGATCTACCACAGAAGCCTGAAACCGCAGATAGGAGAGAATCCATTCATTTCAACGGGAAAAGTATCTTCCTGGCAGCCTCTTGGTAGGTCTGGTTCTGGAACGTTCCGTGTAATATGTTCCGGGCATGGTACCATGGATAACTGAAACAGTGGAAAACAATTCCGCTGATACAGGGGGTCGCCCTGTACTTACAGTCAGTGTGTCAGGACGACAGCTCCAGGTCTACCTGACAATGTGAAAAATTGCTCAGGTATGTCCTGTGCACAAGACAGGACAAATCCAACTCAGCCAATTATCGCCCTGTCAGGCTATTCTCAATCATCAGCAAAGTAACAGAAAGTGTCATCAGCATAGCCATTAAACAGCACCTGCAACGGAATCACCGGCTTGCAACTGCTCAGTTTGTTTCCATCAGGAACACCTCAGTTACTGAGCTCATTATACACGTGATCCAAATATGGATAAAACCAGCTGAATACCAGAGATGAAGTGAGAGTGAGGGTTGTTGACATCAAGGCCACATTTGATTGAAGCTGGCATCAATGGGCCCCACCAAAATTAGTCTCAGTTGAAATCAGGAAGAAGCATTCACTTCTGGCTGGAGTCATACCTGGCACAAAGGAAGAGTATTATGGTCATTGGAGGTCAGTCATCTCTGCTGGAGTACTTTAGCTATGAAGAGAGGCTAGATAAGCTTGGGTTGAGTTCTTTAGAACAGAGAAGGTAGAGGGAGGACCTGGAGAAGTGTACATGCTTATGAGGGACATAGACAAGATAAATAGAAAGCAAATGTTTCTTATAGTCAAAGAGTCAATAACAAGGGGCATAATATAAGATGAAAGGCAGGAGGTTCAGAGGAGATTTGAGGAAAATGTTTTTCACTCAGTGGTCGGGGGTCTGATATCCACTGTCTGGGAGAGTAGTTGAGGTGGAAAATCTCACAACGTTTAAAAAGTACTTTGATGAATATTTGAAATGTCATAACACTCAAGGCTATGAGCCGAGTGCTAGAAAGTGCAGCTAGTATAGATTTAGTGTAGCTTTGCTGGTACAGACCTGATGGGCCAAAGGGCCTCTTCAGTACTGTGTAATTCTATGAGTTCCTCAGCATAGTGTCCTAGGCCTAAACACCTTCAGCTGCTTCATCAACGGCCTTCCCTCCATCATAAGGTCAGGAGGGAGGATATTTGCAGAAGATTTCTCAACGTTCAGCACTGTTCTTGACTCCTCAGATACTGAAGCAATTTGTCTCTGGAAGCAACAAGACACGGACAATATTTTGGCTTGGGCTGACAAGTGGCAAGTAACATTAATTTTAAACATGTACCAGGTAATTACTGTATTCAACAAGAGAGAATCTAACCATTGCACTCTGACATTGAATTAACTCACCAGCAACATCCTGGGGACTACCATTAACCACAAACTGATCTGGAGCAGCCATATAAATATTGTGGGTACAAATGCAGGTCAGATAGCAAGAATTCTGTGGTAAATAATGCATTTCCTGTTGCTCCAAAGCAATATCTACAAGGTGTAAGTCAGGAGCTTCACTTACCTAGATTGCTGCTGCTCCAACAAGATTTAAGAAGCTTGACACCACCCAGCACAAAGCAGCTTACTTGATCGGTACCCCACCCTCCACCGTCAACATGCAGTCTCTTCACCATTGATGCACACAGTAGCAGTTGTGTGTATCATCTCAAGATGCATTGCAAAAACTCACTAAGGCTCCTTCAACAGCACCTTTCAAACCTGTGACCACTGGCATCTAGACGTTCAAGGACAACAGGCGTTGAAAACCACCACCAGCAGGTTTGCATTCGAGCAGCACACCATTCTGATTTGGAACGATATTACCATTCCTTTAGTGTCACTGAGCCAAAATCCCTTTTTAACAGCAATGTGGGTGTACCTGCACCCCCAAGGACAGCAGCAGCTCAAGAAGGTGGCTCACTAGCAACTTCGCAAGTTCAATGAAACATGGGCAATTAACGCTGGCTGGTCAGCAGTGTCCACATCCTGTGATCCTTTTTTTTAAATCACAAGGCAGAACTGAAGTCCAGGTGACAGTGTGTTGCTGGAAAAGCACAGCAGGTCAGGTAGCATCCGAGGAGCAGGAGAATCGACATTTCGAGCAAGAGCCCTTCATCTGGAATGAGGAATCCCGAAACATCGATTTCCTGCTCACTGGATACTGCCTGACCTGCTGTGCTTTTCCAGCACTGCGCTCTTGACTTTGATCTCCAGCATCTGCAGTTCTCACTTTCTCCCAGAACTGAACTCTATCCCAAGTCCTTCCATTCTTTGGACAATTTGTCCACTTTTCACCCTCTTAGCTGATTAGAATTTCAGGATTATATTGACATGTTTGAGGATGAAGGATGTTGTAAAACATTCACTTGGTTTCAAAAGCTTTGTTTTAAAATCTTTGTTTATTGGCATGAATTTTGCTGTGTTAGCAAAAGTGTTTGTCATCGTTAATCCACTGAAGCTGACATTAACTTCAAGAATTTTCATATATGTAGAATAATACAGAAATTCAGAAGTTTCCATGAGGAAATCTATGTTGTCTAAAGGGTGCACTGTTGAGGTCTACCCAGAGAACAATTCAATCCCTACGTACTTAGTAAATTGATGAAATCCTCCATTTTTATGTTCTTAGTCTTGCTGTAAAATTCATTAGTATGTAACTCCTTATCAAATGAGACAGAACTGGACTTTTAATGTCAGATTTATTTAGCACTTCAAATGCTCAATGAACCCCAAAGGATTGTGCAAAATATAGAATTTCACCATTTCAGGTATAAAGATTCTGGATACATTCTGAAAGTATTGTTTATGGTGTTTTAGTATTTCCTACATTACAACAGTATTTTTCCTGTTAGGGTGAAAGGAAAGGCTGGTAGGTATAGGGAATGCTGGATGACTAAAGAAATATATGGGTTGGTTAAGAAAATGAAGGAAGCATGTGAAAGGTGTAGACAGAGCAGATCGAGTAAATCCTTAGAAGAGTATAAAGGCAGTAGGAGTATACTTAAGAGGGAAATCAGGAGGGCAAAAAGAGAATTAAGGAGAATCCAAAGGATTTTTACAAATACATTTAAGGACAAAAGGGTAACTAGGGAGAGAGTAGGGCCCATCGAAGATCAGCAAGGCAGCCTTTGTGTGGAGCCGCAGAAAGTGGGGGAAATACTAAATGAGTATTTTGCATCAGTTTTAATGTGGAAAAGGATATGGAAGATGTAGAAAGTAATGAAATAGATGGTGGCATTTTGCAAAATGTCCATATTACAGAGGAGGAAGTGCTGGATGTTTTAAAATGCATAAAAGTGGATAAATCCCCAAGACATGATCAGGTGTACCCTTGGACTCTGTGCGAAGCTAGAGAAGTGATTGATGGGCCACTTGCTGAGATATTTGAATCATCGATAGTCACAGGTGAGGTGCCAGGAGACTGGAGGTTGGCTAATGTGGTGCCACTCTTTAAGAAGGCTAGTAAGGAAAAGCCAGGGAACTATAGCCTGGTGAGCCTGAGGTTGAAGTGGGCAAGTTGTTGGAGGGAATCCTGAGGAACAGGATGTACATGTATTTGGAAAGGCAAGGACTGATTAGGGATAGTCAACATGACTTTGTGCGTGAGAAATCATGTCTCACAAACTTGATTGAGTTTTTTGAAGAAGTAACAAAGAAGATTGATGAGGACAGAGCAGTAGATGTGATCTATATGGACTTCAGTAAGGCGTTTGACAAGGTTCCCCATGGGAGACTGATTAGCAAGGTTAGATCTCATGGAATAAAGGGAGAAATAGCCATTTTGATACAGAACTGGCTCAAAGGTAGAAGACAGCGGGTGGTGGTGGAGGGTTGTTTTTCAGACTGGAGGTCTGTGACCAGTGGAGTGCCACAAGGATCGGTGCTGGATCCTCTACTTTTTGTCATTTATTTAAATAATTTGGATGCGAGCATAAGAGATACAGTTAGTAAGTTTGCAGATGACACCAAAATTGGGGATGTAGTGCACAGCGAAGAAGGTTACCTCAGATTACAACAGGATCTTGATCAGATGGGCCAAAGGGCTGAGAAGTGGCAGATGGAGTTTAATTCAGGTAAATGTGAGGTGCTGCATTTTGGGAAAGCAAATGTTACCAGGACTTATACATTTAATGGTAAGTACCTAGGGAGTGTTGCTGAACAAAGAGACCTTGGAATGCAGGTTCATAGCTCCTTGAAAGTGGAGTCGCAGGTAGATAGGATAGTGAAGAAGGTGTTTGGTATGCTTTCTTTTATTGGTCAGAGTATTGAGTACAGGAGTTGGGAGGTCATATTGCGGCTGTACAGGACATTGGTTAGGCCACTGTTGGAATACTGCATGCAATTCTGGTCTCCTTCCTATCAGAAAGATGTTGTGAAACTTGAAAAGGATTAAGAAAAGATTTACAAGGATGTTGCCAGGGTTGGAGGATTTGAGCTATAGGGAGAGGCTGGACAGGCTGGGGCTGTTTTCCCTGGAGTGTCAGAGGCTGAGGGGTGACATTATAGAGGTTGGATAAATAGATAAAGTCTTTTCCCTCGGGTCAGGGAGTCCAGAACTAGAGGGCATAGGTTTAGGGTGAGAGGGGAAAGGTATAAAAGGGACCTAAGGGGAAACTTTTTCACGCAGAGGTGATACGTGTAAGGAATGAGCTGCCAGAGGAAGTGGTGGAGGCTGGTACAATTGCAACATTTAAGAGGCATTTGGATTGGTATATGAATAGGAAGGGTTTGGAGCGATTTGGGCCGGGTGCTGGCAGATGGGACTATATTGGGTTGGGATATCTGGTCGGCATGGACGGGTTGGACCAAAGGGTCTGTTTCCATGCTGTAGATCTCTATGACTCTATGGCTGTATGACTTCATAGACTGTAAAATGTTTTGAGACATACGGTACTCATGAATACAAGTGTATTTTTCTTTTTTTTTCTATTTCAATCCAAATGGTTAAGCCTGGAGATATAATTAGACAGTGAAGTATTGTAGATGATAGAAATCAGATATATAAACAGAAAATCCTGGACATACTTACCAGGGCAGGCAGTCTCTGTGAATAATGAAACAAGTTCAATGCTTCAGGTTCATGATGTGCACTAGTTCTTACAGAGAGTCACTGACCTCTGTCTTTCTCTGCACAGAATTGAACAGACTTGTGTGAATATTTTTAAAACTCCCTGTTTCTATTGTGCAAAGATAATGCCTTCATCCAATCCTCCAAAAAGCAATCATTTGAGCCTCTCATTTCTCATCACCAAAACACCCATTGACAACCGCATAAGGTGTTGTTTGGCACAACATTAACCACAAATTTGAAACGTAAGGCATGAATAAAATGTAAGCAACTTGTCAAGGAAAAACATTGTCAAAGCAACAAATTGATAATTTAAAATAAATGTCTAGTTCATTGAAACACACAAGATTCTGAGAACACTTGACAGGTTAGATGAGGAGAAGTTGTTTCCTCTGGAAGCAGAGATTAAGACCAGACAGCACAATCTCAAAGTAAGTAGTCACATATTTCAGATGGAGATGAGGAGGAATTTCTTCTTTCAGAGGGTAGTGAATCAGTGGAATTCTTTACTGCAAAGGCTGTCAAAGTTGGATTGCGAAGTATTTTCCAGACTGGGGTAGATAGATTTCTAATCAATATGGAAATTAAGGATAATGGGGAAAGGAAAGAAAGTGGATTTGAGGAGACCGATGGCCTTCTTTTGGTCCACCATTTTATTCATAAAAATGACCATTTGAAAACACCCATCAACAGACTTAACTAATAAAACCTTTTTTTGCCTTTTCACTTAAGATGATGGCTGGAAAGAGACAGACCTGGCCTCAATTTCTGGTCAATTGAGGTCCAGGGAAGGGCACCAGACCCAAGTGAAGGATTTGGGTTTAACTGTCATATGTCATGGATGGTGAACATTCTAGAGTTGGTGTCCGCAGAACTCCTGTGTAATTGAGCCTTATAAGTCAGTTGTCTTTCAGCTCAGGTATCCCTCCTGATTGGACCTAGTGTGGTAGACTTTGAAGAGACAGGAGAAAGGGAAGAATGCATTCGTGTCCAAGTAACAGACAGCATCTGTATACGTGTGTGTGTGTATGTCTGGTTCATTCCCAGTCTCAGTGTTCTCTCATTTCCCTCATCCTTCTTTCTCTGCCTGTCTCTCTCTCTCTCTTGTTATCACTCACTCACTATCAATTTCTCACTCTCTCTTTCATTCTCTTACTCTTGTTCTCACCTTCTCACTCTCCTCTTAATCTCCCTCTTTTTTTACTCTCCTCTCATGTCCCACATTGTTGGGATCCAGGTTAGCGGAGTGAAATTACCATCAATCACTCATAGTAAACGTCATTAGGAGGAGAGGAATTGAAGAGGAATAAGTCAAATTGGAAAGCAAAGCCTGGGAGTGTAGGGAATAGAGGACAAAAGAGGTGAAGGAATCATCAGTCATCATTAGATCCCATCAAGAGGGAGGGAGGAGGAAGAGGAGGGTGGAATTGTTATATCAATGATGATAGTCCATTAACACCATGGGTTAGTTTATTTAAAACACTAGGACACACTGAAAGTTATGAAGTAGACACTACAACAAACCTACTGATTTCTGTGTGTGTGTGTCTTGCTCACCCACAGCAGACTAACTGCTAAGCAGAGTTCTGACATGATATACACATCATACATAGAGTCCTTAAAGGTGAACTCTCTTAAAAGCCAAAGTGCAATATCAAGTGAGCCTATGAGTCTCTATAATGTATAAGTCAATTGTTTCTTTCAAGTGAGTTAAACTGGTTACTCAATTGGAATTTGCCTGCTCACCAGTTTAAATACTCTGCAGTACCAAATGGAGACATCGGGATTGTCTTGTGCATTCTAGTATGATTTAATACTGCCAATCATGTGTTTCACCTGTAGATTAATGTGGCTGTTGACAATTCAAACACAATAAGCCTCATCAGTATGATGTTTGCACCAGTGTTCACTAGGTCAGGTTAATGATATTGGTCTAATAATCAATCTCTTGTTCGGCATTAATTAATTCCATGCGTTAGTTTATTTAAAACAGTAAAACACTTTACAACTTAAAAGTGCAAATTAGAGCAGACCGACAGATCTCTGTGTGCAGATTGCAGATCCCTCAACACAATGACTACTAGGCTTGGTGAGAACAATTAATACACATGTATAAATGTATGTGGAGTACATGCAAACTCTCTGAAAGGCAAGGTATGCATACAAAAGGGATGACAGGTTAGAACAATCCAAGGCACCCATCAAGATTAAAAAGAACCTTTTATGTTGGAGTGAGGCTCTAGGCTTTTTAGTTTACCTCAACCTGCAATCTTGTAGCCTCCTGCCATGTCCAACCAAACTCTGACATGAGGTAAAAGAGAATACTGTACCTGCTGAACCTGGCACATCCTACTCGGCCAATGATGACAGTTGCTCAAGACAATAGTCAACATTGGCTGTTTTGCCTGCCAATCATGATGGTTCATGCACCTGATTGGTTGATTTGGGTATTGAATATTTGGATTTACTACAAGGTCGCAGAGCCCAGCATCACCCTGAGAAGCAGTGGCCCCAGTTATCAGCATTGCATACATCATCCTTAGCCAGGTCCGAAACAGGAGTGTTAACTCCATGCTCCATGTTATGGTGAGTGATATAGAATTTGCATCATTTTCATAGCCATCGGTTTTACTACCATAGGAGCGGGTAAAGCATACAGAGTATGTGTTCACCCGTTTTCTGACTTTGGCACTAAGATTCTAAAACAGACATTTAGCCTTGATTATCATAACCAAGAAGCCTAAGACCGTGTATGTGAAAATCTCTTTTTCTGTAAATACAGTGGACTGTACACATCCAGAGTGCTCAAGAAGTTGCGTTGAAAAGCTGTTTTGTCCCAATGTGCATTTTGTGCACATAAGCTGCTTTGTCATTTGTATGAGTTCAAGTTCTGTTTAGTTGCCCAATGTACTGCTTCTTGAGTTTACGTTTTCCCTCGAAGACTTCTTCATTAGCTTCAGACCTGCATGCAATCACTTCAGGTCCTGTTTGAGCTTCTGCTTGCTACCAGTATACTCTACATAATCATGCAACCCATATCATCATTACAGATGATCAACATCACGCCTTCTACTTATATCACAATATTCCACATAAAAATAGGCCAAGAGGG
Organism: Chiloscyllium plagiosum; assembly: GCF_037043375.1. Taxonomy (NCBI): domain Eukaryota; kingdom Metazoa; phylum Chordata; class Chondrichthyes; order Orectolobiformes; family Hemiscylliidae; genus Chiloscyllium; species Chiloscyllium plagiosum. Next base: position 73,683,781 of record NW_028270141.1, read on the forward strand.
AGTATATCTCTGAGTTACTAGAGGAATTAAGATTTTAATAAGATTTTCAGAGGTAGATTTTAAGATTGCTACTTAGAAATAAACACCTCCAAGTTGAGTGTGGCTTTAATTTTCTGTCAAATAGCTCTATTTTCAGCGAAGTTCCACTTTTATTCTAAATATGAAAGATCCATGTTAAGTGTGTATGTGTGCTTTTGTTTGGATGTGGTAGTGGAGTTCAGCAGAGGGACTTAAAAACAATTACTGTTTCCAGAAAATCTAAATAACTCACCTAAACTCAAAGAGTTATGATGCAGCTGTTTGCAATAAAATCCTATTACATCACTTTCCAAAGCTAAAAAAAGTTCTTTAATGGAGATTTCTGGACATCTTATGTTGGCTATTGTCCAGCATTATAATTAAGAAAAGGTTTTGTTTTGGCTGTACTTCACGTATTTTGTAGTGTCTCGGCATGTAAAAATTGCAATATAGCATACAAGAAGGAAGAAACACCAGGGATGATAGTATAAAAGAGGCTTATTTGACACCCGGTTCCAATTTTCAAGGCTATTTCAGGCATTTAAGCTTTAGAAAATCCTGACAGATCCTTTGCAAGTGTGTCATTAAAACAGCTGTTGACCGGTCGAACAATGGTCTAACAGTAAAGACTCAGTTGGAGGACACTAATTATCATGACAAGTATCATAATTACAAAGTTTCCTTTTGCCTTTTATGACTTAGAGAGTTGGGTCCACTTTGTAGTTACTTACTAAGGCACAAAGTAAAATTTTATTTTGCAATGATTATTTATAAAGTTATGTCTAAATGATAGAATGTCTTCCCAAAATGGGGTGGGAAAAGTATAAGTTAAACTAATTATTTGAATTATATTTATTTTATGTACTTCAAACAGGGAATGCTGACAAGCTTGGAAATTGGAATGTCTGGAGCATTAGTTGTATGGTCATGTAGAGGAAGCAGAGAAGGCCAAAATTCTTTTGTCAGCAACACCTCAAAACCCAATAACAATTTCCATGTCTGAGTGCACTTTTATTAGAATGGCCATTTCCCATCAAGGCTCCAATCTTTAAATATGTCAAATATGTTAAGAGAAAGTGAAAATATTGCATATTCAGTACTTGACAAGAATATGTAACTATGGTTGGGATTTTGTAAGTGAAATGGGAGGTACATGAATTTAATTGGCAATTTAAGAAGCAAAATATCAAACTCTTCCCATCAAGATGGACTTCAGCGATTAGGTTCTGCTACTTTGAGTGGTGGATCAAATATGTCACCAGGAGGTTTTGGTAAGCCTATCTGCATGCATTTATATCTCATTAAAACCATAAATTGAGAAACTTACTTCTTCCTGATCAGGTACTGACCAATTAAGGAACTCAAACTGTCAGATATCCAACAGCCGAAAGTAGGTGTGTACCTGGCAAGGTGCACTTCTACATCCTCAGGGTGAGTCCTTGCCTCTTTGTCCTTATAATGATACAACTTTAAATTATGCTTATAGTCACTTATGCTGTTACCTCTCCAATACAGTTGACGAGTCCAAGTGTACAAGGCAAATTGTCTCTCTAGGACATCTACGTGCAACCATTGCAAACAGGGCAGCTAATGGTTGAACTTCATAAACCCGTGAAAATGATAGACAGCGATTGGCAGTGTCTGAACCGAATGGAACTGCAAATGCAGGAAATAAGGAGCGGTATTGTCTCAGTGGTATGCAACCTCGGGAGCAGTGAAGTGGAGGAAAGATAAGTTGGGTCAGGCATGCTCCGGTCAGTCCTGGCAGTGTCTACTCCTATCAGCCCATTGCAAATGCCCCACTCCATCTGAGAGCTGGGTTGCAGTGTGTCTGGGGGTTGCAGTCAGTTAAGGATGATAAAGAGTCTGCCTGACATCACTAGTCCGATTCTGCCCTCTGACGATGGAGAGCCTGGCCAAGTAAAAGCCCTTTGGCTCCAGCATTCCAATACATGCCAGTTACCTCTTTGCATGACATCCAAGAATGGCCTGTTTGAGTTTTACTATGTGGCTGTCAAGGTCCAATATCCTGCTGTTAAATGGATGGGACAAAGTGTGTGTGTCCTGACCACTCCTTCTGCCGTTTTGACTGCTCTGTCCAAATGCTGGGCCCAGGGTTTGCTGAGTTACAGAAGGGAGTACAATCAAACACATTGCTAATGCAGTGAGACATTCAAAGGTGTCCAAAAGGAAGGGCAACACCTACTTATAATGAGGGGGATACTGCTCTGCTTTTACTTCAACCATGTAGCTGTCTACCAGAGAAATAAGCAAATATTAGAGCAATGAATGTGAAGATACATTTATATTTGTAAGATTCCCTACGCATGAGCACATTCCCTGAACATTAGCTCGTTCATCCTTTTGCTGCACTGGGTCTTGCTTCTTTCATGCCCACTTGAAGCACAGACATTGTGTGCATGTGTGACATTGGCTCAGGTCAGCTGTGTGTGACAAGAGGGTTTCTCTCACATATTAGAAGGGAAGGCAACCTCAGGTGGCTCACAGATTTCCTAATAAACTACTAAATGCCATGGCCACAGCACAGTCTCTGTGGCTCCATATCTAACAACCAAGCAATGCAATATCCAGTCCCTATTTATTTAAACAAATCTTCTTCCTGCCTGACCTTGAAATTCAAACTATAATGAATTACCAGAAGGTAAGTCCGTTCAGAGTCATCATCAGCTATTAAATATTAAACTTACTCAAAACAGGTTTGACATTTGTAAAGAAAGCTTTTATTTAATGAAACATAACATGGAATTCAAAATATATTGTAAACCTTTCTTCTGTTACAGATATATTATTAGCATAGACCAATAACTCTTTCGTACGATAGTGAATGATGCTATTTCATAAACATAAAATCGTTACAGCACAGAAGACCATTCTGCCATTGTGTTCATGTTGGTGCAGTGCAACAACACTTCAGTTCCACTCCTGTTCCTTCCCCTGCAGGCCTGCAAGTGCTTTTTTTTTCTTTAGATATTTATCAAATTCCCTTTTGAATGCCATAATTGAATCTGCCTCCATTAACCTTTCAGGAAGTGCATTCCAGATCCTAACTGCACACCATATAAAGCTACACATCACATTGCTTTTAGTTCTTTTACCAGTCTCCTTTAAGCTCTGTCCTCTGGTTCCCCCAATGGCAACAGCATCTCCCTGTCTGCTCTGTCCAGACCTTTCATTATGTAAGTATTTACTGACCGTACTATCATAGCATTGTGTCTTGCAGAACCATGCTTTTGCAAAGGTTTCTCAAGAAATAATAAAAGTAATTAAGGAAAATAATGGAAATATATTTATGAATTGATACAAACCAAATTTAACAGCCTGTTACTATGTAACTGTTAGTAGAACTCAAAAAGAAACCTTATGGCACAGTTTCACAGATTTTTGAAGATGTGATTGTCTGAGACAGTGCAGAAAGGATTCACCAGGAGTACTAATTGAGGTGTACAAAGTTTTGATAGCATTGATAGGGAGCAACTTTAGTAAAGGGGTCAATAACCAAATTACAATTTTAATGGAAGGAGCAGGAGATTTGAGGGAATCTCCTCAGATTTAACATAATTCTTTATCACCCAGATGGCAGTGTGTATTTGGGAATCACTGCCTAAAAGAGAGGCAGAAGCAGGAACCCTCAAGACTTTTAAGAAGTATTCAGAGGAGCACTTGAAATGCCATAGCATACAAGTTTACAGGCCAAGGGATTGGAATAGATAGATGCTTGTTGACTAGCACAATGGGTCAACTGGCCTTTTTCATGCTGTAGTAACTCTGTGACTCTATGATTCTCTTCAGCTGGCAGATTCTAAGTTACAATTGCAGGTTGGGATTTGTTCATTTTAGTCATTAATAAAAGGAAAATTGGAATGAGCAGAAAAGAGATGCAGAAGCAGAAATAGCTAATTTAATCACAGAATTGTTACATTCAACCATTCAGGCCATCAAGCTTGCAATGGCTGTTCAATTGAGGATTATTTCCTAGTGTGAAGGTCTTGTTTTTTCCTCACAACCTTGCACATACTTCTATCCAAATACCTTTATTTCAAGCCTAAAAGAAAATCTAGATGCAGAATGACATGCATAGAAATCAGTGTAATTTCCAATTGTACAAAAATAATGTGTAAACAAGCACAATGAAGAAGTGGGCGGCACGGTGGCACAGTGGGCGGCACGGTGGCACAGTGGTTAGCACTGCTGCCTCACAGCGCCAGAGACCCGGGTTCAATTCCCACCTCAGGCGACTGACTGTGTGAAGTTTGCACGTTCTCCCCGTGTCTGCGTGGGTTTCCTCCGGGTGCTCCGGTTTCCTCCCACAGTCCAAAGATGTGCAGGTCAGGTGAATTGGCCATGCTAAATTGCCCGTAGTGTTAGGTAAGGGGTAAATGTAGGGGTAGGGGTGGGTTGCGCTTCAGCGGGGCGGTGTGGACTTGTTGGGCCGAAGGGCCTGTTTCCACACTGTAAGTAATCTAATAATGTATAACCGCTTGAAGTAAGGTTGCAAGACCATGTATTATCTGTTCTCTATGGTCCACCTAAAGATAAAATAGATATCAGTCAGTCTGCCACAGAACAACGCCCCAGTCTTCACCTCAAAATATCTGTCATTCATTTTGACTGACAATATCCTGACATGTTAGTAGTAGATCAGTGGTGTGTGTGTGGCTCGTGGACTATGAGACGATATGCTGCAAATCTGTTACATAATACTACAAGATGTAGAAGTTCAGTTTCCACTAAAGCGTAGACAGTGAATTACGGCTGACTATTCATTTAAGAGTTTGACAGTCTTACAGCTGAGTCTGTTGTTTTCACACATGCTCAGTCTGGAAGGCTTCAGTAAATAGTAATTTAGCAACATATTTAACAGACAGCTCTGACTGGTGTTATGCTCTAGCCCAAGGGGCAGTAAGGCAAATTGTAGCATGTTAATGATGATGTGGCTTGTTAATATCAAGAATCAAATTTGAGACTTACTTGTATATATGGCAGAGTTATACAGTACTTTACCAACTGAACAATCAAGGGACTTCTTCCAAATGGTCTGACCAATGTTTAGAGGTGAAAACTAAAGCCTATGAATTGTTCATATGCATTTGTAAAGCCACAAGGCAGAGATCAAGCTTTGATTTCTGTTTATAATTGACTCTTTTTGTCTAATACTGCTGGGTAATAAAAGTATTATTCATGTAAATCAATTATAATTGTCAATTATTTTATCTTAATGTTCTACTGTTGAAAATGTCATTTTGTTTGTGGTGTTTGATTTGGTAAAGTCCAATAGCAGATTTTTAAAAATAAGGCTGCAACATAGACCATCTCTTTAATTTACTTGTAACAAAATGTAATAGCTAAACTCACTTGTCTTAAAATTATTTTCATATACTGGGTCATAGAATCATAGAGATATACATGGAAACAGACCCTTTGGTCCAACTCGTCCATGCCGGCTAGATATTCCAACTTAATCTAGTCCCACCTGCCAGCACCCAGTCCATATCCCTCGAAAGGTGGATAAATCCGCAGGACCTGATTAGGTGTACCCATGAACTCTGTGGGAAGCTAGAGAAGTGATTGCTGGGCCTCTTGCTGAGAAATTTTATCATCGATAGTGAGGTGCCGGAAGACTGGAGGTTGGCAAACGTGGTGCCACTATTTAATAAGGACGGTAAAGACAAACCAGGAAACTATAGACCGGTGAGCCTGACCTCAGTGGTGGGCAAATTGTTGGAGGGAATCCTGAGGGACAGGATGTACATGTATTTGGAAAGGGAAGGATTGATCAGGGATAGTCAACATAGCTTTGTGCGTGGGAAATCATGTCTCACAAACTTGATTGAGTTTTTTGAAGAAGTAACAAAGAAGATTGATGAGGGCAGAGCAGTAGATGTGATCTATATGAACTTTAGTAAGGCGTTCGACAAGGTTCCCCATGGGAGACTGATTAGCAAGGTTAGATCTCATGGAATACAGGGAGAACTAGCCATTTGGATACAGAACTGGCTCAAAGGTAGGAGACAGAGGGTGGTGGTGGAGGGTTGTTTTTCAAACTGGAGGCCTGTGACCAGTGGAGTGCCACAAGGATCGGTGCTGGGCCCTCTACTTTTTGTCATTTACATAAATGATTTGGATGTGAGCATAAGAGGTACAGTTAGTAAGTTTGCAGATGACACCAAAATTGGAGGTGTAGTGGACAGCGAAGAGGGTTACCTCAGATTACAACAGGATCTGAACCAGATGGGCTAATGGGCTGAGAAGTGGCAGATGGAGTTTAATTCAGATAAATGCGAGGTGCTGCATTTTGGGAAAGCAAAACTTAGCAGGACGTATACACTTAATGGTAAGGTCCTAGGGAGTGTTGCTGAACAAAGAGACCTTGGAATGCAGGTTCATAGCTTCTTGAAAGTGGAGTCGCAGGTAGATAGGATAGTGAAGAAGGTGTTTGGTATGCTTTCCTTTATTGGTCAGAGTATTGAGTACAGGAGTTGGGAGGTCATGTTGCGGCTGTACAGGACATTGGTTAGGCCTCTGTTGGAATATTGCATGCATATCTAGTCTCCTTCCTATTGGAACGATGTTGTGAAACTTGAAAGGGTTCAGAAAAGATTTACAAGGATGTTGCCAGGGTTGGAGGATTTGAGCTGTAGGGAGAGGATGAACAGGCTGGGGCTGTTTTTCCTGGAGCGTTGGAGGCTGAGGGGTGACCTTATAGAGGTTTACAAAATTATGTGGGCATGGATAGGATAAATAGATAAAGTCTTTTCCCTGGGATTGAGGAGTCCAGAACTCGAGGGCATACGTTTAGGGTGTGAGGGGAAAGATATAAAGGAGACCTAAGGGGCAGCTTTTTCACACAGAGGGTAGTGCGTGTATGGAATGAGCTGCCAGAGGAAGTGGTGGAGGCTGGTACAATTGCAACATTTAAGAGGCATTTGGATGGGTATATGAAAAGGAAGGGTTTGGAGGATATGGGCCCGGTGCTGGCAGGTGGGACTAAGTTGGATTGGGATATCTGGTCAGCATGGACAGGTTGGACGAAGGGTCTGTTTCCATGCTGTACATCTCTATAACTCTATAAATCCCTCCTATTCATATACCCATCCAGATGCCTTTTAAATGTTGTAATTGTACCAGCCTCCACCACTTCCCTCGAGCAGCTCATTCCACACACCACCCTATGCATAAAAAGTTGCCTCTTCGATCCCTTTTAACTCTTTCCCGTCTCACCCTAAACCTATGCCCTCTAGTTTTAGACTGAGATTAGCTGGATAACCCTGTAATCCTTTGCTGAAGTATTCTGGCAAACTGCTTAAAAGGTAGTGAAGTGTCCAGTGAATTCCTAGGAATTTAAAAGTATGGGCCACCTGGAATGTGGAATCATTAAAAGAAATAATAAAGTCACTGAGCTGAGACATGGGGAATTTAGTGGCCCAATGGTAAAAGCAATTTATATCTGCTGATAGGGCGAGATTAGCACTAACAGAGCTGCAATTACCTCCCTCCCACACCCCTGCCAGTGCTTACATGAGAGAGTCACCACTTAAGGCATAAATCTAGGGATGGTCTGCAGTTTATTGTCAGGTTTATGGTGACATGATAATATATTTGTATCAAATTCCTGTATCCATAATTGTAGCAAATGCATTCACATTAAAATAAACAGCTCCAGATTGACATGAAAATAGAGTGTGAAGGAATTGTGAACAGATGCCCTAATTCATTCTGTTTGTTAATATTATTGTTTTCACCTTTGTCTCTTGTACTCGTAATATTTACAATTGTCAGTGATCTGGATACAAACCCTCAACTTTAATGGATAGAAAACCTGTGATTTGGGGCGAATTACTGAATGTCAGATACTAAAGAGAGATGTGCATGTTTACCACTCAAAAAGCCTCTACTTCTTAACTACCCTTCTTGCATGGTGACCTCAGGTTAAAGTCACCACCAGTCATTTTTCTCTAATGAGAGAGCAGGCCCTGTTCCTCTGGGACTTTATGATTTTTAAGAATAGGAGTAATTTCCTTAGAAAAGTTTATCTGGCCTCTGAGCATCTGCTTTCATTGCAGAGTTAGAGTATTCTGGCTGGCCCCAGCCACAGGTTCCACAGACACACAGGGACTGAGTGAGAGGAGTTACAGGTTTGCAGAGATCCTGAGGCAGAAGGATGCTCCATGGCCACAGTGGGCAAGGGGGATGAGGAAACAACAAATGAGTTGGATGTGGTATGTGATTGCCAAGGAAGTTACAGCCAGGAGCATTGGTCCGTACAAAGCTCCAGTGCCACAAAAACTTTAAGAATTGAAATTGAGTGATCAAGGAATTATTCCAACTCACAAATATGTTTCTTAATAATTGCACAGTGTTAGCATCACTACCAGGACACATCGTACCCTACATCTAATTACACACTGACAGCCACACAATCCATGTTAATGCACATTTCAAATGCATTATTGACATTCCAGATGCATTTTAAGGATAAAGTGCTGTATAAAAAGAGGCCATTTGGCCATCATGTTTGCACAAGCTAAAGAATAGCTATTTAAACTAATCTCATCTTCAGCATTTTGTCCAGGGCTTGTTGGTTACAATATTTATGGTCCTTATCAGAATATTTTTGAGATAAGACCATATGATACAGGGTTAACGGTAGGGTTCTTAGTGAGGTGGAGGAACAGAGGGATCTTGGGGTCTATGTTCATAGATCTTTGAAAGTTGCCACTCAGGTGGATAGAGCTTGTAAGAAGGCCTATGGTGTATTAGCGTTCATTAGCAGAGGGATTGAATTCAAGAGTCGTGAAGTGATGTTGCAACTGAACAGGACTTAGGTTAGGCCACATTTGGAGTACTGTGTGCAGTTCTGGTCGCCTCACTTTAGGAAAGATGTGGAAGCTTTGGAGAGGGTGCAGAGAAGATTTACCAGGATGTTGCCTGGAATGGAGAATAGGTCGTACGAGGATAGGTTGAGAGTGCTAGGCCTTTTCTCGTTGGAACAGCGAAGGATGAGGGGTGACTTGATAGAGGTTTATAAGATGATCAGAGGAATAGATAGAGTAGACAGTCAGAAACTTTTTCCCTGGGTGCAACAGAGTGTTACAGGGGACATAAATTTAAGGTGAAGGGTGGAAGGTATAGGGGAGATGTCAGGGGTGGGTTCTTTACCCAGAGAGTGGTGGGGGCATGGAATGCACTGCCTGTGGGAGTGGTAGAGTCAGAATCTTTGGTGACCTTTAAGCGGCAATTGGATAGTTACATGGATGGGTGCTTAAGCTAGGACAAATGTTCGGCACAACATCATGGGCCGAAGGGCCTGTTCTGTGCTGTATTGTTCTATGTTCTATGTTCTATGTTCAATGTAGAAGAAATAGACCATTCAGCCCATTAAGTCTGCTCCACCATTCAATGAGGTCATCATCAACTCCACTTCCTTGTGTTTTCCCTATAACCTTTGATTCCCTTACTAATTAAAATCTATTTCAGTCTTAAACCAACCCAATCTCTCAGCCCTTTGAGCTTGCAATATGATGATGGCTGATCATCCAGCTCAGCACCCTGTTCCTACTTTCTCCCTATGTCTAACTCTTTGAAAACATTAAATGTTTTGGCTTGAACTGTTTTCTGTGCAGAGAATTTCATTGGCTCACCACTCTCTGGATGAAGAAATTTCTCCCCCCTTTCAGTCCACAATGGCCTGTCCTATATCCTTAGACTGTGACCACTGATTTTGGATTCCCCAGTCATTAAAAACATCCTCCTGTGTTTACCCTGTCTTGTCCAGACAGAAGTTTGCAGTATTTCAGATGTGGTCTGACATATGCTTGCATAATTTCAGCAAGACCGTGTTAGTTTTATACCCAATTCCCCTTGCAGCAATGTCCAACAAGCCATTTGTCTTCCTTTATAATAGTCAACATGGCTTTGTGCGTGGGAAATCATGTCTCACAAACTTGATTGAGTTTTTTGAAGAAGTAACAAAGAAGATTGATGAGGGCAGAGCAGTAGATATGGTCTATATGGACTTCAGTAAGGCATTCGACAAGGTTCCCCATGGGAGACTGATTAGCAAGGTTAGATCTCACGGAATAAAGGGAGAACTAGCCATTTGGATACAGAACTGGCTCAAAGGTAGGAAATAGAGGGTGGTGGTGGAGGGTTGTTTTTCAGACTGTAGGTGTGTGACCAGTGAAGTGCCACAAGGATCGGTGCTGGGGCCTCTACTTTTTGTCGTTTACATAAATGATTTGGATGTGAGCATAAGAGGTACAGTTAGTAAGTTTGCAGATGACATCAAAATTGGAGGTGTAGTGGACAGCGAAGAGGGTTACCTCAGATTATAACAGGATCTGGACCAGATGGGCCAATGGGCTGGGAAGTGGCAGATGGAGTTTAATTCAATAAATGCGAGGTGCCGCATTTTGGGAAAGCAAAACTTAGCAGGACTTATACACTTAATGGTAAGGTCCTAGGGAGTGTTGCTGAACAAAGAGACCTTGGAATGCAGATTCATAGCTCCTTGAAAGTGGAGTCGCAGGGAGATAGGATAGTGAAGAAGGTGTTTGGTATGCTTTCCTTTATTGGTCAGAGTATTGAGTACAGGAGTTGGGAGGTCATGTTGCAGCTGTACAAGACATTGGCTAGGCCTCTGTTGGAATATTGCATGTAATTCGGGTCTCCTTCCTATTGGAACGATGTTGTGAAACTTGAAAGGGTTCAGAAAAGATTTACAAGGATGTTGCCAGGGTTGGAGGATTTGAGCTATCGGGAGAGGCTAAACAGGCTGGGGCTGTTTTCCCTGGAGCGTCAGAGGCTGAGGGGTGACCTTATAGAAGTTTACAAAATTATGAGGGGCATGGATAGGATAAATAGACAAAGTCTTGTCCCTGGGATCAGAGGGTCCTGGACTAGAAGGCATAGGTTTAGGGTGAGAGGAGAAAGATATAAAAGAGACCTAAGGCGCAACTTTTTCACACAGAGGGTGGTGTGTGTATGGAATGAGCTGCCAGAGGAAGTGGTGGAGGCTGGTCCAATTGCAACATTTAAGAGGCATTTGGATGGGTATATGAATAGAAAGGGTTTGGAGGGATATGGGCCAGGTGCTGGCAGGTGGGACTAGATTGGGTTAGGATATCTGGTCAGCTTGGACAGGTTGGACCGAAGGGTCTGTTTCCATGCTGTACATCTCTATGACTCTATGACTCTATATGTAGAAACATAGAAATAAGAACAGGATTAGGCCATTGGTCCTTTGAGCCTGCTGTGTCATTCATTATAATCATGGCTGATCATCCAAAGCAAAAGCCTAATCTCACTTTCTTCCACATCCTATGATCCTTTGAGCCACATGTGCAAAATCCAACTCCTTGCAATCATATAATGTTTGGCCTCAGTTGCTTCTGTTGTGGCAATTTCCACACACTCACCATTCTCTGTGTGAAGAAATGTCTCTGGTGAACTTGCGTGCTAGCTTTTTGTGACTTATGCAAGAGGATTCCCAAATTGTTCCATGTTATAGCTTTCTGTAATATCTCTCCATTTAAATAGTATTCTTATCCTTCCTTCCTGCCAAAACGTATAACTTCACCTTTTCCCATCATTTTATTCTATCCGCATCGTTTTTTTTCCACTTGCTTAACCTTTCTATATTCCTTTCCAGATTCTTCACCACTTGCCTTCCACCTATTTTTGTGTCATCAGCAAACTTAGCTAAAGCACATCAACTTTCCTCATCCATTAGGTAATATATTATGTAAAAAAACTGTCACCATAGTACTAATCCCTCTGGCACTCAACTAGTTACAGACTGTCATACTGAAAATGCCCCCGTTATCCCAACTTTGTCTTCTATCCATTAACCAATCCTTTACCCATGCAAATATGCAACCTTCAACACCATGGGGCCTTATCTTATTATGTATCCTAATGTGGGTGTCTAATCAAATACCTTCGGAAAATCCAAATATATTGCACCTACTGATTCCCATTTTATCTATTCTGCTTATTACATCCTCAATGAATTCTAATAAAGTTGTTTGGCATGATCTTATGTGTTTGAAGCCATACTTATTCTGTTTGATTGTATTATGTACTTCTAAATGCCCTGTTATTACATTTTTGAAAATTGAGTCCAACTTTTTCCTAATAACAGATGCTAAGCTATCTGGCTAAGCTGTCTATAGTCATCTGCTTTGTGTCACATTTCTTTTTTAAATGGAGGTGTTACATGAGCAGTTTTCTGTGGGACATTGTTTCCAGAATCTAACCATTCTTGGAAAATTACTACCAGTGCATTCACTATTTCTGTTTGTGCTTCTGTTAATGTCTCAGAATGTATCCCACTGGATCCAGGGGACTATTGGTATAAAGTCCTATTAGTTTTCCCAGCAATTTTTCCCTTTAATAGAACAGCTTGCCTGGGTGTGTGGTGTATTCTGGAGCACATCCAACCCCAGAATGTTTTCAGGACCCTTGGCAGTATCTAGTGCCTACGTCAATTTTTTGATACCACGTGGAGTGAATTGAATTAACTGAAGATTGGCATCTGTGGTGCTGAAGACCTCAGGAGGAAGCTGAGATGGATAATTCACATGACACTTCTGGCTGAAGATGGTCACAAATGTTTCAGCTTTGTATTTTGCACTATTGTATTGGGCTCTTCCAGCATTGTGGATGGAGATATTTGTGAAACCTCCTCCTTCTATGGGTTGTTTAATTGTTCAATACCATTCATGACAGGATATGGCAGGACTGAACATCATAGATCTGACCCATACTGCCTCCATTGTTTGGCAAATAAACATGTCCTGATTGAAGGGCTTTTGCCCGAAACATTAATTTTCCTGCTCCTCGGATGCTGCCTGACCCGCTGTGCTTTTCCAGCACCACTCTGATCTAAACTCTGGTTTCCAGCATCTGCAGTCCTCACTTTTGCCCATATAAACATGTCTTGTGTTGCAGCTTCACCAGGCTGGCACCTCATTTTTAGGTAGGCCTCATGCTGTTCCTGTACTCTTCATCGAACCAGGGTTGATCTCCTAGCTTGATGGTAATGGTAGAGTAGGGGGTATGCTAAGCCACAAAATTTGTAGATTGTGTTTCCCTACAATTCTGCTGCTGCTGATGCCCCACAGTGCCTTCTGGATGCTCGGTCTTGAGTTGCTAGATTTGTTTGAAAACTGCCTCATTTAGCACAACAAAATGAAGGGTATCTTCAGTGTGAAGACAGGGTTGACTCCACAAGGATTTTGCAGTGGTTAGTTGCAATAAATATCTGTGGATTGTTCTATTTCTCAATATCCACATCCGACGTTCTAGGAAATGACACATATTGCTGTATTAGGTAAAACACCCTGTTGGAGGCAAACACACCATCAACCAGAAGTGAATGCAACATTTAAACTGCAATCTGACAGAAATACTGTAACTGCAGCCCCACAGCCTCAGACACACCTCTAGTGTTTACCTAATACTACAGTGCTAATATTACACTTAAAATGTTAGACACTTACCAATGTTCAAACTGTCTTCCCTTTTGTATCCTAATTCTTCTCATTTTCTATTATTTTAACTTTATTTCAGCAGTGTAAACACTGATGTGTGTCACTGGAGTGCTGGCAAAAAGAAAGTGTGGGAATTCCTTGAACCAGGATTTGATGAAACCCCAACAGGAACAGTTTAAGACAGTCTGCGATCATACTGAGGCGCAACCAACCCAGATACAGAGCGTCTGCAGGCGCTGTCTTTCACTTCATATTTCAGAAAGCTTTGGATAAAACTTTACATAAGAAGAGTTTAAAGAAAGTCACGGCAATTTGAACTGAAGACTGATTTGGATACAGAAAGAAGGTGACAGTAAATGAAAAAGTATTTTATATGGCAGTGACCCTATCAGCTCAGTTCCATGTCCACTCAATATGTAATTATTCCTCTGTTTTTGCGTGGGTTCCATTCCTGAGAAACCCCTGCGAATAATCAAATTCATGAGTGCAGAGCTCATTTAAAAGTAAATTAAAAATAAGTTAAAATTGTGCAAAGTTTAATTTTGCTGTTATTTATTTTTTGGCGCAGATAGGCGAATTCACAATTCCTGATTCTGCGGATGCAGAGGATTTGTTGTAGCATTTACAAACAACATAGAGTCATACTGATGTCCAGAATAAGAAAAAGTAGTTCTCAAAAAACTCTTTTTTTCATTTGCAGACCACACAAGATTGACTGTGTCATGGGCCAGAAACCTCCTCCAGAGATCTCCCAACTGAATATAGAAACTATGGATAGACCTCTAAAGAGGTTTCCATTGATTTTCTGCTAAAGTTTCACTCACACATTGGTATAGCCCTCAAGGCAATTTCTTCTGATGGGCTCTACCTAACCTGCAGACTCTGTTGTGGGAACTCAATGAGCCACAGGTCAATGTTCACAGTGATAAACCTCTGTGAAAATTTTCGTGGCTTTTAGAATAATCAGTCAAACTCCGGGGTACTAATCCATGTTTATAGGCCACATTTATAATTGTGAGAGGTTGCATTCCACAGGTGACTCACTTCTGGTCCTAGCAGTGCGTGAACCTATGAACCAATGAGAGGCTGGTTTATTAAACCACATGGATCTGTTTTTCATGCTGCCAATTTAAAGGTCAGCTTGGTAGGTTGCAGGAAACGTCACAAGCTTGTCTCCATTTTCAATGGAATGACAGGGCGGAAAACCAGGTAGACACAGTTTATTAAAAATAACTGCCAGGGAGATCAGGTTGCATCTCCACCTGAGGTTGTAACACTGGAAAACTCAAAGGATTACCATTAATAGGGATAAACATTTCTCAACAAAGCAAACATATAAAAAGCCTTGAAGCCAAAATTTTTGTTATAGCTTGCCCCATTCTCCATAGTTACCCCATTTACAGAGAAACAACATTGAAGCCCTCCTTTGCAATGATTGATTTTATTTTCATAATGTGCAAATGATAATGTGATCACTTTTATAATGTGACAGATATGAATGTTTACTTTCCAGAGTCCCAAGAGTTTTATGTTGAACATAATGATACAAGTTTGCCAGAGTTTTCTAAATAAAGCAATCTGCTCAAATAAGATGGTGTTGAACTTAGAATTTTTGCAGGGACCTGTCTCTCTGATCATCTAATTAAGATGTAAGTACACTGCAGAAACCATAGTACCCTCAAGAACACAGAAAGCATAACAGAATGTATTGGATGAGTGATGATATTGCATTAGTGAAGCCCCATCTTGCCAGAGGGACTAGGGTGTTGCTGTAGCACAATGCCACAGCTCAATTATCTCAGTATCAATTTGAGAAACAGTCACACCATGCATTTGTCTCAGTTCCATGATGCCAATATACACCTACTTCCTCTGAGTGGATAAATTAAATGCCTGCCCATAACAATATAATTCAGAAGTAGTAAAAACTCAATTCAATGTAACTGCTGTATCTTTCACATTTTGGATCTTTGCAGAAATGATCAGTGTTGCAGGTTTTATACACGGTGCATTAAAATGCCTATCCCATTATGACAGTTAGGTTTTGAGCTGTTTCTGCAGCTTTGTTTCCTATTCCCTGACTCCACACTCAGGCATAATCAATCAAGAACACTGAGCATCAGTCATAAACAGACTTACATAATCAACAGAATATTTGATTAACTACTTCTTTCCAACCTTGTAAAACTAAAAATGTTATTTAAAATTCAAACATCCTAACCGTAAACATCTACACTTTGAGTAATATTGTTGAGCTTATCTTATCGGTTTTCCCTGGAGGAATGATCTTTGAGATGTGAAGATTTCCAGTGACCATGTTGAGATCCTTGAATTTGTGATTGTGATTCTGCGTGATCAACTTGATAAAGCACGTGATCAACATCAGATTCATTCATCAGAAAAAGAGATGTACCTTCATGATCTCTGTCTTCATTGCCACTCTATTGTATATTTTATAACTTTGATTTATATATAGATAATATCAATTTCTATGTATGTAACAAGTTTACATTAACAGTGTTTTAAAGTATCTATACCATGCTTGGAGCTGTTTCAATAGTTTTGTATGCCAATCTCCATATCCATGTTTAACTAGTCAAGACCAGTGACCAGCAACAGCGTAAACAGATTCTTATGATCAAAATCAAAACCATTTAATACTGTCGGAATTCCTATTATAACTTATTCTTTTCCCTGACTTCAAAGCTCTTGCATACTTTTCCTTTCCCCATCTTCTCTTCTTTCTTCTTATCTCTTCTAAACAGTAAAACCCAATATGGAGTTTCAATTGTGAGGCTGGCAGCTAGAGTTCACTCGGCGAAAGTGAGGACTGCAGATGCTGGAGATTAGAGTCAAGGTTAGAGTGGTGCTGGAAAAGCACAGCAGGTCAGGCAGCATCCGAGGAGCAAGAAAATCGACCTTTCGGGTAGGAGCCTTTCATCAGGAATGAGTTAGAGCTAGAGTTCACTAAGTAAAAACAATGACTGCAGATGCTGGAAACCAGATTCTGGATTAGTGGTGCTGGAAGAGCACAGCAGTTCAGGCAGCATCCGAGGAGCAGTAAAATCGATGTTTCGGGCAAAAGCCCTTCATCAGGAATAATAAAAAGAGTTCACTGTCCAGTGTGAAGACAGGCAGGTTACACTGCACAGGCTTCAATGAACTCCTTTCTACATTGGGTGCTCTGACCCCATGTCTGCCTCTGATGGCTGTTACCCACTCTTCTTCCCCTTTGATCTCTCCATCAAGAACTCCACCCTCTCAGACCTCAATTCCTCTCTCTGCAGTGAGATCTCCCTCACTTATCTGGCCCTGGGCTCTGGAACTTAGGATAGGGACGGTGGCTCAGTGGTTAACACTGCTGCCCCACAGTACCAGACACCTGTGTTCGATTCCAGCCTCGGGTGACTGTGTGGAGTTTGCACGTTGTCCCCATGTCTGCAAGGGGTTTCCGCTGGGGGCTCCAGTTCCCTCTCACAGTCCAAAGATGTGCAAGTTAGGTGGTTTGGCCCTGTTAAATTGCCCCATAGTGTTCAGGGATGTGTGGGTTAGGTGCATTAGGCATGGGAAATGCAGAGTTATAGGGTAGGGAGATGCGTCTGGGTGGGATGCTCTTCAGAGGATTAGTGTGGACTTGGGCTGAATGACTTGTTTCCATACTGCATAGATTTAAAAAAAAGACTTGTGATATTGGGATTGCTTGCAGTCCCAGCATTGGCCATTACTGACACTGCCAGGAATATGACCATTACCTGAGATGGGCTTCCTAGCATCAAGCATTAACTGACTGTGGAATGATGGAATTGATGAGGATAAATATCCCGCTGGAAAATCTGCCTTCCAAACAATTCTGAAGGAACTCTGAAGGCTTCAAAAAGGAAGCCACGCAGCCCATTATGCTAATGATGGATTCTCGAAAGAGCTGTGCTGCTTATTCCCATGCTGCATCATTTTTCCTACAACCCCATCAGTTCCCCACCTTCAAGGACCTGTCCAGAGCTGTTTTAAAATGATTTTATTGGAATCAACTTCCCCACCTTTTTAGTAGAGCATTCCAAAGGCTGGCAATTCTCTCAGTGATTTTTAAAAATCTGCTTTATAAATATTTTATGACTTTTTTTTTAAATAACATTTATGATGCTTGAGTATTGATTGATCCACCTGTGAGAGGAGTTTTTTTCTCTGTCTGTTCTAAAACCTCTCATTATTTTGGAAACTTCTGTTGGATCACTTCTAACCCTTCTCTATTCCAAAGGTATCTGACCTAATGTTTCTGACCTCTTCTCATAACTGAAGACTCTCACGTAACATGTTTATAAATGTCCTCTGTATCCTGTGTCTGGCCTTTTGTATTTCCTGAAATGAGGTGCACAAAATTGTCCACATTATTCTAGCTGAGGCCTAACCAGTGATTTATAAATTTCTAGCATGAGGTCTTTGTTTTTGTATTTGGTGCCAATGTTTATAAACTAACGTAACTGATATGCTTTTTTAAGCCACTTTATCAACTTCACTGTCACCTTTAAGAATTTGTGCTTATAGACACAAGGTCTCTCTGCTTACCTATACACTTTTATCTGTACACTTTAAAATCTTGAATTCTCAAATAAAAATGTCACTATGCACGAGGTGTTGTTTTTAAGGCTAACTATAAAGGTTTCTCTGGAATGGTGGCACTGTAAAGGTTAATGAATTTTTAAAAAAAGTCTATGAGGGGACTCTCAGAAGTGATACCGGCTATTTGGTTTCAATCACACACAAAGAATTGTGTTGCTAACAGTGTTTGATCAGGAGCTGAAGTACTAGCCTTGTTGCAGTTGCCACCCGTGCGCAGAAATGTTCCTTTTAGTATTCCCAGGGTTAGACCTACACCACACTTTAATGAAGAAGTTGATTGAGTGATGGGGGCATCCTGTGCTGCTGATTTTCTTATCTAACTGCACCTTCCTGTGAGACGTGGCTGCCTAGATCTCAACAGCTGTTGCTGCATGTGAGAGACTCGTCTATCAATTAATGCCATATTTCTTCCATCTCTGTTCACACACCCATTGGCAGTAACAAATATGCATGTCTGTCAGTAGCTCTGTAATGAGACCCCAGTTACTCAGTCACTTAATCCTGCCTCTTCAGGAAGAAGGAATGTACTGCATGAGGGGCAAACCTAATTGACCATTAGTTCTCATGACTGCCCTAGTCAGTGAGCATATCAGCAGGATATTCTAGAAGTCCTGTTTAATCTCATGACAGTTTGTTTATGATGCAAGATCACATCAGAAAAAGTGGTTAGCAATATTTTTACATTGTTCCATAAATACACCATCAACTGAAAAAGTTGTCAGACGTATTTGACAAAATTAAAGAAATAAATATGACTTTATTAGCCAAGAATGATCCAGATAAAATAGTGAAGGGAAATTAAAAGTGCTTAACACTATAAGTTTTCTTTGTAAGAATTAATACATTGTATCTGTCCCATGACATGCTGGTCAATTATTCAATTATTCAACTGTTGAATTTAAAAAAAATTCAACAACTAATTAAATCATTATCCTGAAGTGTGATGTGGAAAATATATTTGCCTCAGTACGTGTTACAAGTTGTGTCAGTTATAATAAGCCTCGAGAGAAAAGTTCTTTATCACATTTCACAGCTACGTATTATTTGTAATTGGTGTATCATGTTTCTAGTTGTGAGAAATTAATGAAAATTTATTGTAAATGTAATATAGAGTCATTTTTACGACACAGTAGGTGGCCATTTAGCTCCTGCCAGCATATCAGGTGATGTCTGTTCCCACAAATGTTGTTGATAGTGAGTACATTGTGGTAACGTTTTAGTCATAGAATCATAGAATGGTTAGAGGACAGATGAAGGCATTCAGGTTGTCATGCTGCCAGCTGTCTTCAAGAGCAGCTCAGTTGTTCCAATCATCCATTATATCTATTGGTAGTGATAGTAAACTGTACTATTCCATGTATAAGGAGGTGATGTCTACTTAGTTTACTATCAAGACAACACGTTGATAAGTGTTATTTCTCAATGAGCTGAGGTGGCTCGTCCGATGTTTGTGATGCAGGGCAATGCCAATAGGGTGGGTTTAATTCCTGTATTAGCTGAGGTTAACATGAAGGACTCTCATTCTCAACATCTCCCCTTGCCTGAGGTATGGTGATCTTTAGGTTAAACTACCACCAGTCATCTCTGTCTAACAAGAGAGCAGCCCTATGATTTGGTAAGACCGTAGTGACTTGCATCTGTTTTTTAAAAGTGAAATGATTTGTGTGAATTGCTTATACAGGGCGACCCTCGTATCTGTGGAATCATTTTCCTTGGTTTCAGTTACCCGCAGTTTACCTGCAGCTGGAACATATTATCGGGAATGTTGCAGAACCAGGGGGCTGCTGGGAAGCTATGTTTCCCATTTAATTGAGTGGGAAGGCTCCTATCCCCATTTTGGGCTTCCACAGTAGGTCCTGGAGATTATCCCCACGGGTACGGGTGTGTGTGTGGGGCGGGCACTGTACTTTGTTTTGGAATCCCTTAAATGTGGTCCTGAGTTTCGATAAAGGTTGAAAACTTAATGGATCAAAGATATGATCCTTTTCTCCTTTTATAGACTTTTGCAGTCACTTTCCCCTCACCTAATGAACTTGAACAGTGAACAGTTCTCACAAGATAACTAGTAAGTATCCCTCAACAAGCATCAGAAACTGAAACCATGATGACAACAATAACTACGCTTCAAATATCATCTTTAATAACACTTTCAAATGTTTCCAAGAACTCTGTTGAAGTTGACTATAAAAGGAATTATTCCTGTCTTGCACCTTTATGACGTGCTTCACAAGGCACTGAAATATGAAGTTTGGATGTACTCAATTCGGATGTACTTTCCCTGCATAAATAGTACAATCAATTACCACCTAGGCATATATATGAAAATGTGACTGGGCCAATAATACAGCACCTTTGAAATTGCAGAACTCCCACAGCAATATCCTGAACTTCCAGCCTAAAATATGCACTTAGTTATTTCAGAATTGGGTTAAATCCATGAGTTTCTGAATTAGAGAAAAGGCTGCTCAGTCACTGAGTCAAAATCAACATATGTTTCTTTGCTATTCAGATTCTGCTCAAAGCTGAGCATTCTCATGGATTGCTTTATTACTGGAGTAATGAATGGAGCACATGGGACAGTAGTGAATACCCCAATAACTGAACTTATGATAATAAAGTTGTTACTTGATAGCTCTATGGATGACCAGCCAAAAGAAGACTAGAACAGGGGAGAGGCTGGTTAATCTGTGATAAGTGGATTATCTCCTGATCTTGCAAAGCCTATCCACCTGCACAAAGCTCAAGACAAAAATGCAGTGAAATCCTTAGCACTCACTTTGATTGGGTGTAACTAGAACAACATTCAAGAGGCTCATCACCTTCCAGAGCTGATGATTTAATCAAAGCCTTTGTAATAAGACTATTTGGGCAGAATTCAATGCAACCATATAAAATGGGATTCGGTGAAAGGAGCCATAGAATTGTACAGGCATAGATGGGTCAGTATGTTAATGGGGATAACTGGCATTGGAGTTAAATGGTTGAAAGGAGGCAGTAAGATGATGAATCAGGCAGAAAGCAGTAGGCCAATTGCGATTGTTAAGGATACATTTATGAGACATTTGCTGCTGAATGTAATTAAATGCACCTTTTGGGATTAACTAATAGTAAGTGATAATCTCAGGCTGTCACATCCCCAACCAATGAAAGCTAGCAGTGTTGAAGCGAGATTTCCCTCTGATGTCTGGGATCATTTAGACTGAGAGACTGAGGTCAGAGGCTGAGGTTACAGGTTAAGGAACATATATTGGCACTTTAAATCTATGGACAACAGCTAATGAAAGAGTTTCAATCAGACCAATGGTGATCACAACCTAATGTTGTTGACAACATGAACATTGCAGAAGCTATACTGAGGGCTATGTGTGCCGACTCCAGAAACACCACTAATAGAGAGGTTAGTAATCAAAGGACTCATCCCCATCACATAATTTGACAATTCATCATTCAAGCAACCCCTTCCAATCCGCCAGTGGGAGCCCTATGGTCTGGATTAAATTACTCCCAATTTCCAAACTGGGTACTGTGGCTATTCCAGATCTGTTATGGCTACAATATGCACAAGAGAACACAATATAGCAACAAACCAAGGTTACTTAGACAGCATCTTTCTGCCCCATGACAAGAGGAACAGCAGCAACATTAATGAGTCATGATGATATCTTAAGTGCCACGTCATTATTATCCTGATTTGGGAATATATTGTTGTTCATTCAATGTCACTGAGATAGCATCTTGAAATTTCCTATTGAATACCATTGTGAGAGCATCATTATAACTAATGTGGTTGAACAGGCTGGGGCTGGTTTCCCTGGAGCGTCGGAGGCTGAGGGGTGACCTTAAAGAGGTCTATAAAATCATGAGGGGTACGGAAAGGATAAATAGACAAAGTATTACCTCTGGGGTGGGGGAGTCCAGAACTAGAGGGCATAGGTTTAGGGTGAAGGAGTAAGATATAAAAGGGGCCGAAGGGCCAACATTGTCCTGCAGAGGGTGGTACGTGTGTGTGTGTGTAGAATGAGCTGCCGGAGGAAGTGGTGGAGGCTGGTACAATTGCAGTATTTAAAAAGCATCTGGATGGGTATATGAATAGGAAGGGTTTAGAGGGATATGGGCCAAGTGCTGGCAAATGGGACCAGATTAGGTTAGGATATTTAGCCGACATGGATGAGTTGGACTGGAGGGTCTGTTTCCGTGCTGTACATCTCTGGGACTCTGGGACTCTAATTCAAAAGACCCTCTGCCATCTTCTCAAACAACAAATGAATTGGCAATCAATACAAAGTCGCTAGTATTACACACATCCTGAGAGGAAAATAATTCAAACCATTTCAAGGCAGGCCTGGAGATCAAGCAGATCGATGGAATTGTAGCTCTGAACACATTGACAGGAAGGAGGTCAACAGAACATATTTTGATTCCATTCTTAAAATTATTAAGAATTGTTAAGATTTTTTTAAGTGGATGATTTAACTTGGGAATAAATTGAAATATGGTGCAACTGGATTGTTCTTTAGTCAGTTTATGAATCTCATAGTAAAGAAGGCATTTGGTATGCTTTCCTTTATTGGAAAAAGCATTGAGTACAGGAGTTGGGAGGTCATGTTACAGCTGTACAGGACATTGGTTAGGCCACTGTTGGAATGTTGCGTGCAATTCTTGTCTCCTTCCTATCGGAAGGATGTTGTGAAACTTGAAAAGGTTGAGAAAAGATTTACAAGTATGTTGCCAGGGTTGGAGGATTTGAGCTATAGGGAAAAGATGAATAGGTTGGAGCAGTTTTCCCTGGAGCATTGGAGACTGAGGGGTGACCGTACTGAGGTTTATAAAATCATGAGGGGCATGGAAAGAATAAATACACAAAGTCTTTTCCCTGGGGTGGGGGAGTTCAGAACTACTGGGCATAGGTTTAGGGTGAGAGAGCAAAGATATAGAAGGGACCTAAAAGATAACTTTTTCAGGCAGAGGTTGGTGCATATGTGTGTAGAATGAGCTGCTGGAGGAAGTGGTGGAGGCTAGCACAATTGCATCTTTTAAAAGGCATCTGGTTGGGTATATGAATAGAAAGGGTTTAGAGGGATATAGGCCAAGTGTTGGCAAATGGGACTAGATTAGGTTAGGATAACTGGTTGGCATGGACGAGTTGGGCCGAAAGGTCTGTTTCCGTGCTGTACATCTCTACGATTCTATGACTCTAAATGGTTGTTCTGAGGAGAGAATAATGCCAGTTGTCAAACTGATAGTGATCTTTTTTAAAAAGCAAGATTATCAATAAGATTGAATTTTATTTAGTGCAAATGTTCAATTAGTGAATTAATTGATTAAATCATGAGAAAGTAAGCTAATCCATCAATTTTTATGCCTCAGGATATTTCCTGTGGAGCCACAGTGGAACACAGTCACATAAGTCTGTCATTAATGTGCAGGTATATAAAGTTTTGTTTGCAAAAGCAAGCCAATTCAGCTCAGTTCCCATGAATAACTGCTGTAGTATGAGGGGTTGCATTTAGGCCATATGGCATGGTTTCCCAGAGAACAGAGTATTACGGGTGGTCCTGAGTGGCCTTTTGGGACTTTACGTACAACTCAACTTCTTTGATTAACAAGGCCCAATTTTCAGTAACATGGAAATCATGTATAATCATCAACATTAGCAACTATAAAAATATTACTGCCTGTGTTGATATTCCTACTTTCCCCTTCTAAGCTAAGATACAAATTAGTTAGTCTTCTGTGTTAATTTGAATCAGTAGCAACAATGACTTGTATTTACAGAATGCCTCTAACAGCGATGTTCAAAGCTGCTTTGCAGACAAACAATTTTAAATGTGATCCACTGGGGCTAATGGAGGTGGTGTAATGTAGTGAGAGTAGGGGTGATGAGAGAGTGTGATGCAGTGAAGAGCATGAGGTGAGTTGTGGAGTTTTGGCTAAGTTGGAGATTATGTAAGATGAGAGTCAACAAGAACAATTAGCCAAATTCAAAAAGAGAGCAATGGCCAGCTACAGCTCAAAAATACTTCCCCAAAACACAATGTTTAACCTAGATACAATGGAGTCACTTCTCTCTTCCAAATGGAAAAAGAAACATTGGGTTGAATCTTACTATAACTTGGCAAAGTGTCATTTTTGTCAAGTTTCATGGAGAGCTTTTCTCTGTGAGGCCTAATGAGGTTTTACATGGAATCATCCCAAACTCACCCCATGAACTACTTACCCAGTTCCTACAGCAACTCTTGTCAGACAATAGCCTGATTCTGAAACTTCTGTAGCCAGAATAACTTGCCACTCTATAATATTCCAGAATAGATGTCATCCCTGCCTCTGATGCTATCTTTAAACACCAGCTGTGCACCCAGTCGAGATTTGGCAATCCAGAGTAGCCCTTCACTATTAATATAGCAGCACAGCAGCCACAAACTAACACTTCTCATAGCATAGAGATGGCATGCCTGGCGTTTCCTTGCATATACAACAGCACCTTCTGAGCCCCAGCACTATTTAAGTGCCAGGACACAAACCTCACCTTGCAGTCATTTCCATGCCATTCCTCTCCCACTGCACCTTGTAGCCCAGCACCTTAGCATTGTTCAATACACAGTAAAGCCATCAGATGAACTAAAGCATTGATTTTTATTTACAAACGTGAAATGTGAAAAGAAATCAAACAAACAGAGGCTGCATTTCTCTCCCACCTAACCCAGTTCTCATTTACTGCAGCATGGTGTTAGTTCCTGTCTGGCTTGTAGCATATGATCCAGCCACGCTCTGTTAAGCACAAGGTGCTGTTCCTCCTGCTCAGTGTCATCATCTTCCTCCTTGGAACATTGTTCCTACTGTTTCAGTTCCTTGGCGCCTGTCACTTCCTCTTCATTGTCTGCTTCAGTTGTGCAGAGTACAGCATGCTAGTTGGTGTAACTCTCTCTGTCTGACATATACTGTGTATCTCCACCAGACTTATCCTAGCAGCAGAAACCCATCTTCAACAAGGCTATCATCAGCTCCACCCTGGCATTGATTGAAGAATGGGCTGCGTTATATATGTGTTCTGCCTCAGTCAGAGTTTTGCATAACTGAGTCATCAGGTATGGTTGCTGTGGGTAGCCTTTGTCCCCCACTAACCAGACTTGCAAAGCATCTGGACTCACAAATGCACCAGGGACTTGTGATTTCTCTAGGAAGTAGGACACATAGCAGCTCCCACAGCACTTGGAGATAATGAACTGGTGGTCACAGATCATTTGTACATTGACAAGCTATTGATGAGCTCTGCTACATTACGAGATGACCCTGTCAGTACAATGTGTGTACAATCAATGGAAGTCTGGACCTGGGGAAGCCAGCTTTGTTTACAAATCCTGCTGCACTGACCTCATCATGGAGAAATGAGATGAACTTTGTGAGCTGGCACAGGTGGCATCAGTCATCGTCTTGGTACATTGGGAGGGTGGGCAATTGAGAGATTCCACACAGATGCCCCCTGTGGCTCCCTGTAAGGAGCTAAGCACATTAAAATTCAAAGTAGCATCACCTTCACATCCACTGGGATAGGATGGCCACCCACTCCCTCAGGTCACAGGTCCCACTCCATTACACGGCATAGTTCAGTCACAGTGTCCTGGGGTCATCTTCAGTCTGCACTGACACTGTACTTTGCTCATCCAGAGGAAATAACATTGAGGGCTATAGACTCATGTCCTCCTGTACATCGTGAGGGGCACCATCAGCTGTGACCTGTCCATGATGTGGAGGCTGGTTGGTTTCTGCAGCTGGTTGCTGCTAGTCCAGGTTTTGTTGGTACAAAATATTATCATACACTTCCACTAATCATTTTAATTCCAAAAGTCCTAATTCCAAACAAAGGATAGTATGCACATTGATTCAAACCATCCTGTATTGTAATCTGACACCTTGAAATTCCCCTGTCTAGTTTGGATGGGGGAAGTTAAGATAATACAATGGAACATTGATGAGACCCACTTCCATTTTATCAAGAGAAAAACAGAGACCGATTATTCCTAAGTCTGTAATTCTGTTGTATTGATCCATTCTTAAACAAAAGAATGTGTCAATTTCCTAGATGTCTGTTTATATTCTTGTTTAATTATATATTTGCTTGAGATTTAACACTATATAAAATTTAATTACTAAAGGCCACGTAATTTGCAGCAACCATTTTAACAGCCTATTTGTGGTGTATTTTAAAAGTATTGACTGAATGTTTGTAATGTACAGTTCTCTTGCTCAAGAGTCTTGATTGTCATATAGTGGTGACTTGGCATTACACATCTAAGTTGTGTACATATATATATATATATCTATATATTTGCTTTAGTATAGAGTGGTTTCAAATGATTTAGATCTGTTAGAGTCATTTGAATGAAATTAATCAGAAGTAGTCTTTATTCAGAGTATGTTTGAATAATGATGAACATACAAATCTAGGAATTAGGAGATGGCCAATTGGCACCTGGAGCCTGTTCTGGCATTCAATAAGAGCATGTTTCTTTTATCTGTTAAAATTTTGAATCCTACATTTCCATCCAACCTCAATACCACATGGACAAGCTATTTTAAATATAGATATATATTTAAATGCATGGATGCCTCAAGTCTTAATCACGTGGACTCAAAAACACTAGCAACATTAGATATGCTATCACCAAGCCTTAT
Organism: Chiloscyllium plagiosum; assembly: GCF_037043375.1. Taxonomy (NCBI): domain Eukaryota; kingdom Metazoa; phylum Chordata; class Chondrichthyes; order Orectolobiformes; family Hemiscylliidae; genus Chiloscyllium; species Chiloscyllium plagiosum. Next base: position 73,710,600 of record NW_028270141.1, read on the forward strand.
ATGCTAAAACTGCTTCTTCATTTTCACATTGATAATTCTTTAAATTTAACTAACATAAAATCTATTTTCTTACATTTACTTCTCTCCCTGAGTTAACTGATCTCAGTGCAGTTAAGTTGTTAGTGTTTGCCTTTGTGTCACTGGACAAAAAAGGTATAAAATTTGTCCAGACTTTCCATTCCTGATACGGATACAGATATCAGATGAAAGCAGCCTCATTTCTGATGAAGGGCTAATGCCCAAAACGTCGATTCTCCCGCTCCTTAGATGCTGCCTGACCTGCTGTGCTTTTCTAGCACCGCAATCTTGAAAGCAGTACCAGGTTTGATTTTTTTTAGAAAGAAAGCGTTTATATTTATGGCCCATACTAAACACTGTCAAAACAAACTCTTTGAGTGATGTTGAATATCATTGAGTTCAGTGAGTTCCTTGCTAATGGGACAAAAGATGGCTGACTTCATCAATTACTCTGGTGTGGACATGATTTTAATAATTTCAAAGATTTTCTACCATGCGATATGTCTCCAACTGGGAGTTTTTCATTCAAGACTGGGATATCTGCTGTTGAGAAAGTAGAGAAGTCCAGAACATTTTGAAACTGAAACTGGATAGAATCTCTCAACCCTGAGCAATGTGGGCTGAGGCAATAAGCCATGAAGTATCATGTAAGAAATCCAGTGAGGTCTTTCTTGACATTGCAAGTGACCAGTTGCATATTCCAATAGAGTTTTGGGCATTGAAGTAAGATTCTCGCTGATGAGCAATGAGAGGCCTCTTGCCAATTATCAACCACCTTACTGCCAAATCTCACCTCATAACATACTGTTTGCTGTTCTATCTATGTGCCAGACAAAAATTAGATGCAGAAAATTTCTGATATGAAAGTCAGAGCGACGCATGGCGACTTGCATCACTATCTTGGGTATTCAGTACCTACCTTTCAAGGGACACTTCGTGGGCATACTGTACATCAACAGACGCTGATATCTATTACATGCCAGCATCTCCTCACCATTATGGTATATCTTTAATCCACTTACAGTATACTCGGCAACTTAATGCTGAAAATTGGGGTGCACTGACAGCTATCATTGGAATGCTGCTACAAGGACTTGTTGTACCCAGCACATGGGTTGGACTAGGCTTGCTCTCTTAACATGCACTCACTTAACACTTAGCATTTATCTATATGCTCACAGCACCTCTGTCTTCTTGCACTTTCTTTTAGATTTTTTTTAGATTAGATTCCCTACAGTGTGGAAACAGGCCCTTCGGCCCAACAAGTCCACACCGATCCTCCAAAGAGCAACCCACCCAGACCCAGCTCCCTCTGCCTAAAGCACCCAACATTATGGGCAATTTAGCATGGCCAATTCACCTGCTCTGCACATCTTTGGACTGTGGGAGGAAACCGCAGCACCCGGAGGAAACCCACACAGATACGGGGAGAATGTGCAAACTCCACACAGAAAGTCACCCGAGGCTGGAATTGAACCTGGCACCCTGGTGCTGTGAGGCAGCAGTGCTAACCACTGAGCCACCGTGCCCTGTGCTAATAAGGGGTTGCCTTGCTGTTTAGCAAAACCAGGCAACCTGTCACAGTTTTTGTTTAGATTAGATTCACTACAGTGTGGAAATAGGCCCTTCGGCCCAACCAGTCCACACCGACCCTCCGAAAACCCACCCAGACCCATTCCCCAAATTTATCCCTGACTAATGCACCTAACACTCTGGGCAATTTAGCATGGCCAATTCACTTGACCTGCATATCTTTGGACTGTGGGAGGAAACCGGAGCACCTGGAGGAAACCCACGCAGACAAGAGGAGAATGTGCAAACTCCACATATCATCAAACTATATGCAGTGTCAGCAATCATTCACTCAAGGGGGTTGATTTCTTGCTGTACAGCACTGTGTTGTGTGAATCTAATGTCTATATCATGTGCCAGTTGGCTGCACAGCAAACACACTGCCCCCTACCACTGCAATCCAGGAAATGGACCACAGTTTGCTTTGGTTGGCAGAGGAATGAGAGTCAGGAGAATGATTATAAGGAGCATTGTCAAGGTAAGGAGACATTTACAACATTGGGGATGGAGAGGGTGCAAGGACAATAAAAGGAGGAATTTTGATCTGTTTTCATTTTAAAATATACTTTATTTATAAAAGGTTTCTTTTTAAATAAGTTACATATATATAGTCACAATTCAGTAGCATATCAAGGAAACAAACAAACATTGGAGTTTGACTCTATCCACACAAACCATAAGATTCTCTTACTTGAACCAGACTACACTAACATGCATTTGAGGCATGAAGAGAGTCTGATCACTGAACAGATCCTCATTTAACTTCAGCAGAAAGACCTCAGACACTGGCTTTTCCCCACTGCACCTTGGTGGCCGCTGCCCCAAGCTTTAGTGCATTCCTCAGCACGTAGTCCTGGACCTTGGAATGTGGCAGTCGGCAACACTTGGTTGAGGTCAACTCCTTGTTCTGGAAGGCTAACAAGTTTCAGGCAGACCAAAGAACATCTTTCACCAAGTTGATGGTTCTTGAAGCGCAGTCAATGTTTATTTTAGTGTGCTCGTAATACATAGGAGAACAGTATGGGATGTGAGAGGACCTGAAGACCAGGCCCAGCCTGATACTCAGGATGTCTACAGCGACATGCGAACTGTTAAAAGTGACCTGATAATGGAATGTAACTGGAACCCTCCAACCACAGGGGATGAACTTGGACTTCACCAGTTTCTTCATCCCCCCTCCCCCCACCTTGTCTCAGCCGAATCCCTCCAGCCCGGCACTGCCTTCCTGACCTGCAGTCTTCTTCTTGACCTCTCCGCCTCCATCCTACTCTGACCTATCACCCTCACCTTGACCTCTTTCCACCTATCACATTTCCAATGCCCCTCCTCCAAGTCCCTCCTCCCTACCTTTTATCTTCTCCTGCTGAACACTCTCTGCTCATTCCTGAAGAAGGGCCTGTGCCCGAAACGTCGAATCTCCTGTTCCCTGGATGCTGCCTGACCTGCTGTGCTGTTCCAGCAATAAAGTTTCAACTGTGGATGACATCAAACTTGGTGGTATAGTGGACAGCGAAGAAGGTTATCCTAGAGTACAACAAGATCTTGATCAGCTGAGCCAATGTGCCGCTAGAGTGGTATATGGAGTTTAATTTAGATAAATATGAGGTGCTCCATTTTGGTAATATAAACCAGGGCAGGACCACACAATGGTAGGGTCTGGGCAATTTTGTCAAACAGAGAGACCTATCTTTGCAGGTACGTAGTTCCTTGAAAGCAATGTCACAAGTAGACAGGGTGGCGAAGAAGGCATTTGGCATCCTTGCCTTAATTGGTCAGAGCATTGAATATAACAATTGGGATGTCATGTTATAGTTATACAAGACATTTGTGAGGCCACTTTTGGAGTACTCTGTACAATTCTGGTTTCCCTGCTTAGGAAAGAAGTTATTAAACAGAAAAGGGTACAGAGAAGATTTACAAATATATTGCCAGGACTGGAGAGGCTGGATAGGTTGGTACCCTTTTTCCTGGGAGAGTAGGAGGCTGAGGAGTGACATTATAGAGGTTCACAAAATCACGAAAGGGTGGATAGCCAAGGTCTTTTCTACAAGATAGTGGGAGTCCAAAACTAGAAGGCATATGTTTAAGGTGAGAAAAGAAAGATTTATCAGGGACCTGAGGGCTAACTTTTTCACACAGAATATGGTGCATATGTGGAATGAACTGCCAGAGGAAGTGGTAGAGGCTAGAAAATTAACATATTTAAAAGACTTTTAGACAGGTACGTGAATAGGAAAGGTTTAGAGAGATATGGGTCAGGAGCAGGCCAATGGTTTAGGAAAGCAGGTCGACCTGGATGGGTTTGACCAAAGGGTTAGTATCCATGCTGCACGACTCTATGACTCTAGACTAGGTGAATTTCAATACAGAATGCTTTGAATCAGTATATATACTAACCTTGTTTGGAATTGGGACTTTTAAACTGTGGAATTAAAATGATTAAAGGACATGTGTGATAATAATTAACATTCTTTGTTTTAAAACTTATGATGATTTGCTGCCGGAATTATTAAATTGGAACAATAACTTTGAAGGCAAGAGAACACCTTGTAATATACTATTTTAATTTAGGAACTTAGATTTGAAAGTGGAGGAAATTTTACTTTACATTTTCTACGAAAGTGACTTGTCATGTTTTTAGCTGAAAAATGTGTTGCTGGAAAAGCGCAGCAGGTCAGGCAGCATCCAAGGAACAGGAGAATCAACGTTTCGAGCATAAGCCCTTCTTCAGGAATGAGGAAGGTGTGCCAAGCAGGCTAAATAAAAGGTAGGGAGGAGGGACTTGGGGGTGGAGCGTTGGGAATGCAATAGGTGGAAGGAGGTTAAGGTGAGGGTGATAGGCCCCTCCCCCAAGTCCCTCCTCCCTACCTTTTATCTTAGCCTGCTTGGCACATCTTCCTCATTCCTGAACAAGGGCTTATGCCCGAAACGTCGATTCTCCTGCTTCTTGGATGCTGCCTGACCTGCTGCGCTTTTCCAGCAACACATTTTTCAGTTCTGATCTCCAGCATCTGCAGTCCTCACTTTCTCCCTGTCATGTTTTTAAACAAGGTCCGAAAAGCATTTTGATGAGTGAACTAAAGACTGCTTTTACAAAGAAAAAGCATATCGTCATACATAAATGACCTGATCAGCTAAATGGGAAGTTAATTGCTGAATACTTACAGTGTTGAGTTTTATGACACAGAAACAGATAGCTAGGAGCCAGTGGTATATTAAGTTCCAAAGAAGGAATGCCATCCTAGCAGTAGATGTTTTAATTTGGAGAAGTCTTTGGGCTATGAGAGTAAATAGCAATCTCTAGATTCTCAGAATAAGAAAGAAATATCCAGACCCTCACAACTGAAGTCTGAAGATGCTTCAAAAGTCCAAGGAGGAGGGCTGTAAAAGTAACCAGAGCAAGAAACTAAAGGTTTAACATAAGAGCCTCACTGGAAAAGAAAGGTTTCAACCTTTTCCCACTGTCAGTCAATACCAGTGAAGTATATGGGTGGGAAAAAATTGAACCTTTCTTTTTGCTCCTTATGATTTAAGATTTTTAGAAATGTTCTTTCATAAAAGGTTTACTTTTTCTCCTTTGTAATCAACTTGTGTTTTTTCTTAAAAAGAACATTGGCGGTCCCATGTAAATATTTTCAGTGTTTGCTTTCCACAGTAAACAAATTGCAAAAATAAAATTTATGATCTATCAAGCTAGGTTTTAACCTGAGCTGGAATCATAACACACCTCTGACATGCATACATACTGATCATCACTGTAAACAAAATGCATACCTTCAGTCCATGACAACCAGTACTTAGAATGGTCAATTTAAGAAAAGATTTATGGTTGTTACTGTAAAATATGGAACACAGTTAATATGGCTAGACTTGACCATGCAATGTCTGACTGTACTTAGTGATTTAGACAATACTTGACTGATATTCTGAGGTTATTTGCTTGCATATATAAAATAAATATGTATCAGAAATCTTCAAAATTCATTTCCGAGTTTCAAAGCAATAACTCTTCAGTGTCAAAATAACGTCCTGCATTTTCTTCATTTTTGGACAGTCAATTTTTCATTACATAGGATAGACAGTAATATCGACACCAAAATATTTGTGATCCTTCCATTATGAAATTTAATTGTCCTGTCGATTTAATACACAACTGTCATCTGGGAATAGTTGCATTCCCTTATTGCTTATAGCAAAGATGAAAGCAGCACTGATATCAATAGTATATAGATTTTGCCAGTGATCTGTCCCAGTGGTGAGATCCTATGAACATATTAATCAGTTACAAGTAATAATGAAATTCTTGAGAGGAAATTAGATATGGGTTATTAGGTAAGTGTTGGAGAAACTCTATTTAAAAGCTTCACTTCTCAAAAAAGTGACTGTCAAACTACTAACAACATTTTCATCATTCATGTAGATTCTTGTAAAGCTTCTTGCTGGAAACCAGCTGAGAAACTTTAAACAATAGACCATCTTTTATCTCATAGTGATTCACCTGGATCAAGTTACTTAGAGAAACCTTAGTTGAACTTGTGATTCAGTCTCTTCCCCAAGGTTGTTTGATCAATATTCTGTCACAGATTTTACTCATAAACATGCGCCACTTTAATAAAATGAATGCTCCTAATGAAAGAAATCATGAACAGAAGTAGAAGTGCAATGAAGCAATGTAAAGAAGTAAGCAAACTGTGACTTAGAATCGTAGAGTATAGAGAGGTACAGCTAGGAAACAGACCCTTCGGTCCAACTCATCCATGCCGACCAGATATCCTAACCTAATCTAGTCCCATTTACAAGCATTTGGTCCATATCACTCTAAACCTTTCCTATTCATATACACATGCAGATGCCTTTTAAATATTGCAATTGTACCAGCCTCCACCACTTCCTCTGGCAGCTCCTTCCATACACACACTACCTTTTGCATGAAAAGTTGCCCCTTAGGACCCTTTTATATTTTTCCCCTCTCACCCTAAACCTTTTCCCTCTAGTCCTGGAATACCACTCTAGAGAAAATACCTTATCTATTTATCCTATTCATGCCCCTTATGATTTTATAAATCTCCATAAGGTGACCTCTCAGCCACCAACGCTCCAGGGAAAACAGCCCCAACCTATTCAGCCTCTCCCTGTAGCTCAAATCCCCCAATCCTTGCAACATTCTTGTAAACCTTTTCTGAACACTTTCAAGTTTCACAACATCCTTCCAATAGGACAGAAACCAGAACTGCACACAGTATTCCAACAGTGGCCTAACCAATGTCCAGTATAGCCACAACATGACCTCCAACTCCGTTACTCAATGCTCTGTCCAATAAAGGAAAGCATACCAAACGCGTTCTTCACTATCCTATCTGTCTGCGACTTCACTTTCAAGAAACTATGAACCTGCACTCCAAGATCTCTTTGTTCAGCAACACTCCCCAGGACTTTACAATTGAGTGTGTAAGTCCTGCTCTGATTTGCCTTTCCAAAATGCAGCACCTCACATTCATCTAAATTAAACCCCATCTGCCACTCCACAGCCCATTGATCCACCTGATCCCATTGTCTTCTGAGGTAACATCCCTTGTTGTCCACTACACCTCCGATTTTGGTGTAATTTTGGTTTCTTTTAGCTATCACAGTGCAACAGGATGATAGCCAAGGAGCAAGTTAAGTGAATAGAGTGAACAGAGAAAAGTAAGACAATGCAGTGCAAGCTATGTTAGTCTGGAAGTAAGTCTTGCATCAGAAAATCAGGGGGAAGAGCAGAAATATGTGTTGAAGTGGGGACAAGGATGGTGATGGGGAATGGTCAAGGTATGACGGAGGTAAGCAGTACAAAATAGGAAGCCAGGGAAGGCTAGGTGTGGGGGGATAGGTGGGGGCTTATTGACAGCAACCACAAACATGGCCTCTATTTGTGGGGAGCATACAGGAAAACAGTGGGGCATTATTAAGGTCCAGTCTGGGGACTCAAGTCAAGGAGGAAAGTTGGATACAGAGCGACATGTAATGGGTTTCCAATGATGGGAAATAAATGGAAGGTGCTGTTTGGGAAGGGCAAAATATGTGGTGAAAAGTGCCTAGTGCTGAGGGTATCCCATTGCGAGTAGCATTTCGTGCCATCACCTCAACGAGAAAATGTTCAGGGCTCACCCAGGAAGGTTGATGTCAGTATCCATTTGGGGGGAATAGTGTGGGCTCCACTTCAAAGAGAGGCTATTGAAGGGCAGTTGCATCAATTATGCACCTTTATATCATTTGCAATCACATCATTGTTTGCTGTCAGAAAGTTTTTGGTTTTCAAATGCTTCTCGTAGGCAATGTCCAGCATATCATTGACCCTTGCAAATTACCCATGGACATCTCAATAAAGCCAAGGTTGTTGCAACCAACTTTAAAAGAGGTTTTTTAAAAAATATGTGTCACAACCAACACAGTTCTTGTATGATTTCAAAGGGTGCTGGGGGGAGGGTGTGGGGTGGGACTAGAAGCTGAAAGAAGATAGGATTAAAAAGGGCATCTGGATGTCTTTGGGTTGGCATGGACAAGGTGAGCTGAATGGCCCCCTTCTGTGCTGTATCATTTCTATGGTTATCTGGGGCATGGAAGTGAATTCCCCCTTCACCTGCACTGTAAATATTATGACACAGGCTATTTATGCATGGTTGACACTGTCTCCATATTATGCTGGGACACTATGATAGAACTGTGTTTACTGCTGGATAAGTACCTAAGATCTGCAGGAATGGGGTCCATCTGCTCTGAATTGGGTTGTTAAAATGATAGCTGCATTGGAGTTCTGTGCAACTGTGTTCTTCCAGGTAGTGATGGTTGTCTTACATGGGATCTCTCACTCCTGCGCCCACATCAGGATATCGACCAAAGTCTTCTGTGCAAAGCCATATTGTTTTATTTTGTTTCCTGATGATGAGGTTATTGCTACAGCCTGGGCAGTAAGATTCATAAACATAGTTTATTTTTGCCAGGACCAAACACACATCACACTGAGAGAGTCATATCACAAAGTGTCAGACTTCATCAAAAGGAAGGGCTTTCATTCTATCAATGTTCAAGCGCTCTGTGGTCACCGCTCTGTTGAGACGTGTGTCCACTACCCTGGCAGCTGCTACAACACATATACCCTGGAGCATTCTTGTGTGACTAGACCATTTAAGAGTGCATGGTTGATTACTGGAGGTAGAACAAGAGCTACCCAATGTGACCATGGCTCATGACAACACTGTGCAACTGCCTAATTGATATTGAGCACAGATATAATGCAATCTATGCTTGCTCTAGGGAGCCATGGTGGAGCAGAGAGATCTTTTGCAGAATGGTCAGAGACCTGCAATACATTTGAACAGAGTGTGCCGCATGAACCTGGTGTGCTGGGCTCTGAAAATGTGGAGCAGGCACAAGGTGGCATGCTGGACGCTGAGGAATTGATTGAATGGGAGCAGTCTTCCAAGGAGAAGGATGAGAATATTGGGAAGGATGAAACCCTCCTTATGTAGAGTGAGCTCAGCTGCACCAGGCACTGCAAGGCAAACAGAGCCCCATTAACACCCAGTTCCAAAAGATGAGAGCAGGGAGCAGCAGCCAATCCTGTAATGTAAAGTGATTTTGTAATGTGAGCTTTTCACTTGCATTGTGAAGACTACTGCAGCCTTTATTAAATATGCTTGCATTTTGATGACTGTAAATAAAAATTCACCTTTGGAAATGTCTGAGTGCTTGGCTAGCTGTGACTTTCATCCATTGGACAATGATAAGGTGCTGGTCTGCAGTAGGCTTTGGAGACAGAGTAGCAGAGACTTGGAGAGGATGGTAGTTATGGGATGTGGCAAAGGACAGGTAAGCTGTATGGCCTGGTGGTTGAGTAACTGGACAAAAAACAGGAGCTGCACATGCATGATGTGACAGCTCTGCCAGCTACATGATGTGAGTAGCCTGTGTTTGGGGCTATTGAGAGCAGTAAGGGCAATTTTACAATGCCAAGGTTTTAAGATGGCATGGGTGTTAGGAATGTTGGTTTATTCCAGGATATCTGGTGAGTGGCAAATTCTTCCAGCTACAGTAATAGATAGAAATGGGCTAGCACTAAATGAGAGAGGTGCCACAGAGTGTTCATTGTAGTTAAAGAGGTGAGTTTGGAATGATACAGAAAGAAATCTCACCAAGTCTCAAGGACAGAAACCCTCTGTTAAACAAATAGACAATTAGCCAAAATATCCTAAGACTCAGGATATTGCTCTGGTTGCTGAACTATTGACTTTTGTGGAATTTTGGATATTAGACTCTATTGTACAGATTCTTATTTTAAATATTTGGCAATGAGCTTACTGAGAGAAAGTGAGGACTGCAGATGCTGGGGATCAGAGCTTAAAAATGTGTTGCTGGAAAAGCGCAGCAGGTCAGGCAGCCATCAAAGGAGGAGAATCGACGTTTCGGGCATAAGCCTGCTTCAGGAATGAGGAGGGTGTGCCAAGCAGGCTAAGATAAAAGGTAGGGAGGAGGGACTTTGGGGAGGGGCGTTGGGAATGCAATAGGTGGAAGAAGGTTAAGGTGAGGGTGATAGGCCGGAGAGGGGGTGGGGGCGGAAAGGTCGGGAAGAAGATTGCAGGTCAAGAAGGCGGTGCTGAGTCTGAGGGTTGGGACTGAGAAAAGGTGGGGAGAGGGGAAATGAGGCAGCTGGAGAAATCTGTATTCATCCCTTGTGGTTGGAGGGTTCCTAGGCGGAAGATGAGTCGCTCTTCCTCCAGGCGTCGTGTTTAAGGATTGACCTTTCTGTATTAAGAAGAACGCTACAGAGAAAGAAATTTGTGTGGCTGGATGCAATGCATCAGTGGCCAAATTTATTCGCAGAAAGAAATGCATGTATAAAGGAGTTGTTCAGGGAGGAGTGTCAAAGCTGTCAGGATCACTATTTGCTGCCCATCCCTGATGGCCTGCTGGACCATTTCAGAAGGCAGTTAACATCCACATTGCTGTGGGTCTGGAGTCACATGTAGGGTAAGGATGGTTGATTTCTTTCATAGTGGAGAGCTTTACTGAATCAGATAGGATTTGATGACAATCAATGATATTTTCAGGGTGTAGTTTTATATTTCTGATCCATTCATCAAACTTAAATTCTGTTGTTGAATTTGAACACGTGTCTCCAAAGCTTTTATCTGGGCATCTGGACAATTAGTTGAGTGACATCACCACTAAGCCACCAGCTCCCCCAATACAGAATATGGAAAACATTGATTTTGGTTGTGCATATTAAATTTGATTTAAGGAGAAAGGAAATCTTTAAATTGCATATTAGTTGTTTTCAGTTGTATGTAGGTGGTGGACACTAACTGAGAATTAATTCTGTCAACTATAAATAGAAGCAAACTGAAACTGGGTGTGGGTTAAGAGGTGTAGATTTGTATAACATATCTCTGTGAATGAAAGTTTATAACAGCGCTTAAATATTGGCTACAGTTCTACTCTTCACCACATGGTTTTCTGAAATAGAATAATGAGGTAGTGGAATGGAATTGTTGGCAAGGGCACTCCAGACTTTGTGGGGAGGCTATAAGTAATGATTTTGGTCCTGCTAATGTTAGCTGGAGGAAATTGTGGCTTATTCAAGGCTGGATGTCCGACAAGCAGCCTGACAACATGGATGTTGAATGTTGCTCAGCAAAATGAACATTTATTGACATTCTCTGCCCTGTCACTTCACTGTTTGGAGTGAGGATTTACTGAAGGTACTGTTTGGATAAGCACGCAAGTTTAGATAATGTCCTTTTTCATTACACGGACAGCACTATCTATAACAACAATAAATTATATTGTAATACTTGGGATTCTGTAATCACTCACTTGTTCAGAACTTGGATCATGCCTGAATTGGAGGATGATGCCTGCAGCAGGACTGTGGCTATCCCCATTGGTACTGTATGCATGACATGTAACTGCAGGTTTCATCCAAAAAGACGGCAGCTAATAAATGCAAGAGCTGCAATATTTGCCAATTGGTGTGCTAAGTGAGAACCTAAGATGAGTGTGAAAGGTAGGAAGATATGATTGTATTATTTTTAAACTTAGTTTCTTCTATGGCAGCCCCAGTGGTTTATTAGGTCCAATTATATATTTATATATTTGTAATCCTGAATACAGAAGATTCAACATTCAGGGTAACTTGGTTAAAATAGGTCGAGAGCTCCTTATTAACACTCTCAAGGATGCTTGCATTTTCCATGTGGCAGCCAGTGTTACCTCTACAGCACCTTGATCGGTTTAGAGTAGGACATATTCTGATGTTTAATGCACTTCAGAGCCTTAACTAGGACCTCTGTGCACTTATTCTCTGTCTAGAAAACAAGAGCAGAAGGCAGTCCAATTTCAACCCCACTTGTTTCAATATATTTTACGTCCTTATATTTTTACTGTCGTCATTCACATGTAAGGACTATGTCATGCTTGTGAACACACTAATGGATACCTGGGATTGATTCCAAAGTGGTAATCTAATCAACTGATTTCTATAATGAGCTGAAAGAGCAGAGTCCAACCGTTTTATTACACTTGTCTCAATATAATAATTACATTAAAGTCTTGAAGTCACTCGTTAAGTCTTGTAGTTTACACTGTATATAATTTCAATTTGATGTGGAGATTTTATATTTTGACTTTGGTAGGAACTAGCACTGCTAACAGCTGATGATGGAAATAACATTATGGATGCAAGAAGTGTAGCTCACATAAGTCAACAAACAATTGCTGAGCTGGTTCGAATATTATGTGATAGAGAAATCCAAACAAAAATAGTATCTACTTTCTAATGTGCCTCTGTTCCTCACTATAATAACTCAGTTGTGCTGTACAGAACCACTTGTATTTGTTTGTCTAGGCTTCTGCTGCTTGAGAATTCACCCTGCTTATATTGTGTGTAGGATGGCTACACAAAATCAAACAACTTCACACACATGACAGTTGTTTAAAAATTGTCACTGTGATTGACATTTTTTAGCTGTAGGCCTTTCCTGGTTTCTGTGGAAGGTCTCTGCAGGTCAGAAATGTGAAAACTATGTTATTGGTCGATAAAGGCATGTTGATCTCTCAGCCCACCAACAGCATAAATAAATGGTGACTTCTGACATCCAGCTATTCGAACAACAACTGTTTGTCTATTTCATGTGTGTTATGGGATGCACAATGCTACAGCCATCTGTACTAGTTTTGCATTAGGATTTGGATTCAGCCCCACCTTTTCTCCAGTTCAACAGGTTCATTTGGAACATAGGACTTAAGAGCTGGAGTAGGTCATTTGGCCCTTCAAATCTGCTTCTACATTCATTTTTACAATTGATCGTCTGCTGTGAACTGAACTCCATTTTTCTGCTTTCTCCATCCCCATTCCAATAACCCTGGACTCCCTTGTCTATTTAAAGGCTATTGAACTCAGCCTTGAATTCACTGGACGCTGAAGAACTGGGAGAGTGGTGGCAGTCTTTGGAGGGAAAAGATGAGGACATTGAGCAGGAGGAACATCAGCTTCTGAATGAGAACACAGTGGAGTATTGGAGTAACAGCACTCAGTTGACATCCAATAGATCTGAATTGAGTGAAATGTTCATTTATTGACTGTAAAATTGTTGCTGCTCAAAAGGCAAGTGGCTGCTTTTCAGTTCCAAAAGCAAATTCAACTTTTTTGTTTGTTCTTTCCTTGTTTTCCCCATTGTTTGATAGAAGGTAAGGATAACAACTGTTTGATAGCTTTACAACATGTGATGACAATGGCAGGAAAGGGTAGCACTTCATCAGACAGGGTTCTAACATTGTACAGTTCTTAAGGAAGTGAGTGAAGTCAACATACCTCTCATTGGCTGAAGTGATGGAGCTCAGGTAGGTGTGATTTCCAGTAGCCAATGATCATTCTCCTGCACCTGGTCCTGTATGATTGCTGCCAATTTGTTTATAGAGCCAATATGGTACAAATAGTATTGATGCACTCTTTCAATTTTCGCTCCAGTTTCCTGTGTGTCTCTGCCTCTGCCTGCTGCTGCTAGGTAGGTTTGTGTATTTAAATGATGTTAATGGGGCTGACACCAGAGGGTCCTCTTTTGCCTCTCGAGCAGGGGCCTGGTCTCTAGCAGTCCTCCACACAGCCAGTTGCCCTTGGCATTTCTTGCTCAGCTAGCTGCAGAGAGAAACAGTGATGTGCTTTGAGAACGTGTGCCCAACTTTAGTCTTGCTAAAATAGTCAATGAAGTGAAAGTATTTGAGCTGGTGGAAGTTGGAGACATCCTTGACAGTGCTTCCTCTGAGGGAGCTGTGTCTTCCCCATCCAAAGTGAAGGAGGAGTTGACATCTGTGAGGGGAGGTTGTATGCCTGCAGAAGACAAGAGAGGGAATGAATTGCATATTAGGGGTAGACGTTTGGACATATTAAGAAAACATTCACAGTGGTGGTGATGGGAGAGCAGGGCAGCACATCACAATGAATCTTTCTAGGTTCCCAGGACATGAAGATCACAATATCATTGCAGTGGTCATGAACTTCTCCCACTTTACAAGAATTCTTTCTTCCTGTGGTGTGAGCAGACAAATAGTGTGCATCCCACCAGCCATCTCGGCCCCCTCCATGTTACCGTGGTCTATTTTTTCTTGGTATGAGACACAGGGAGGAATTGAGTGAGGTGAACATGACTGACACAGCTGTAGGTGCCGGTGCAGGTACAGGGAAGATGGTGAGGTGACCCGAGTGAGGGAATAGGAAGCTCAGAGAGCAGGACGGGCTAGTTAGCTGCAGAATGGAGTGGGGAAAAGCCACTCAGAGAAGATGCTACAACAGGGATAATGGCAGACCGTGAGCTTTGGTGGGAAGTGGGTGCAGAGCAGAGTTCGAGGAAGTGTGATGTAGCAAAGAGAATTTGATTGCACTGAGCTCAGAGCAGAGACATTAATATAGTTATGGCATTGCTGGTGCTCCACTGGATGGTGAGTACTGCACTGACCCAGGTAGTAACTGTCAGGGTCTGATGCTATTGTATCTTATTCCCATTTTGAAGGAAGATGATGCCGTCCTGTCCACCAGGACCTCCTGTCCTCCATTAGCAAAGCTGGCTGCCAACCTACCCCTGCTGGGTGCCTCTGGAAGTGATTTTTCACACATTGGAGGGGTCACTCTTGCAGAGCTGGACCTTAAATCTAGCTGGGTCAAGTTTTGGGAAAATTCAAACCCCTGACTCTATCCTGTCTGAATCTGAATGTACTATGGCTTAAGATAGAAGATTTAAATAAAAACAAAGAAAATAGCACATGAATTGGAGTGCTTACAGAGGACAAGTCACCACCACCTTCAAGCATAACTAGGGATAGGTTCTAGATGCTAGCCCAGCTAGCAACCTCCACATTCCATAGATGAGAAAAAAGAAATGACAGTATGAGAAAGTGCAAAAAAATGCAAAGGACTTTCTAGAAGAGATTGTAAAAACAAGGAATGCCTGTTTGGTAGCAGACAAAAAAGGCACTGGCTGAGGCCACTATGAACATAACAGTATTTTCAATGCTTCAAAAGAAAAAAATGACTAGAACACTGAAAGTAGCTTGTGAAAGAGAATTAACAATGAGATAGAAAAAAATACCAAACATACAAGTTCATCACATCCCCAAGCTATTTTAACCAGGGCCACAAATGCGAATCCAGTGGATCAGATACAGGACCGAATTTCAATTGGTAACCAAGGATGTACCTACTAGAGAAGGTGCAAAACTTGACCAACTCTTGGGAAATAAGGCAGAGCAGGTGACTGAGGTGTCTGTGGGGGAGCACTTTGGGACCAGTGATCATAATTCTATTAACTGTAAAATAGTGATAGAAAAGGACAGACTGGACCTACAAGTTAAAATTCTAAATCGGAGGAAGGCCAATTTTGATGGTATTAGGCAAGAACTTTCAAAAGTTGATTGGGAGGCAGATGTTTGCAGGTAAAGGGACGGCTGGAAAACGGGAAGCCTTTAGAAATGAGATAACGAGAGTCCAAAGAACGTATATTCCTGTTATGGTGAAAGACAAAAAAGCAAGGCTAGTAGGTGTAGGGAATGCAAGATGACAAGAGAAATTGAGGTTTTGGTCAAGAAAAAGAAGGAAACTTATGTCAGGTATAGACAGCAGAGATTGAGTGAATATCTAGACGAGTATAAAGGCAGTAGGAGTATACTTAAGAGGGAAAACAGGAGGGCAAAAAGGGGACACGAGAATGGATTTGGCAAATAGGGTTAAGGAGAATCCAAAGAGATTCTACAAATACATTAAGGATAAAAGGGTAACTAGGAGAGAATAGGACCTCTTAAAGATCGCCGACATGTGGAACCACAGGAGATGGGTGACATACTAAATGAATAGTTGAATAAATGTTTACTGTGGAGATGGATATGGAAGCTATACAACATGGGGAAATAAACAGTGACATCTTGAAAAATGTCCATATTACCATGGAGGAGGAGCTAGACATCTTAAAATACATACAAGTGGATTAATCCCCTGGACCTGATCAGGTGTACCCTAGAACTCTGTGGAAGCTAGGAAAGTGATTGCTGGGCCTCTTGCTGAGATATTTGTTTCATTGATAGTCACAGGTGTGGTGCCAAAAGACTGGAGGTTGGCTAACGTTGTACCACTATTTAAGAAACGTAGTAAGGAAAAGGTGGGGAACTATAGACCAGTGAGCCTGATGTCAGTGTTGGGCAGATTGTTGGAGGAAATCTGAGGCACAGGGCTCAAATGTATTTGGAAAGGCAAGGACTGATTAGGGATAGTCAACATGACTTTGTGCATCAGAAATCATATCTCAATAACTTGGTGGAGGTTTTTGAAGAAGTTACAAAGTGGATTGATGAGGGCAAAGCAGTGGATATGATCAATATGAATTTCTATTGGCATATCCTGCATCTCGAATCAAGTCATAGAGTCATACTGCATGGAAACAGACCCTTTGGTCTAACTAGTCCATACTGACCATGTTCCCAAACTAAACTAGATCCCACTTACTTGCATTTAGCCCATATCCCTCTGCACTGTTCTTATTCATAAAATTATCTAAATGTCTTTTAATGTTGTAACTATACCCGCATCCAGTACTTCCCCTGGCAATCCATTCCACTCACGAACCATTCTCTGTGCAAAAAAGATTGCCCCTCATGTCCTTTTTAAAACTTTCTTTTCTCACCTTAAAAACATGACCATGGTTTTAAACTTCCCCAGCCTAAGGAAAAGAGAGAAGTGGACATCATATTGGCTGGAGTGCATTATCTCTCCAACTGACACTATTTTCTTTTAAAAAAAATCAATCAAATAAGCATTCCCTTCAAAGGACATGTAACTATATTTGCTCACTTAAATCTATCAATTAAATAAAGTGACGAAGCCCAAAACTTTAAATGAAACCTTTCAAATTAAAGTAACACACCCTGATGGTACACTCCAGCTCCTGCAGTGCCTCCTGTTCAAGGAATGCCCCAAGTGAATCTCTGGGCGTCACATGCTACCTCTCTAAGGATACCCAGATGTGCAAATAGTTGTGGAAGAGGGCCAGGCAGTTGGGTTTAATGACCCTGTCGACTGCCTGTTCGTGAATCATGTCCAGGAGCAGGGAAGGCAAACCAAGAGATCTTCCAATCTTGTGCATAGACAACTGATGTGTATTGGACATGCTCCCCTCCCTCATAGTGATAAATTATACAAGAATAGAATTATCAAGAAAATATAGCATAGAATCCCTGCAGTGTGGAAACAGGCTCTTTGGTACAACAAGTCCACATCAACCCTCTGAAGAGTAACACACCCAGACCCATTCCCTCTACCCCATATTTACCCCTGACTAATGCAGCCAACCTACACATTCCTGAACATTATGGGCAATTTAGCACAGCCAAGTTACCCGACCTGCACATCTTTGGACTGTGGAAGAAAACCATAGCACCCGAAGGAAACCTATGCAGACATGGGGAGAATGTACAAACTCCAGACAGATAGTCATCCAAGGCTGGAATTGAACTCAGGTCCCTAGAGCTGTGAAGTAGCAGTGTTAACCACTGTTACCCTATGTCATGCTGCTGTAATCTTCTGCTATAAATCCCGTGTCTTATGATCCTGTTCCACAGTTACCTGATGAAGGAGCAGTGCTCAGAAAGCTAGTGCTTCTAAATTAACCTGTTGGACAATAGCCTGTTGTTGTATGATTTTTTAACTGTTACCATACGTTACAGTGGTTGGCAAGCGACCTATTTTGATGTATTTCCGTTGGGAATGCCTCTACAAAGGGAAATCTAATCCACTGTTCATTTCTTTCACCTTTTTAATTGATCATTATCAATGTCTGCTCTTTACTTAATATTCTGATACACATCCTGTCCTATTTCGAACATCTGCCAAATAACATTCTACTAAAAATAAAAACACATTTACATTCCAGTTTAAAACAAAATCCTCCAAGATGTAATTACCATGGCATTTGCCACTTGAGTTCAAACAAAAGAGATTTTATCCAATAATGCTATTTTAACTGTCCAACAATCTCCCTGCATCTTTCTGTTGCAAGTATGTATCCATATTTTCCTTAAATATACTTCGAGGTCCATCTCAGTCACTCTCTTTGGTTTAGTTACAGCCAACACACCTAAGGATTAATCTCATAAAGTTAGCTTTGGGTGGAGGATCCTGAGAATGATCTTCACCTAATTCATGGGGATCACATATCTGCCCACATTCAGGAAACAACTGACTGATGAATAATAAAAACGTGAATATGGAAATATTACTCTATCTCCCATCATCACCATCCTGCAGGATTACCATTGATCAGAAATGGAATTGGTTCAGCCTTACAAGAATGTGGCTACAAGACCAGGTCAAAGGCTTAAAATTCTGCAGTGAGCAACTCACCTCCTAACTTCTCGGATTCTATCCATCATCTACAAGGCATAAGTCAGGAGTGTGATGGAATATTCCCCACTTACACGGATGTCTGTAGCTCCAATAATACTCAAGACGTTTTACATCATCCAAGCCAAGTCAGCCCACTTGATTGGCATCAGATCCACAACTATTCCCTCCACCACTGACACTCAGTAGCAGCAATGTGTATTATCTACAAGATGCACTACAGTAATTAGCCAGGGCTTCTTTGGCAGCACCTTCCAAACCTGCAAGCTCTACCACTGAGAAGTATAAGGATCATAGATACATTAGAATCAGCAAGTTCCCTTCCACTCCACATACCATTGTAATATGGAAATATATTGTCATTCCTTCACTGCCACTAAGTCAAAATCCTGGAACTTCCTTCCTAACAGCACTGTGGCTGTCCCGAATGTTCAAAGACATTAGAGATTCAAGAAGACAAATTACTAGCATCTCCTTCATTTCAAAAAAGATAGTAAACTTCTGGTCTAGCCATTGATGCTCCCATCCCATAAAAAGAATGGAACTATTACAAAGAGTATTCTATAAACTTTTTGATTTGCAGATTGCCATCTGTAGCCTGCCAAAAGATTGTGATGGAGCAGAGAAACGTGATTCAAACCCCCATTCTGACTCTCTTATATATACTTGAGAAGGAGAGATTTGAAATGCCATGGGGAATATGCAAAAGGAGTGGACGTAATTAGACTGTGCTTTCAAAGAGTCAACACAGACACAATGGTGGAAATTGCCTCCATTTGATGTGAATCAAAGAATAATGATTCATCCTCCAGTAATGTTACCAGTTACTACTGGTAACATTACTGGTACTAATGTTACCAGTAGTTGCTGAGTGAGACCACCAGCTCCCTTAAGCCCTCTGGTAACAATGATTTGTTCCTAACCCTTGAGTAGAACATAGAACATAGAACATAGAACAATACAGCACAGAACAGGCCCTTCGGCCCACGATGTTGTGCCGAACTTCTAACCTAGATTAAGTACCCATCCATGTACCTATCCAAATGCCGCTTAAAGGTCGCCAATGATTCCGACTCTACCACTCCCACGGGCAGCGCATTCCATGCCCCCACCACTCTCTGGGTAAAGAACCCACCCCTGACATCTCCCCTATACCTTCCACCCTTCACCTTAAATTTATGTCCCCTTGTAACACTCTGTTGTACCCGGGGAAAAAGTTTCTGACTGTCTACTCTATCTATTCCTCTGATCATCTTATAAACCTCTATCGTCACCCCTCATCCTTCGCCGTTCCAACGAGAAAAGGCCGAGAACTCTCAACCTATCCTCGTACGACTTCCTCTCCATTCCAGGCAACATCCTGGTAAATCTTCTCTGCACCCTCTCCAAAGCTTCCACATCTTTCCTAAAGTGAGGCGACCAGAACTGCACACAGTACTCCAACTGTGGCCTAACCAAAGTCCTGTACAGCTGCTACATCACTTCACGACTCTTGAATTCAATCCCTCTGCTAATGAACGATAATACTCCATAGGCCTTCTTACAAACTCTATCCACCTGAGTGGCAACCTTCAAAGATCTATGTACATAGACCCCAAGATCCCTCTGTTCCTCCACCTGACTAAGAACCCTACCATTCACCCTGTATTCCGCATTCTTATTTGTTCTTCCAAAATGGACAACCTCACACTTGGCAGGGTTGAACTCCATCTGCCACTCCTCAGCCCAGCTCTGCATCATATCTAAGTCCCTCTGCAGCCGACAACAGCCCTCCTCACTGTCCACAACTCCACCTATCTTCGTATCATCTGCAAATTTACTGACCCACCCTTCGACTCCCTCATCTAAGTCATTAATAAAAATTACAAACAGCAGAGGACCCAGAACTGATCCCTGCGGAACTCCACTTGTAACTGGACTCCAGGCTGAATATTTACCATCTACCACCACTCTCTGCCTTCGACCGGTTAGCCAGTTTTCTATCCAATTGGCCAAATTTCCCTCTATCCCATGCCTCCTGACTTTCCGCATAAGCCTACCATGGGGAACCTTATCAAATGCCTTACTAAAATCCATGTACACTACATCCACTGCTCTTCCCTCATCCACATGCTTGGTCACCTCCTCGAAGAATTCAATAAGACTTGTAAGGCAAGACCTACCCTTCACAAATCCGTGCTGGCTGTCCCTAATCAAGCAGTGTCTTTCCAGATACTCATAAATCCTATCCCTCAGTACCCTTTCCATTACTTTGCCTACCACAGAAGTAAGACTAACAGGCCTGTAATTCCTGGGGTTATCCCTATTCCCTTTTTTGAACAGGGGCACAACATTCGCTACTCTCCAGTCCCCTGGTACCACCCCCGTTGCCAGTGAAGACGAGAAGATCATTGCCAACGGTACTGCAATTTCCTCTCTTGCTTCCCACATAATCCTAGGATATATCCCGTCAGGCCCGGGGGACTTGTCTATCCTCAAGTTGTTCAAAATGTCCAACACATCTTCCTTCCTAACAGGTATCTCTTCTAGCTTACCAGTCCATTTCACACTCTCCTCTTCTACAATACGGTCCCTCTCGTTCGTAAATACTGAAGAGAAGTACTTGTTCAAGACCTCTCCTATCTCTTCCGACTCAATACACAGTCTCCCACTACTGTCCTTGATCGGACCTACCCTCGTTCTCGTCATTCTCAGGTTTCTCACATACGCATAAAATGCCTTGGGGTTATCCTTGATCCTATCCGCCAACGATTTTTCATGCCCTCTCTTAGCTCTCCTAATCCCTTTCTTCAGGTCCCTTCTGGCTATCCTGTATCCCTCCACTGCTCTGTCTGAATCCTGTTTCCTCAACCTTATGTAAGCCTCCTTCTTCCTCTTTACCAGACATTCAACCTCTCTCGTCAACCAAGGCTCCCTCACACGACCATTTCTTTCCTGCCTGATAGGTACATACATATCATGGACACGTCGTATCTGCTCTTTGAAAAAGTTCCACATTTCCACCACATCCTTCCCTGACAGCCTATGCTCCCAACGTATGCTCCTCAAATCCTGCCTTACAGCATCGTAATTTCCCTTCCCCCAATTATAAAATCTACCTTGTTGTGCGCACCTATCTCTCTCCATAACCAAGGTGAAAGTCACAGAATTGTGGTCACCATCACCAAAATGTTCACCCACTAACAAGCCCACCACTTGTCCCGGTTCATTACCGAGTACCAAATCCAATATGGCCTCCCCTCTGGTTGGACAATCTACATATTGCGTTAGAAAAGCTTCCTGGACACACTGCACAAACACCGCCCCATCCAATCTACTTGATCTAAAGAGCTTCCAATCAATATTTGGGAAGTTGAAGTCGCCCATGACTACGACCCTGTGGCTTCTGCACCTTTCCAAAATCTGTTTCCCAATCTGTTTCTCCACATCTCTGCTGCTATTGGGGGGCCTATAGTAAACACCCAACAAGGTGACTGCACCTTTCCTATTTCTGACTTCAGCCCATACTACCTCCAGAGGCAGATCCCCCTCAAACTTCCTTTCTGCAGCCGTTATACCATTTCTAATTAGCAATGCCACCCCCCCTCCTTTTTTCCCACCCTCCCTAATCCTACTGAAACACCTGTAACCAGGAACCTCCAACAGCCATTCCTGTCCCACATCTATCCACGTTTCCGTGATGGCCACAACATCGTAGTCCCAGGTACCGATCCACGCCTTAAGTTCACCCACCTTATTTCTGATACTCCTTGCGTTGAAGTATACGCACTTGAGCCCATCTCTGTGTCCGCAAGTAGTCCCTGTCAGTGCTACCTTCTCCACAGCCTCCCTACAGTCTTGGGCATCCTGACAAACAGCTAACCTACTTGCTGGACTACAAGTCCGGATCCCATCCCCCTGCCAAATTAGTTTAAACCCCCCCGAAGAGTGCTAGCAAACCTACCCCCCAGGTAGAGTAGAACGTAAAAAAAGTAATTCTAGTCATGAAAAAAAGTGGATAAGCCTCATGTTAAAGATTTAGAATAAGTTGGATAATCACACAGCCTCTGTTATAAGAACTGTCAGGAAGATTGGAAAGATGTGCATGTCACTTCCAACTTCTACTAAAGCATTCCTTGTAGCAAGTTATCGACTTTTTCCTCCTTATAGCTCATTTCTGTATGGGAAGGACCCGACTGTGAAATAACCAAAAGTTCAATGATCTGGGTCAACACTCGAGAGAAGCCAAAGGAAAGAAATTTTGCCGGCCCAAGACTCCAGGACACAAAAATATAGCAGGCATGAGTCATAACATCATAAAGTCATTCTCCCAGGGGAGGGGAGTCCAAAACTAGAGGGCATAGTTTTAACACGAGAAGGGAAAGTTTTAAAAGGGACCTAAGGGACAACTTTTTCTCACTGCGGGTGGTGCGTTTATGGAATTAGCTGCCAGAAGAGATGATGAAGGCTGGTAGAATTACAACATTTAAAAGACATCTGGGTGGGTGTATGAATAGGAAAGATTTAAAGGAATATGGGCCAAATGCTGGCATAAGGGACCAGATTAATTTAGGATTTCAGGTCAGCATGAACAAGTTGGAATGAAGGGTCTCTTTCCATGCTGTACAACTTTATGACTCCATGACTTGCCAAATAAAAATTAAACACCAATAATTTTTGACATACAAATATATACAGCTACTCCAGCTATTTGCTTACTCCTTCAGACCTCTACCTTGGACCTGGTACCAACCTCTCAGGAGATGCTCCATTGGCAGCAGTCAGCATCTGACAGTCGGAAGCATCATCATGGCATATCTCCAATCTGCTTCCAATGTGTTTTTTTGCACATCAGTGCTACACTGCAGGATACTCCAGTATCTTTCATTGCAATATGGCAGTGTCAGGCATCCAGTGCATAGATTAGACTGGGCTGCTCGTTCATTCCCATAGCACGCTCCCACTTTGAGACTACCTGCTTGCTCACCCCATCCTTTCCTTGCCTTCTCCTTTTTTGCCCTTTGCCCCATCAGCCAGAACTTCCAAGCTCACAGTTCGCACCTTGCATTTTAGCACAGACACAAAGTCAGGTAGCTTGTCACAAATGTCAGCAGTATCCATCAAAGACTGGATGTATTGCTGCCCAGCATTGTTTTATGGCAATCTCATGACTGCATCCGTGACAGCAGCATATATGGCACACACAGGACATGTGCTTCAGCTAAATGCCATATCTCAAAGTCAAGAGGAAGAAGTCCTCATGGTCAGGATCCTACTCTTGTAGAGTATGAGGAGCTGAAGCTCAGGCTCTTTTTGCCCTGCCATGGTCTGTTTAGTCCTGTACTGAGAGGAAAGAAGCGATTGAGCGAGATGAAAGGGGCTGTCACAGGAAAGGAATAGGCAGTGAAGTTACGTGAGTGAGTAGGACTTGCAGAGGCATGCGGGATTTGTTGTGTGGGAGGATTGGGTGGGTGAGATCAAGTGAGGGAAGATGTTGCATGCAATAGAAAGAACAGTACAGCATGAGTCTTGGTGGGAGAAAGAGCAGAGTTTGAATGAGTGCAAAGTAACAGAGAGAACATTGTGGCACTTGACCTGCTGGAGCAGAAAAAGTGATTGATATTTTTCCTACATTGCTGAGCATTGCTCCAGATGCTTGAGATCACATTGATCCCGATAGCCAACTTGGACCAAACTGACGCGGTCTGGTGTCATGGCCTCTCTGATGGCCCTGGGGAAGAGGACGAACATCTTCCAGACCCATCCCATCCACCAGCACTTCTACGTCCCTGTCTGCAAATCAGAGTGACAATTTTCTGTACTTTGTCATTTCCAGGAGAATTGTCAAGAAGAATGCAGGCCAGACACAGACTGTTAGTGTTTAACCAGGTGTACAATGGCCCTATAAAATGGCATTAGAACCAGAGATCCTGAGGTATTTCAGTGGATTACAGGAATGGCAAGTACTTAGGCTATGGTGAGTCATACGATCAGGCTTTTGCCAGATGACAGAGGTGCCACGGGGCATGGTAGGAAGTTAATGAGGCATGTTTAGGATAATAGTCTGAGAAAACAAACTTGGCTTCGTGAAGAAAATCTTCCCATGAAAATTGACAAAGTGACACTTTATCAGAATATGGCAAGAATCAGCCCTGATAAATTGTTTTCACTGCTCAGGGAGTTTAAAACATGAGGGCAGTCACAAGATAAAGGGCCAAACCTTCAGAAGCGAAATGAACATAAATTATTTGACTCGGAGGATTGTGAACTTTTATAAGGTTGTGTATGCTCCTTCTTTGACGACATCAGGCTGGGACAGATGTATTTTTGGACTCCCACAGAATTAAAGTTTCTGGGAGGAGATGGAAAAGTGGAATTTAGCCCCATTCATACTGAATGGCAGCGCAGGCTCGATGGACTGTATGGCCCATTCATTCTTATATGCCTTGTATTCTTGAATCAACATTCACTATCGCCTATTTTCCATTTTATATTCTTATTAAAATTCTCACAATCTGCTGTGTATTTTCCAGGAGAGACACAGCATGTCTGACAGTATCTGTGGGGAGAAAGCAGAATTAACATTTGGGGTCCAGTGATACTTCTTCAGAGTTTGACCTGAAATGTTAACTTTGTTTCCCAACGCCCCCACAACAACCTCCCCCCCTTCCCCTGATTTTGCCAGGCTTGCAGAGTTTCTTCAACCATTTCTGTTTTTATTTCCAGAATATACAGGACTTTCTTTTATTTATATTCCAGACTGGTTTTCTCACAAATTTTATTTGTTCCCCTTTTTGATAGCTCTTTCCTGGTTTTGAAAACTCTCAAATCCTCAGACAATTATTAATTTGCACAATATAATTCACCCATTCTTATCATTTAATATTACCCTTAACATTTTTAGCTCTACAGTTCCCTCAGTCATAGATAAGCCTTTCTCACTGAGTTTCTATTTTTCAATGGAACACCTTTTTGCTGAATGTTTTAAATAATTTCTTTAAATAGTTCCTTTTGTTTATTTACCATAATACATTTTAGTCTATTTACCGAATTAACCTTAACCATCTGTCCTCTCTTAACTTTGTAATTAGTTTGTTGTTTACAATTTAGATTCTTATTTTTGATTTTGTTATGTCACTCTCAATTATAAATCACACAGCACCAGGTTAGAGTCCAACAGGCTTATTTGGTAGCGCTAGCTTTCGGAACGCTGCTCCTTCACAAGGTGGTTGTGAAGCAGAGCCTAACTGCCAACTCAAAGAGGAGAGGCTCTCCAAGGAGATTGTGTATCTGCCCACTGGCTACCTGATGAAGGAGCAGCGCTCCGAAAGTTAGTACTTCCAAAGAAACCTGTTGTACTGTAACCTGCTGTTTTTTAATTTTAACTTTGTCCAGCCCAGTCCAACGCTGGCATCTCCTCTCAATTATGTTATGAATATTTTTTTCTTTTGTTATGCAATTATTAGTTCATACCACTGCTTTACACAAGATCTAGAACATCTTTGTTCCAAGTTGGTTGAACAATGCATTTGCTCTTGGAAGTTGTTATGAATTCATTGCACAAAATCATTTTCTAGATTACCCTTATCCATTAGCTTTGTCCAGTCTATTTAAAGATGACAAAATCCCATAATTGTTGCTTTGCCTTTGTTACAAGAGCAAATTAATTCCTGTAAAACAATTTACCAAAAGTTGAACTGATGTTAGCATGGCTCTGAAATACTTCCACCAGCATTTTCTGACTCTTATTCCTCATCTCTGTTTCACACTGGTTCTAATTCCTGACCTGAAATATTATTTGTGGATTGAAATTCAACAAATTATAGATATTAACTAAACTGTTCACACCATCTAGCTTACTGCATTCGCTGCTCACAATGTGGTCTCCCCTGCATTGGGGAAACAGAGCGTAGATTGGGGGCCCGCTTCCGTTGCAAAAATGACTTGAGCTTTCAGTTGCCTGCTACCTTCAACACACCACCCTATTTGCTGACCAACATTTCTGTCTCAGGCTTGCTGCAGTGCTCCAGCAAAGCTCAGTGCAAGCTGGAAGAACAACTTCTGATTTTCTACTTGAGGACATGCAGCTTTCTGGATTCAATATTGAGTTCAATAACTTTAGGGCTTGAGTTCTTGCGTGGTCTTACTCCAACCCCCACACATCAGGCCTTGTTATCACAGAGTCTGCTATTACACTCATTGTTAGCTACTAACAGTCCCCACTAATAGCTATTCACCCTCCTAACCAGATCGTTTGGCACTCTTTTGTCTATCCAACTGTTTTTCTCTCTCTTAGGGCTCTATCTCCACTTATCATTTAATCCTTACCCCTTCTCCCCCACCATATCTTTTACATGTAAACTAACATTTTCCCAGCTACCATCAATTCTTAGGAAAGGTCACTTAGCCTGAACCATTAACTCTGATTTCTCTCCACAGATGCTGCCAGACCTGCTGAGCTTTTCCAGCAATTTCTGTTTTTGTTTCAAATTACAGGTGTTGTATTATTACCATCCACATCAGACTCGAAAGGTCATTGATGTAAATGGTTGAGGCTATGAGGTCATGATGTGAACGGTTCAAATATCAAGAGGTATGAGTTCAAAACTAGGAAAGTCAGAGTAAGAAGAAAATTCAAAGAAAACATATTCACAGTAATTTGCAAACTTCACAGTTCTAGAAACAAATCTCAACTGCCAAAAGCTGACATTATAAATTCTGGCATTTAATACACTATGCATGACTAGCTCTCATTTAGTTTGAGAAAAAGATGTGCAAGGTTTTCCCACATTTTTATTACGTACTTTTGGTGGCATAATATGTAAAAGATATTCAGGGGGGTAATAAACATATTTGCAAAACTAATTACCACTGAAATTCATTGAAGGAAATAACATAAATGAGTTAAAAAGGCAACCAACATCTGAACTTCTGCCTTCATATTATGAGTGGAAAAAATAGATTAAATAAAAAGTGGTTGATTTTGTGGAGAAGATAAATATTTAGCTATGCCTAATGCTTCAGTGAAGAGGTTTACCATCTAAAAATGGATTAATTAGCATTGGAAAGGTTGAAGAGATTTTGTATTTGTCAAGCTGAATCATTGGAGGCTCTTCAAAATGTAAATATTTAAGAACAGATTTATGTGCTTATGCCCTGACTATGGCTCGAATCCACAACTTTGCAACTTAGAGCTGAGTGATAACACAAAATTAAACCAATATAGATCACAGCTTAAATTTTCCATCATGCATATTTTTTGTCCAGCTTGGCTATTTTAGTGTTCAAGTATTATCCTCACGCTATTTCTTTAGACATACATTCATTTAATTTCTTGCTCATAGAGTCATAGAGATGTACAGCATGGAAACAGACCCTTCGGTCCATGCCAACCAGATATCTTAATCGAGTTGCATTTGCTAGCACTTGGATCATTGCTCAATCTACTAAACAGGGGACTTTTGTTCCTGTAGTGTTTGAGACTGAGGGGTGACCTTATAGAAGTTTATAAAACCATGAGAGGCCTAAACAAGATAGATATCCAACAAATACAAAAACAAAAGTTGCTGGAAAAGCTCAGCAGTTCTGGCAACATCTGTGAAGAGAAATCTGAGTAATGGTCTGGTGACCCTCCCTCAGAATGGACCCAAAACGTTAACTCTGATTTCTCTTCACATATGCTGCCAGGCTCGCTAAGCTTTTCCAACAACTTCTGTTTTTGTTTAGGATTTACACCATCCGCAGTTCTTTCAGTTTTAGGTATCCAACAGCTTTTCTCCATGGTAATGGAGTCTAAAACTAGAGGGCACAGGTTTAAAGTGAGAAGGAGAGATACAGAAAGGTTCAGGGGGCATTTTGTTCACACAGAGGATGGTGCGTGTCTGGGATGGGCAGCCAGAGGCAGAGGTGGAGGCGAATACAATTTTGTCATTTAACAAATATTTGGATAGCTGCATGGAAAGGATAGGTATGGAGGGAGAAAGTGAGGTCTGCAGAAGCTGGAGATCAGAGTCAAAAGTGTGTTGCTGGAAAAGCGCAGGAGGTCAGGCAGCATCCGAGGAGCAGGAGAATCGATGTTTTGGACCATTCCTGATGAAGGCCTCTGGCCCGAAATATTGATTCTCCTGCTCCTCGGATGCTGCCTGCCCTGCTGTGCTTTTCCAGCAACACACTCTTGACTAGGTATGGAGGGATACGGACCATTGCAGATAAATGGGACAGGATTAATTGTGAAAACTGGGCAGCATGGACAAGTTGGGCCAAAGGGCCTGGTTCCATGCTGTAAACTTCTATGACTCTAATCTAATAATTGAGAAAGTGTTCATTAGCACTGTGTTGTATTCCCACCCTGCTTTCTTCAGGATCTTTCTTACCCATGAAAAGTTAGTTACTGTATGATGATCACTTGCAATAATAATAATACCTCACAATATGGGGTTACTCAGATTGCACATTTCGTAATGTAAAATGATGTGTGCAGTGGTAGATTGATGAGGTTAAAAAACAATTACAATATATATAGATTGCATGGCAGGCTACATGTTATCCCTCCAAAATGGGTAGCTATGATGATTTCAACATATGTGTATCTTCAGTGTTGGACAGGACTACTTCACTGGTCTCAACAGGAACAAGTGAGAGCAAAGATATAAACAAGCTGGTATATTTCCAAAAGACATTTTTGTCCAGGTGGAGGAGGCAAGATTCCATATTGTGAATGGTCAAAAATTATTATTTTACTCTTGACTCTTTTCCTGAGCTCCAAACTTCAATTGCAGCACATTGCAAGCCAATAATCAAATCTCTCACTCAATGGGCCCAGATCAAAAAAGAGTTCATTATTTCTATTAGTTTACCCACTGGTTAACAATGAAGATGGCCTTTGAGAGTGTTCTAAAACATTCTGTAGCTTGCAAAGTGTTTGTATATTTTACAGTTAATGTAGAAACTTAACTGAGTGATTGTATTGTCTTTGGGATCATCTGTGGTTGAAGACTATAGATTTCTGTGTCATTTTCCACAAGTGTTGACAAGTGTGGTAATTGCTAGCAGATAACATCTGTTTGAGCAAAATTCAAGTTGCAAATTTTTACTCAGTTGCTGATGTTTTTTCAAAACCGTGTCTTTAAGACTGCCACAGTTTACTGAATCTCCAGGCAGCTGGAGTGCTTTGAGTTTGTTGAGAATATTCCAGCAACTGTAACTGAATCTGGCAAGAGTTTGGGGTCACCGCAATGTCTTGCTTCCAATACAGGGCACACCTTTGAAGCTCTACAACTTGCATTGACCATAAAGCCAGAGTGTGCTCTGGCTGAAACAAGTTCAGCATGATCTGCCAATGGCCCTGCATCAGGGCTCTCCTGTGATTCGCTTTTTGTTTACAGTTCAGGAGGGGTTTCTTTTCCAGCCCTCAGAGAGAGCCTGGCAAATATAACCTGGAAATTAAACAAACCCACATTCGCTAATGGGCTGGTTTAAAATTTCAGTGAACATACAGACTGATCTGTTAGTTTTGATGATGCTGAAAATGACCACTATTGGTAAGGGTCACTTCCGAATGTCTACTCTCATTTTATGACCTTTTTTTCTTCTAAAATCTATTACAGCTGCCTTAAGACAATGAATCTTTGATTCACTTTCCAAGAATATCTGTTTTCAAAGAGGTAATTGCACAGGGACTGGACACACTTTCTGTGTAGTTTAGGACATTCTTAAGACATTTTATATTGTGTAAACTTTCAGTGTGGGGTGATTAGAATGTTTTCTAAGCAAATGAAGTAAAAACATGAAAATTTCCAACTCACTTTAATAGTTATAAGGAAGAAGTTCCATTTTCACTGGGGGCAGATTGCTTGAGCTATGTCCTAGCAATAGCATTCTTAGAATATTCTGGACAACAAGGGAGGAATTCAAATCTAACCTACACACAACAACAGTAATAGGTATAGCCTTTTATTTAAATAAATTAACACAGATGGTTATATATCTTCAACAGGAATGTTTTGTACCAAAAGAACTGATATAGTATACAATATATGTGGGCTTTGTTACATGTTTGTGCACCGGAAACGATTGACAAACTTGAGTGAACTTTGATTTTATTCTTTGCCAATTACCATCCAATGCTCATTAAGTTTAAAAACATACATTTTCACTGATAAAATATTAAGATTATTCAACACAGGGAACCAAATTCTTTAGTACTTATACAACTGACAGACACAATGCCTTCACTCTGTATTTTATGTACATTTACAAATTCTTTGTATCTGTGCCCATAAGCTGAACTGCTGAAATTTTAAACAGTGAAGCTCTTGATGTACTAAAGGTCTCAGTCATTTCCTTAACTAGATTATTTAATTAAAATAAGGAGAGGTACATATGTTGGACCATTGCACAAGCATAACCAGCTGGTTCCTTTCTACACTCAAATCTGGGGGGGGGGGGGAGATATTATCATCAGCACAAAAATAGAGGCCAGACTTCATTTATGCTATTACTAACTGCTGCACTTTGCCCTCTACACAGACACACACATAAGAAGTCAATAGGTTCAACATGCAATGGTGTCATTCTGAATTTCACCATTTACTGTGATATTTCAAGCACGTTTTTTTCTCTATTAGGGAGCAGTTAATTATGAATCTGAATGACTGGGTAAACAGATACATAACAACTGATGGGTGCTAAAGGCAACAGGTTTCAAACTTGAGGGATTTTTAATTTTGATCCGTGCTGGATTGGACACTTTCCAACTATTGAATATTCAAAATATCCCTTCATGTTATAAACAATGATTCTCAAAGTTTGTTCAGGAGCTTGCAACAGCGGGGTAGCATTCACAGCATAGGTCAGAGCAACAAACGTTAATTTTCCATCTTCTAATTTAAATAACAAAAAGGGTTTGAGCCTGCAATTTCCCAATCTGTACTTGGGGACTTAACCGTAATGTTTACATTTTTGAATGTGGCATTCTGAGCACTTTCCTGTTACACTTAACTATTCTGTCTTTTATCAAAAGTCAATGTTTTTTCAGTATTGCTTAGTGTCAATAGACAAAGTCAGAAATCACACGAGACCAGATTATAATCCAACAGGTTTGTTTGAAATCACAAGCTTTCAGAGTGTAGTCCCTTCACCAGATGAAGTGAGAGGGAAGCACACAGAACACCGAGTTTATGGGCAAAGAGATCAAATGATCATACAAATGGTCTGAGTGCCGTGTCAGATAATGAGTCTCTGCAGGTGACATTTCGCGTCTGGTGACCCTTCTTCTGGTATTTTTGTTCACAGATGCTATCGAACTTGCTGGCCTTCGCCAGCGGCTTCTGTTTGTGTTGCACGTTATTCCAGTCATTTGATTTTCCTCCAGCACCATCTTATTATCTTTCTGCCTCATTTAAGCGGATTATGTCATCCCCTCAGTTGTTATTTAAATATTGGCACTTTATTCACACCGGAAGAAAGTGAGGACTGCAGATGCTGGGGATCAGTGCTGAAAAATGTGTTGCTGGAAAAGTGCAGCAGGTCAGGCAGCATCTAAGGAGCAGGAGAATCGACGTTTCGGGCATAAGCCCTTCTTCCTGAAGAAGGGCTTATGCCCGAAACATCGATTCTCCTGCTCCTTGGATGCTGCCTGACCTGCTGCGCTTTTCCAGCAACACATTTTTCAGCACTTTACTCACACCGTCTAACACTTTTGATTACCTACAGAGACTTATTATCTGACACTGCACTCACATTATTTGTATGTTCTTTTGATCGCTCTGCCCTTGAGCTCTGTGCCTATAAATTCTGTGTTCTGTGTGCTTCCCTCTCACTTCACCTCACTCCAAAAGCTTGTGATTTCAGATAAACCTGTTGAACTATAACCTGGTCTTGTGCGATTTCTGACTTTGTCCTCCCCAGACCAACACTGGCACACCACATCTGTGCCAATTGATGTAGGAATATCCATTCAGTTCTTGGAGATTGTTTTGTCATTCAGTTTAGGGGAGGTATTACCACTGGAATATTAATCCAGGTGACGTTCTGAGGAATGGGATTCAAATCCTGCTGTGGCCAGTGGTGGACTTTGAATTCAGTAAAAAAAACTGGAATCAAGAGTCTAATAATGACCATGAATCCATTGTCAATTGTCGGGAAAAACTACCTGGTTCAGTTATGTTCTTTAGGGAAAGAAACTGCCAACCTTACTTGGTCTTGCCTACATGGGACTCTTAACTGCCCCATGGGCAAATAGGGAAGGACTATAAATACTGGCCTATCCAGTGATGTCCTCATCCTGTGAATGAATTTTAAAAAAGTTAGATCATGGTTGAACTGTATCTGAACATCATGTACACTCTTTTACATGGTGAAATATTCATATGCAATTAATGGTTGAACTCTTTATAAAAACCCAGATCCTAGCTAGCAATTGACAATAGTAGTAGCAAAAAGACTAATATGCACTGGTTTCCTACGTGCACTGAGCCACAGAGTGCATAGAGTTAAAAGCTATTTTGAGCTGAATCTCACACATTTTGGCCAAGTGTCAATTTTGTTGAATTTCTCATCATGAGGCCTCCTGAGATGTCGCACCACATTAACTACCTACCCTGTCCCTGTGGTGTCCCATTTGCCGGATTCCAGCCCTAACCAACCACTCATGTTCCCAATAATTCACCATTTACTGCACATCAACCAAAAAAGCCAACACCCCTTGTGGCTAAGCCATTTTTACAAGGCCATTGTGTACCTGCATTCCTAAGTTGCCTTGCCCAGTCTTCTTCTGCAAAAGACAGAATTCTCTCTCTGTAGTCTTGAGGAACCTGATGTCAGGCACACTATCACATCGTATCTCCATCCACCCCATTATGGGATGTTTTCTCTTGAAATAAAAGGAACAAAGAGATTGAATGAGGCTTAAATGTTGTTAGTGCTGGTCCAGAAGTGTCCCAAGTGAGTAAGTAGACAAAGCAGAGGACATGCAGGGCTGCTGGTGTGGAAGGTTGGGGAGGAATGAGAGTGAGTGAGTAAAGATTTTGCACGCAAGAGTAAGAGCCATGGAGTATGACCCTTGATGGGAGGTAGCAGAGTTAGAATGAGTGTGAAATAGCAGAGAGAAGGTCAAGGTACATGCCCTGGCAGAGCAGAGAAGGACTTTGACCTCCTTCCCACATTGCTAGGCAATCCTCCAGATGCCTGAGATTTTCATACTGACATGGCACAACCAATTCAGCTGCTTCATCAATGATCTTTCCTCCATCATAAGGTCAGAAGTGGGGATGCTCCTAAATGATTCCACAATGTTCAGCACCATTCATGACTTGTCAGACACTGAAGCAGACATGCTCAAATGTAAGAAGACCTGGATAATATGCCGCATGTTAACCATCTCCAGACAATCTAACCATCACCCCATGACATTCAAAGGCATTGCTATCACTGAATCTTCCACTATCAATATCCTCGGGGTCACCATTGACCAGAAACTCAGCTGGATTCATCACATAAACATAGTGGCTACAATAGCAGGTCAGAGGCTAGGAATACTGCAGTGAATAACTCACCTCCTGACTCCCCAACTCCTCCATCTACAAGGCTCAAGTCAGGTGCATGATGGAATACTCTCCACTTGCCTGGATGAGTGCTGCTCGAACAACACTTAAGAAGCCATCCAGGGCAAGGCAGCCCACTTGATTGGCACCAGTTCCACAAATAATCACTCCCATCACTGACGTTCAGTAGCAGCAGTGTGTACTATCAACTTGATATACGACAGAAATTCACCAAAATCCTGAGACTGCAGCTTCCAAACCCATGACCATTTCCATCTAGAAGCACAAGAGCAGCGGTTACATGGGAACAACACCACTTCCAACTTCCCCTCAAACCACTCACCATCCTGACTCAGAAATATATCACCATTCCTTCACTGTCACTGGGTCAAAGTCCTGGAATTTCCTCCCTAATGGCATTGTGAGTCAATCTGCAGCACATGGACTGCAGTGATTTAAGAAGCCAGCTCACCACCATTATCTCAACGACAACTAGATAATCAAATGGCAATAAAAGCTGGCCAGCCAGTGATCCCCACATCCCAAGAGAGAATTTTAAAAAATTGATCTGGAGAGAAAACATAGACCAAACTGGCATGGTCTGGTGCTTTGTTATCTCTGCCAAACCTAGAGGAAGAGGATGACTCTCCTCAACACCCACTATAATGGGTGTAGTAGCAGAGTTAGAATGAGTGTGAGATAGTAGAGAGAAGATTGCAGCACTTACCTTAGCATAGTGGAGAGGTCATTGACCTTCTTATGGCATAAATGGCAGCCCCTCTGATTGTGAAGACTGCACTGATCCAGGCTGCTAGAATCTGGTGGTGTAGTCTCCTCTCCCAGTCTTCTGGGATGTGGATGCTGCTGTTCCGTCCTGCCCCCTTCACCAGGACCTTCAGGTCCCTTCTCAGAGAATCACAGTGCCCAACTTCCCCTTTTAGAGTCATAGAGTCATAGAGATGTACAGCATGGAAACAGATTCTTCAGTCCAACCCGTCCATGCCGACCAGATATCCCAACCCAATCTAGTGCCACCTGCCAGCACCAGGCCCATATCTCTCCAAACCCTTCCTATTATATACCCATCTAGATGCCTTTTTAATTTTGTAATTGTACTAGCCTCCACCACTTCCTCTGGCAGCTCATTCCATACACGTACCACCCTCTGCATGAAAACGTTGCCGCTTAGGTCTCTCTTATACCTTTCCCTTCTCACTCTAAACCTACGCCCTCAAGTTCTGGGTTCCCACACCCCAGGGAAGAGATGTTATTTATTTATCCTATCCATGCCCCTCATGATTTTGTAAACCTCTATAAGGTCACTCCTCAGCTTCCGACGCCCCAGGGAAAACAGCCGCAGCCTGTTCAACTTCTCTCTATAGCTTAAATCCTCCAACCCTGGCAACATCCTCGTAAATCTTTTCTGAACCCTTTCAAGTTTCACAACACCTTTCCAATAGGATGGAGATTAGAATTGCATGCAATATTCCAACAGTGGCCTAACCAATGTCCTGTACAGCTGCAACATGACCTCCTGTACTCAATACTCTGACCAATAAAGGAAAGCATACCAAACGCCTTCTTCACTATCCTATCTTTCTGACCTCTACACACATGTATGCCCTACACCAAGTAGGGCAGCTTTGGAATGTCAGCAATTGTTCGGGGGCACAACGGCCTCTTCAACATGACCTGAAAACTGGAGATGTTGAATGGCAAGTTGCCCCAAGAAAAATGTGTTAGGACAATGCTAAGATTAGATGAAAGGGATACCATTGGGACAGGGTAGGTAATTTCATGAGGTGAGTTTTGTACAATATGGCAAGAAATCTTACTCGACCTCCCAGCAAAAAACCCTCCACTAAACTTATCACAACTTTCACTTAGCCAAAACATGTAAAGTTTAACACATTGCCGCTGATTCTCTTTCCACAGATGCTGCCAATCCTTTTGCATTTCACCAGTATTTTCTGTCTTTCTTTCAAAACTCCAGCATCTGCAGGACTTTTCATTGAATTTAATATATTTCCTCCCCTTATTACTTTCTGTACAAACATAGCCAGTTAAACAATTTCAGGCAGTTCTGATAACCCACTATTTTCTTTAAATCTTTTGCTAAGTTTGTAGTAGACTCAAAATTGGCAAAATATTTGAAAATAAAAGAAACAGTGCATTCGATGAATTAGGAAAATGGCGACGGTTTGACAGATGTTTGGAAGAAAAGTAGATAAAATAGTACCAGATTCTTCGGGAAAAAACGGTCAGACTCAGAGAACTGGAAGCACAGCTTTTCAAATCTTTTATTGGATTATTCTTGAGCTAACAAAGAATATTGAAAGAAATGTAATGAAATGAGGGTGACATACAGAGGTTTATTCCTCAGAATAGCTGCTCAGTTGACTCTTCTCTTTGCCTACCCTGAACAGGGCATTTCATTGATCCTCAGACATTTACAGAAATTCTCACAGACAAGTTTTTCATTATATAACAGGTACACCAATGATGACAGTACCATTTGCCTGAAGAACAAGAGCTTCTTAGCAAGATGCTTAATACTGGAAGAACGGAAAAACCAAAACAAAGATGATAAAGTGGTATTAAAAAATTTGAATGATACAATGAAACTGCAGAGGAGTGTGATTTTAAAGTGGTATTTGCTAGAGGAAACATCAGGAAATATAAATACAGGGTACCACATATGAGCATTTGACTTCTGACATCAGGATAATATTCATCAGGAAGTTCTACTGCATGGAATAGATCTTTCCCTGGGTGCTAAACTCTTCATGGATGCAGATGCAACTTTTAGATAAATATTGGTACAATTGACAATTTTAGCCCAGAACAGTTACTCTTCTTTGCTATTGGAGAAGCATATGTTTTTAACATGTAAAACTGAAGACTCAATAATTCACTCAAATATTATTATACATCAATAATGAGCATTGTTTCTGTGCATTATAGACTAGGCACTTCTGAATTTTAATGAATTGTTCTTGTTTATTTTAAATTTTGTTTCTTATGACATCAGTAATATCACCAGAACAATTGCAAGCCTTCTCCAAGATCTACTGCCCAACCTTTTAGTGACAGTACTCTGATAACAATGTTAGATAGGAACCCTGCCTGAAGTTCTTGAAGTGTTAATTACTCATTTTAATATCATACTTATCAAAATCTTGGACGTTACCATTGACCAGAAACTGAACTGGACCAGCCATATAGATACTGCGGTTCAAAGAGCAGGTCAGAGGCTAAGAATTCTGCAGTGAATAACTCACCTCTTATCTATTCAATGCTTGTCTACCATTCACAAGGCACAAATCAGGATTACTCCCCATTTGCCTGGCTGCATGTAGCTGCAACACCAAAGAAGCTTGACATCATCCAGGTCAAAGCCCACTTAACAGGCAAAGTAACCATCACCTTCAACACATTTCCCTTCATTATTGATGCACAATAGCAACAAAGTGTATCATCTACAAAAGGCACTGCAATAACTTACCAAGGCTCCCCTAAAAGACAAGGGCAGCAGATTTTTGGGAACGCAATCCCTCTAAGATCACCTCCAAGTGACACCGTGCCCTGGCTTGGAACTACATCACTGTTCCTTCACTGTCGATGGGTCAAAATCCTGAATCTCCCTTCCGGACAGCATTGTGAGTCTTCCTGCCCTAAGGATTACAACAGCGTAACAAAGCAAACTCACCACTATCTTTAAGGGCAATTTGGGGTGGACCACAGTGCTGGCCTGGCCAGCAATACCAGAAATGCCTATACCACATGATGGAATAAAAAAATACAATAAATTACGTTGATACCTGCAAACTTTAACAAAACACAAAAGGCAAAAGACCAGGGATGCTGAAAATCTGAAATAAAGACATAAAATGTTGGAATACTCACCTACCTCCTGTTTATAAGACTAACAATTTGCATGCATCAGTTAAAAAATATCGCATAAAACACTGAGCAGGGAAAAGATCGTCAGAAACCAGGGTCAGAAGTTTAATGTGAATCAAAACTAAGGAGCTCTATACACATGGTTTCCTCAGATATGCATTTTGTGCTTTCTACAAGGAGTACCATATCATTGAATCACACTCTTTATCAGCGATGTGAGCATCAATGACAAAACCTTCATTTGTGGCTCATCCCTAATTGCCCTTGAACTGAGTGACCTGCTCTGCAATTTCAGAGGATGCTGAAGAATCAATTGCAATATCGTGGATTGGCTGTCACATTTGTGGGCGGCACGGTGGCACAGTGGTTAGCACTGCTGCCTCACAGCGCCAGAGACCCGGGTTCAATTCCCGACTCAGGCGACTGACTGTGTGGAGTTTGCACGTTCTCCCCGTGTCTGCGTAGGTTTCCTCCGGGTGCTCCGGTTTCCTCCCACAATCCAAAAAAAAAATGTGAATTGGCCATGCTAAATTGCCCGTAGTGTTAGGTTAAAGGGGTAAATGTAGGGGTAAGGGTGGGTTGCGCTTCGGCGGGTCGGTGTGGACTTGTTGGGCCGAAGGGCCTGTTTCCACACTGTAAGTAATCTAATCTAAAAAAAAAAAAATTTAGGCCAGAGGGAGGGAAGGATGGCAGATTTCATTCCCCTTAAGGACATTGATGAACCAGGTGGTTGTTTACGGCAACCACTGAAAGTTTCACGATAACTATTGCTGAGATTAACTTTCAATTCGAGATTGTTGTTAATTGAATGTAAGTTCCACCAGCTGCCATGTCCCTAGAGCATAAACCTGGGTTTGAGGATTATTAGTCTAATATGACACAATTATGACACCACTACATACAAAGATTTCTCAGTTAATTAATATTCAATTTTGAAGCATTCATGTGAATTTTGCAGTTTAGAGTTGCTGATTTGATGACATGTTTTCATTACTGCTAATCCTCTCAAATCATATTTTACTTTTACAATCAGTTAACTTGTATAATTTTCACTCTTGATTTTGTTAATTTTAAACTGCATCTTCACAATACGGTAATGGCTTTTTAATTTATTGTTGTTTAATCTAAAAATTAGTTAAAATTCTTTTCAATGTAAGTCAAGAATACAATCCAGCAGCATTAGTGTAACCATGCATTGTATGTGCTTAGTTTTTATTATAATCAAATGTAATGCTATTTTAGAGATTGAATTTTGTTTCAATTTACAGAAAATTCTGCAAACACCAAATATTAAATCAGTGTTGTTTTATTCACCTTGATGTCAAAATCCTGTTTTTTAATGGAAAAATACAATTTCATATTTTTTTTCTACAAACCTATTCCTTCCATCTAGCAGAAAAAACCCATATAGCAGTAGGCTATTATTTCTACATAGAGACAACACAGCCATTTATGCGGCAAGTTTCATTACAGGAACACAGAGTAATCATTTCCTAATTAAGTTGGTTTAGTTTGCTAAAAGGTTAACAATGTTTATAAAACAGCTAAACATAGCTGTAATTTTCAGCTGTGGGCTACAAGTACTTTTGGAAGGTGTTACTTTCAGGAATTCTTTTCCTCAGCTGACCCTGTTGATAACCCTGAGTGAATCTATCATCAACATGCCTACCAGCATTTCTGGATTACGTGTCAGGTTCAGTACTATTCACTGAGCAAAAACAGTTAGCCCTAATTATTCACAGGTATAAAGCCATGCAAGAAAGAGGAATCATGCCAAGAACACACAAAAAGATAGTAATCACTGTGGGAGTTTTTTCTCAGAGCATGCATCTTGGAACAGGTAATATAAATGAACGAGTAGAGCAGAAATAAACAAATTGTTCCTGCGCAAAATTGTGATCTCAATGTAGTTCTGTTGATATTACAGGCGTAAGCCAAGGGATTGCAATGACTCTGAGGTATTTCCAAGGTGTCTTGCAGTGCTATGGTGAATGAAGTTTAAACACCTTGCCAAAACATCCTCATGACATCCAAAATCAACAGAAAACTAAGGTATAAATAGGTATAATTAGTATGTTCTATGCTCAGAGAGGAAACAAAGATAGGAATTAATGGGTCCTTTTCAAATTGGGAGGCAGTAACTAGCGGGGTGCCACAGGGATTGGTGCTAGGACTTCAGCTGTTCACAATAAATATTAATGATTTGGATGAGGAAACAAAATGTAACATCTCAAAGTTTGCTCATGATACCAAGTAGGGTGGCAGGGTGAGCTGTGATGAGGATGCAGAGATCCTTCAGCATGATCTGGACAGGTTGGGTGAGTGGGCAAATCAATGGCAGATGCAGCATAATTTGGATAAATGCAAGGTTATTCACTTTGGAAACAAAAGCAAGAAGGCAGATTATTACTACCTGGATGGCTATAAATTGGGAGAGGGGAGTTTGCAGTGGGACTAGGGTGTCCTTGTGCACCAGTCGCTGAAGGTAGGCATGCAGGTACAGCAGACAGTAAAGAAGGCAAATTATAATATTGGCCTTCATTGCGAGAGGCTTTGGGTACAAGAGTAGGGATGTGCTGTTGCAGTTATACAGGGGCTTGGTGAGGCCACACCGAGAATATTGTGTGCAGTTTTGATCTCTTTTTCTGAGGAAGGGTGCTCTTGCTCTCGAGGGAGTGCAAAGCAGGCTTACCAGGCTGATTCTGGGGATAGCAGGACTGAAATATGAGGAGAGATTGATTAGGTTAGAATTGTTTTAGCTGGACTTCAGACAGGTGAGGGGAGATCTGATAGAGACTTCTAAAGTTCCAGTAGGACGAGATATGGTAGATGCAGGGATGTTCTTGATGGTGGATGTGTCCAACATCAGGGGTCACAGTCTGAGGATTCGGATGGACCATTTAGCACAGAGACGAGGAGATATTTCTTCACCCAAAGAGTAGTGAGCCTGGGAATTCATTACCACAGGAAGTAGTTGATGTATTCAAGAGGTGACTAGATATAGCATAGAGTCATAGAGTCACAGAGATGTACAGCATGGAAACAGACCCTTCGGTCCAACCAGATATCCCAACCCAATCTAGTCCCACCTGCCAGCACCTGGCCCATATCCCTCCAAACCCTTCCTATTCATATACCCATCCAAATGCCTCTTAAATGTTGCAATTGTACCAGCTTCCACCACTTCCTCTGGCAGCTCATTCCATACACGTACCACCCTCTGTGTGAAAAAGTTGCCCCTTAGGTCTCTTTTACATGGATGCGTTGGTGATTATTTTCCAGAGTTCGATAGATTCGGGATCAGTGCCTGCGGATTGGAGGGTGGCTAATGTTGTACCACTTTTTAAGAAAGGTGGGAGAGAGAAAACAGGAAATTACAGACCAGTTAGTCTGACCTCAGTGGTGGGAAGGATGCTGGAGTCTATTATAAAGGATGAAATTACGACACATCTGGATAGTATTGACAGGATAGGTCAGAGTCAGCATGGATTTATGAAGGAGAAATCATGCTTGACTAATCTTCTTGAATTTTTTGAGGATGTAATTCTGAAGATGGATGAGGGAGATCCAGTAGATGTAGTGTACCTGGACTTTCAGAAAGCCAGAGAAAGTCCCACATAGGAGGTTAGTGAGCAAAATTAGGGCGCATGGTATTGGGGGCAAAGTACTAACTTGGATTCAAAGTTGGTTGGCTGATGGGAAACAAAGAGTAATGATAAACGGCTCCATTTCGGAATGGCAGGCAGTGACCAGTGGGGTACCGCAGGGATCAGTGCTGGGACCGCAGCTTTTTACAATATATATTAACGATATAGAAGATGGTATTAGCAATAACATTAGCAAATTTGCTGATGATACTAAGCTGGGTGGCAGGGTGAAATGTGATGAGGATATTAGGAGATTACAGGGTGACCTGGACAAGTTAGGTGAGTGGTCAGATGCCTGGCAGATGCAGTTTAATGTGGATAAATGTATGGTTATCCACTTGGGTGGCAAGAACAGGAAGGCAGCTTACTACCTAAATGGAATCAATTTAGGTAAAGGGGCAGTATAGCGAGATCTGGGTGTTCTTGTACACCAGTCAATGAAGGTAAGCATGCAGGTACAGCAGGTAGTGAAGAAGGCTAATAGCATGCTGGCCTTCATAACAAGAGGGATTGAGTATAGAAGCAAAGAGGTTCTTCTGCAGCTGTACAGGGCCCTGGTGAGACCACACCTGGAGTACTGTGTGCAGTTCTGGTCTCCAAATTTGAGGAAAGACATTCTGGCTATTGAGGGAGTGCAGCGTAGGTTCACAAGGTCAATTCCAGAAATGGCCGGATTACCTTACACTGAAAGACTGGAGCGACTGGGCTTGTATACCCTTCAGTTTAGAAGACTGAGAGGGCATCTGATTGAGACATATAAGATTATTAAAGGATTGGACACTCTGGAGGCAGGAAACATGTTTCCGCTGATGGGTGAGTGCCAAACCAGAGGACA
The DNA here is from genome assembly GCF_037043375.1 of Chiloscyllium plagiosum. Lineage (NCBI taxonomy): Eukaryota > Metazoa > Chordata > Chondrichthyes > Orectolobiformes > Hemiscylliidae > Chiloscyllium > Chiloscyllium plagiosum. Next base: position 73,753,011 of record NW_028270141.1, read on the forward strand.
CAGCTTAAAAATATGGGGTAGACCATTTAGGACAGAGATGAGGAGAAACTTCTTCACCCAGAGAGTGGTGGCTGTGTGGAATGCTCTGCCCCAGAGGGCAGTGGAGGCCCAGTCTCTGGATTCATTTAAGAAAGAGTTGGATTGAGCTCTCAAGGATTGTGGAATCAAGGGTTATGGAGATAAGGCAGGAACAGGATACTGATTAAGGATGATCAGCCATGATCATATTGAATGCTGGTGCAGGCTCGAAGGGCAGAATGGCCTACTCCTGCACCCATTATCTATTGTCTATATCTTTCCCCTCTCACCCTAAACCTATGCCCTCTAGTTCTGGACTCCCCAACCACAGGGAAAAGACTTTGTCTATTTATCCTATCCATGCCCCTCATAATTTTGTAAACCTCTATAAGGTCACCCCTCAGCCCCAGCCTGTTCAGCCTATCCCTGTAGCTCAAATCCTCCAAACCTGGCAACATCCTTGTAAATCTTTTCTGAACCCTTTCAAGTTTCACAACATCTTTCCGATAGGAAGGAGACCAGAATTGCACGCAATATTCCAACAGTGGCCTAACCAATGTCCTGTACAGCCGCAACATGACCTCCCAACTCCTGTACTCAATACTCTGACTTGGAGCAGTTGGAGCAAATGGGATCAAAGGTTATGGGGAGATAGCAGGATTAGGCTATTGAGTTGGACGATCAGCCATGATTATGTTGAATGGCAAAGCAAGCTCAAAGGACCAAATGGTCTCTTCCTGCTCCTATCTTCGATGTTTCTATGTTTCAGATGATGCTGCTTTCAGTTCTGATGGATAGCATGTGTGCACTCATGTATGCCTCATCTCCTCACAGAAGTATGAATTTGATGCCTCAAGTGAAACAGAGAATTGATGAGAACATATCTTGAATGCAGGGCATAATTTTGGTCTCCTTATTTAAGAAAGAATGTAAATGCATTGAAAGTGATATGTGGAATGAGTGAATTATCTTATGAAGATTGATTGGACAGGCTGGGCTTGTTTTTACTGGAGTTTTGAAGAGTCATAGGTGATTCGATTGAGAATAAAAGAGCCTGAATTTTTTTTGACACAGAAGGATGTTTCTTCTTATGGGTCAGTCCAGAATAAGGGGGCACTATTTTCTAATTAGGAACTCCCTATTAGGACTGAACTGAGGGGAATTTTTTTCTCTTGAGTGTTGTATGGCTTTGAAACTCTCTGTCTTAAAAGACAGTGGATGCAGGGTCATTGATTACAGGCAGCGATGGATAAATTCTTGTCAGGCAGATGAATCAAGTTGCCAGGGGTTCCTGGGGATGTGAAATTCAAAACAACAGATTGGTTATCAAATGTGGAACAGGTTTGGAAAGCTAGATGGACTATTTCTGCTCCTAATTCTCTGTTCATATGTCCTAAGAATAAACATTTATATTCAGTAAAAAAGTTGACCATTTTACATGCTTTCTATTGTTTGTCATCTAACTGTACATAATATGATCAGTAATGTAAATGTCATCCATTGCTTTCATCAGGACACCTGGTGAGTTTCTGGATGTCTGGAACATTTATTTTTAATGAAATTTTATTTGGCAAAGACTTCTTTTTATCTAATAACCAGACCCTGAAAACCATTCTAAATTGCATCAACATGTTAGTTATTTTTGTGATGTTATTATCATGCAGAGCTTTTTGGCCACTCTGCCTGTTCAAAAGAAAAAGCTTTTGAACACTTACCCTGAAGGTACTAGGCAGAATCTTTAATGTTTTGGAGGTGGGGTTTTCCACCTTGCTGCTAATTGAGGCCCACAATTGAACGATTAGTTATAACTTAAGGGTCAAGAGTGTGGTGCTAGAAAAGCACAGCAGGTCAGGCAGCATCCGAGGAGCAGGAGAATCGATGTTTCGGGCAAGAGCCCTTCATCAGGAATAAGGCTTGTGAGCTGAGGGACTGGAGAGATAAAGGGGGGGGGGGGGGGAGGGGGGAGAATGAGGGGAAGGTAGCTGAGAGTGTGATGGGTAGATGGAGGTGGGGGTAAAAGTGCCAGGTCGGAGAGGAGGGTGGAGCAGATAGGTGGGAAGGAAGGTGGATAGGTAGGACACCCACAACAACCAACCCCATCGTCTTGTGGCTGAACACTTCAACTCCCCCTCCCACTCTGCAAGAGACATACAGGTCCTGGGCCTCCTCCATTGCCACACCCTAACCACTGGATGCCTGGAGTAAGAACACCTCATCTTCCGCCTTGGAAGCCTTCAAACACCACAGCATCAATGTGGATTTCATAAGTTTCCTCATTTCCACTCCCTCCACTTTATCCCAGTTCTAACCTTTCAACTCAGCACCACCCTCATGACTGTCCTACTTGTCTATCTTCCTTCCCACCTATCCGTTCCATCCTCCTCTCTGACCTATCACCATTACCCCCACCTCCATCTACTTATCGCATCCTCAGCTCCAATGGCTCCAGCCCCACCCCCTTCCATTTATCTCACCACCCCCTCAGCTCACAAGCCTCATTCCTGATGAAGGGCTCTTGCCCGAACCATCGACTCATAGCTTTTATCTTGTATCGCCTGCACAGGACTCATCTGTGGAATTTTCTCTGGTAAGAGATGGTTGAGTTTTAGTGCATGTAAGGAATTAAATCCCTTGACAGTGATATAGAATTTTGATCCCACCATGCTGCATTTCCTGACCTTGTGAGAGGAGGGAATTAAATTAAAACACAAGCAATGGACAAAATATACAGTCCCTGCTGAAAATTTAGGACTATTTGTAAATCAGGAGCTGGGACCCATCACATTAATCAACAGGCCTTGTCACAAGGCTGTCTCCCCAGTCCAGAGTATTATCCTTGAGACTGTAGGTAGGCCAACCTAGTTAAAGGAGTTCCAGCAGAACTCACAATGGCTCCAACAGTAGAGATTTAAATCTACATGAGGGAAGGAGAAAACTGCTTTCAGCTGAAAGCACAAGATGGGGTTCAGAAATCAGATATGAATATTCAATTAAGCATTTAATATTTAATTGCCAATGATGTAGATTTGCTGCCACCAGTATGTTAAATATCAAGTTCTAGTTTCTAGCATTCTAATGTTCCAGTTTTTGGCTCTACTTGACCCAAGTACAGCGCTGACTCATAGCTTTTATCTTGAATAGATGCATCCTGAGTCCTGACAGATGGGATGTTAGAGAAGTCAATGGAATCCTCAGAGGAAGGCTAGCACGCTGAAGATGCATTCTCATGACTGCTGCTCACTGCTGATCGTCAGCTACTTCCCATAGATTTCAAATTAGGGTTATTTTGAAACAAGTTTCGAATCCCAGTGGAAATGATATTAAAGCTGGTGACTAGCTACTGCAAGTATTCTGTTTGTCATGTATTGTGTCAGCTGGGACTAGGAATAAGGAAAGATTTTATCCACTTGTCAACTTTAAAAATCTTCTCAAATCAAATCCCATCCCTTCAGCTTCCTAATCATTCTTATTATTTTATTCTGTTCATGAATTGACATTAATTTAAGAGAGTAAGTTTGCACAGTGAGGAAGGAGACCTCGCATCCAGAGTGAGACACAGCCCAAGTGAATATATAGTTTGGGGATTTTGGAGGCACCATGGGAATTCGGTGCAGAGGAGAAGAGGTACTTTTTGTTTGCTTTTTTTGGTTCATAGTTTGGGAAAAAAAAATTTAACAGGATAAATTAAAGACCAGGACTGGGTGCCCAGGACAAAATAGACTGACATTGCAAGAAAACCATTGGTTGGTAACAGCTGCTGATGTGACTATCTATTATAAGATACTTTCAGAATGAAGGAAAACAGGAGAAATATTTATAGATTATGAACTAAAAGACCAGTGAGAAATTTAAAAACAAAGCAAATTAAGAACTAAATAAATCAAATAGAGATGCAGGGTCAGGCGATGTATTGTACCTGCATGATGCTGGAGCTGGTGGACCCCATTGTGGTTCATAGTGACCATATCTTAGCAAGTGTTGTTTGCTTGAGGATCTATGGCTCTGAATTGATGAGCTGGTTTCTGAGCTTCAAACACTGCGATACATCAGGGACAGGAAGAGTTACCTGGATGTTTTGTTTCAGGAGGCAGTCACATGCCTTAGATTAACAGCCTCATGTCAGGGACATGAGGGTGTGACTGCAAGTGAGGCAGATAAAGGGATCCAGGAGGTAGTGCTGAAGGAGCCGTAGCCCTTGAGCTTGTTTCAGATTTGAGATACTTGGAGCAATGGGAGCAAAATCAGAAAGGCACCTTTGCAGATGTCTGGGTAACCTGCTGGATTATAAATATCCAGTGCACCTGGAGGAAGACTTGATGAAAACTTCCATATTGTGTTTGGGTTCTAATCTCTTGTTTGCTATTTAGCAATTTTTTTAAAGAAGTAAGTGAAACAAAAGAAATTCAATGCAATATCATAGAAGTCTGATTCAAAATTTAGGGAGTAGTTATTTCTTGCTGTTCTAAAATTCATTTTTATGTCTCTATTACTCTTACCTCAGTAAGATTCAATGAATGTTTGGTTCCCATCCTCAAATGTGTGGAAGAAAGTTTGAAGTGACTCTATGACTTGGCACTTCTAGTAAGTAGTACTTACAGGAAGAACACCCAAGCATAGACTTAGGCTTAAGGGCTTCTGCCCATTACTTGTAATAGATTGAAGAGCTTTCTCAGAGATGGCCTCTCCAGAAGTAGCTGGATCATCAAATTATTCTCAATTGCTCACTGGCCCATGACTTCCGGGTTTCTATGCTGAAATAAAAGCTTACAACATACCATGTAGCAGAAGTAGATCATTCAGGCCCTCAGACCTGATACATGATGTAATAAGATCATGGCTGATCTGTCTGTGTTTCTAACTACCCATTCTCATCTATTCAGCCCTAAAAAATGATCTGTAAATGAAATGTAAAAATGGCAGACAGCAACTCCAACAAGTGGGAGATGATCTCCAACAGCTATGACCCCTGGAGGCTGACTATTTGAAAAAGCATTGGAATGGATAAGGGGAAACAGGATCTTCAATGGACTGAGGGAAAATAGGGCAATGAAATATGTACCTTCACCGTCTTCCCTGACAGCAAATGTGACAAAGAGTGTCATCCCAAAATGAACGTCATCCTGAGTGACACCAGATGATGCTTAACACAGAATTAACCACCATGGCACAAACCTACTGGGCATAAATCTTATAGGGTGAACGATGTATACAGCTCAGCACCCTCCCCAACCCCACTGCCAGAGCAAATCTTGGTGGTGAACCAACAAGCCAGCAACCGTCAATAAAAACCTAAAGAAATGGGAATGCTGTAAATCAGCAATGTTAATTCTGACTTCTCTCCACAGATGCTGCCAGACCTGCTGAACTTTTCCAGCAAGTCCTGTTTTTGAAGCCATATCTGCCTCACAGTCATAAAATGCTTTGGCAGGGTGAAGTTGATGGATTGTAGGTCCTCTGTCCCTCAGTGTGAGGAAGGTACATGACCCTGCAGCACCAGAAATCTGCAATGTTTGCTTCCAGGACTGTGGACAGACCAAAACAGAAGGCCGGCTGCACCCTAGAGTAAGAGTCGAGAGTGTGGTGCTGGAAAAACATGCCAAGAATCCTGATGAAGGGCTTATGCCTGAAACGTCAATTCTCCTCTCCTCATTGCTGCCTGACCTGCTGTGTTTTTCCAGCACCACAGTCTCAACTCTGATCTCCAGCATCTGCAGTCCTTACTCTCTCAGTCAGGTAAATCAGGGTCTGCTCCCAGGAGGACCAGTTCCAAATCCGTACAACCCAGATGGCCTCCTTCTTCAAGGACCGCAATTTCCCCCCAGACGTGGTCGACGATGCCCTCCACCGCATCTCTTCCACTTCCCGCTCCTCCGCCCTTGAGCCCCGCCCCTCCAACCGCCACCAGGACAGAACCCCACTGGTCCTCACCTACCACTCCACCAACCTCCATGTACAGCATATCATCCGTCGTCATTTCCGCCACCTCCAAACGGACCCCACCACCAGGGATATATTTCCCTCCCCTCCCCTATCAGCATTCCGAAAAGACCACTCCCTCCGTGACTCCCTCGTCAGGTCCACACCCCCCACCAACCCAACCTCCACTCCCGGCACCTTCCCCTGCAACCGCAAGAAATGCAAAACTTGCGCCCACACCTCCCCCCTTACTTCCCTCCATGGCCCCAAGGGATACTTCCATATCCGCCACAAATTCACCTGCACCTCCACACACATCATCTATTGCATCCGCTGCACCCGATGTGGCCTCCTCTATATTGGGGAGACAGGCCGCCTACTTGCGGAACGGTTCAGAGAACACCTCTGGTACACCCGGACCAACCAACCCAACCACCCCGTAGCTCAACACTTCAACTCCCCCTCCCACTCCACCAAGGACATGCAGGTCCTTGGACTCCTCCATCGCCAGACCATAGCAACACGACAGTTGGAGGAAGAGCGCCTCATCTTCCGCCTAGGAACCCTCCAACCACAAGGGATGAACTCAGATTTCTCCAGTTTCCTCATTTCCCCTCCCCCCACCTTCTCTCAGTCTAATCCCTCGAACTCAGCACCACCTTCCTAACCTGCAATCTTCTTCCTGACCTCTCCGCCCCCACCCCACTCCGGCCTATCACCCTCACCTTGACCTCCTTCCACCTATTGCATTTCCAACCCCCCTCCCCCAAGTCCCTCCTCCCTACCTTTTATCTTAGCCTGCTGGGCACATTTTCCTCATTCCTGAAGAAGGGCTTATGCCCGAAACGTCGATTCTCCTGCTCCTTGGATGCTGCCTGACCTGCTGCGCTTTTCCAGCAACACATTTTCAAATCAGGGTTATGGTCAGGGACTCCTCTGATGCCAGTTATGGACCAGACCAAAATATCTCAAAATATATTAAGAAGATAGCTTAGACTCTAACATTTTCTTATATAAAAAGCAAGTGTAAGAAATTGTGCTACAGATGCAATTCTATTGGTCTAGCTACTCAACTTTAAGTAAAACACACTTTATCTTAATGGTAGTGTCGAAATACAGACATCATAAAAATAAAACATAAGAATTGGTACAACTGTAACTCTATTGAAACGCTTAACAAAATAATATATGTATTAGCTACTACTAATGAACTGTTCCAATACATTAACATCCCATAAACACACTCTTGGCAAAGGCAAATTCAGTAAAATAGGTTGTCTCACATGCAGGTCGAGCAGCAGGAAGAGAACCCCGGCTTTTAACTGTAACAGAGTGAGGAATAAGAGCATCCACAAACAGCTTCAAGACCCCATGACCTGTAGGAAGCTAAAACTAAAAATCCTTGTTCTGTGATAGTTTGACTCCACCCATTCAGGCTGCTTTTATTGTTCCAACTTAAAAATATCCCCAAGACCTCACAAGCTGTTTACTTGATTGGCTTTGAGCAGACTGCTTTTCACCTTCACCTCAACCTTTCTTCATAAAAGAAACCAGGACAAAATACACCTCTTAAAACCATAGTATTGTCATATCCTTAGGGAGGAGGTTTTGGGGTATTATCCAAAGTATGTGCAACTAGGAAAGAAAGAGTCATTCTATTCTCAAGGAGAGGTACCCGATGAACAAAAGGGCCCTCCCAAAGAAAGTATACCTTTCCTTCCTATGATTTTAAAAACTGTGACGAAAGCAGGAATCTCACTCTTGCCTGTCCATGATGACCATTTAATGATATGGAATGCAAAATATTGAGTTAATTAATTTTTAACTTGAGCAACCCACCCACTATTTGTTGATTTTGGTGCCTGCCCATCCTCTGTATGATGGGGTGATGTCAGAATGACCGGGAAGGTGGTGGACTGGACAATTGACTATAAGACCAAAAGACATATATTACATGTCCGCTACCAAAACACACTCAGCAGGGACAAATAGCATTGAGTCCAATATCTCAGTAGATGGAAGACTGCCCTTATTCCTGATGAAAGGCTTTTGCCCGAAACGTCGATTTTGCTGCTCCTCGGATGCTGCCTGAACTGCTATGCTCTTCCAGCACCACTAATCCAAAATCTGGTTTCCAGCATCTGCAGTCATTGTTTTTACCTTTCCGCTTTAGCTGATATACCCAAGCACATATCACACTGCTCCATTGCATCAAGGGTAATTACTTGTATTCATACATTCCAATAAGTTTGAAGCACCGCATCAACTTCTTTGGGATTGTTGGTCAGTTGGGAACTTCTCTTTGCATCTTTTCATTACCTACTCCAGCCAGCAAGCATGTCTCCTTCAAGAGGTGAAGGCTGGCTGTAAATAGTGCTGGCTTTGCATGAACCTGGATCCTCCGCTGAGGCTTTCCGCACTGAATACTATGTTCCATTCTGGCTTGGATACTGCAATCATTATAATTACTAGGCAGTGCAAAGTTTGTAGGCTGCCTGTATCACTTTGAACTGATGTGAGTTAATCACAAACCTGTGCTGGTTTTCAAGGACTGTCCAAGTTTGCCCCTGGCATGTTTACCCACCTTGTACTATTTATACAATAGTAGATTACTGCTACAGACAATGAGCTGACATAAGGGAATGATTTCAAAGTGTCCACACAATCTGTTGACTTATTTCAGGTGTCAGAGACTGATCTGTTTCTAATTTAGCTTGTTTTGGCTGTTTCCTTATGTTTTTCTTTATTCACAATGAATTAATCGTGAGCAACTTAGAAAAACAAACCTTTTAGATAGTTGATTAAGTAATGCAGAAGAAGATATATCATTAGGTGACATTTTGAGTTGCAACTTATTGAATTGTATGATGTTGAAAAGGGATACCCCTGACTGTGGACCTTTCATGATGCCAGGAGAAGATCAACACAGGTCAATGACCCACATATTGTATTGTCTGAAGAAACTTTTGAAAGGTTGGCATTGGTCCAAAACAACTGGCAATTCAAAATTAACTTAAATGAAAGAACCTTGACACTTCGAATGAAATTTTCATTTTCATTGTCTCTGATGGCTAAAGTACAAATAATTTGTATACAAATCATCAAAATATTGTGGGCGGCACGGTGGCGCAGTGGTTAGCACTGTTGCCTCACAGCGCCAGAGACCCGGGTTCAATTCCCGCCTCAGGCGACTAACTGTGTGGAGTTTGCACGTTCTCCCCGTGTCTGCGTGGGTTTCCTCCGGGTGCTCCGGTTTCCTCCCACAGTCCAAAGATGTGCAGGTCAGGTGAATTGGCCATGCTAAATTGTCCGTAGTGTTAGGTATAGGGGTAAATGTAGGGGTATGGGTGGGTTGCGCTTCGGCGGGTCGGTGTGGACTTGTTGGGCCGAAGGGCCTGTTTCCACACTGTAATGTAATGTAATGTAATAATTTGTGCACTACTTTTGCTGATAAAGTATATTGTATTGATTTGTTCTAGAGGTTTCAGTTCTATTTTGTAACTGAGTTTATTGGAAGAAAATGTTAAAACATGACATGACTAATGATTAATTTGCCTTTAATGCTAGCATTCAATCAGATTAAAAAAGGTAATATTTATTTCCAAATATTAATATGAGAAAATACTGAAAATTTCTAGCTTGTCCAGGCAAGCTAATTACTTTAGTCAAAAGCTTGAACATTAAAAAAAAAGGTAAGTGATACCATAAGTGTCATTGTATATACTTGCTGTGATTCTTCCAAGAGATGATATCGAGGTGCCGGTGCTGGACTGGGGTGGACAAAGTTAAAAATCACACAACATCAGGTTATAGTCCAACAGGTTTAATTGAAAGCACTAGCTTTCAGAGCACTGCTCCTTCATCAGATGGTTGTGGAGTACACGATTGTAAGACACAGAATTTGTAGCAAACATTTACAGTGTGATGTAAATAAAATTAAGTCTCTTATCTGTTGGAATGACCATGTTAGTTTCACCTCTTTCATATGTAAATTGCAAAATTTTTTTTAAAAACAGTTACATTCTGAAGTGAGAAAGTCCAACACCGGCATCTCTAAACCTGATGCTGTGTGATTTTCAACTTCTTCCAAGAAAAGCAACATCAGTTCTTTAAAAGGGAGTCTACTAGTGAAGGTATGGTAGTGTGGCAATAACATTATGGTATCAACAGGGATATCTAATACACAGTATGAAGCTAGGTTCAACCAGATAGGCAACTGAACTGTAAGACTCTATTCCAATGACTTTCAATTGTTTTTCTTCAATAATCTCAACTATTTTACTGAGCCTCCTGTGCAATGCTAAACATTGAAATCAATGTTTAAAGATTAAACCTCTTCTCAGATTTATAACATCAGTTGAATAATTTGCATTCAGGTGTGTAGTTCTGAACATTGAACAGCTTCATTTTTTTGTGAAGATGGAGATCACTTTTCTTCAGTTGCTGGATTCTCAAAACTAACCAAGATGACCGTTTTGTTACAGTTTAGTTCCAGAAATGCTAGTCTTTAATCGGAATTTGAATTTTAAAGGGTAAACATTTTCTAATGAAAATAAGTATTGAATGTTTCCAGTTTCTTTTTCTAACAGTAAAATGATTAACTATATGAAAGAAAGAAATAGTTTGATCAAATGTTTATGGCTTTAACACTAACCAAGGCCTGACTTGCCATAGATAAGTGTGGATTACCTAGAGACTAGACATGCATGTATATTACCTAGAGACTAGACATGCATGAGAAGGCATACCCAAGTTTTTTTTTAACTAAAATGTGTCGCATGCTTAATGGACAAGTAATTCTGATATGCAATTGGAAACAAAATGTTCTTGATGACATTACCAAATTACAAATTAGGAAGGACATTTTCTGCAACTTTTCTTCTTTAAAGGCTGTGTAATGAAGTGAAGGCTAAATTATTGACATTCTTTATTTGATGTTGCCATGACAATAGTTAGGGGGTACATTTCATTAACTTATTAGCTCTAATCTGTAAGGATTTCAAAGCTGTAACTTGTATAATAGAAAATACAGTTCTTTGAAGCAGTCTGTAAACAATGTCTTTGAATGAAGGTCACTGTTATGTTTGGATTGTCAAAATATAGTTGGTTAAGGAAAATTCAATCACTGTTAGTCTTAAAATAAACTTTGAGAAAATGGCTTCTTAGGGACAATAAAAGCTGGCTCCAGTACAGTTATGACTAACATAAATGCATAGCACGAGAAATTTGTAATAATGCTCTTCAGCTATAGTGACATTTAATGAAACAAATTATCACAGGGAAAAATAAGCCCGGGTTTTGTAAAACTAGATTGAGCAAAGTATCTAATTAAAGCTTTGAGCGAGTTACTAAAGGTATGTATTGAATTACATAAATAGTCCAGTGCTTGTGAAACTTTTCTCTGTTCACAAACAAAAACGCCCATTTGTACTTTTCAAATATAACAAGTGTTACAGTCATACTGATAACAATTTATTGAGTCTGTTGAGGGTGTTGGCTGAACTAAATTCACAACTAAATTTGTAAAACTTGTAATCAAATGCATACTTTATAAAATATGCAAATTTCTGATTTGTTACACTGGCTCAATTTTCTCTGGGAAGTGGAACCAGTGCTGCATTTCTCCATTGGCAACCAATTAGGCTGCAGCCACTGGTGCCCTCATCCAACTGAGGATAACAATCCTTCCCTGAGAGTTACCATCCCAATCAAAGGATCAGTGGATCATTGTGCCATCAGTCATGGTGCCCCATGCCAAGGCTGTATAAGGGTGTGAGAGTTCAAAAGAGTTAATGATGAAAAATGCCTTAAGAACCATTCGCTGTGATGATATCATACAGACTTGGAGGGAGAACTGTTTAAGTTTCAAAAGAATAAGACCTACCACCTGGATCGTCCGCATGTTCTCTGTAACAAAGTCTATCACATCTGTGTAACTTTTATATAGTTGCTATTACACTAAACCACCATCGAACCATAGAAGGTTATGGCACAGGAAGAGGCCTTTCCCCCACCCCTCTTTTTATTGTGTCTGTGCCAGCTAAGAGGAAGAACCTAGCCACAGCCATCCATTTTAATCCCACCTTCCAGCACCAAGCCAATAGTCTTTTAGGTTGCAGCACTTAGGGTCATAGAGTCATAGAGCCATACAGTACAGAAATAGACCCTTCAGTCCAAATTGTCCATGTTGACCAGGTTTCTTAAACTGCACTACTTCCATTTGCCTGTATTTAGCCTGTATCCCTGTCCAAATGTGCCTGTCCAAATGTCTTTTAAATGTTGTTATTAAATAGATTCAGGGTTTCTGCCTCAACCACTAAATGTGCTAAAATAGGTTTTCCTCATCTGCCCTCTAATCCTTCTTGCAATTGTTTGAAATACGTGTCCTCATGATATTAACCTCTCCACTTGGGGAAACAGGTCTTTCCTGTCTGCACTGTTCAGGCACCTCACTTTGTACACTCACCCCTCAGCAGGAAAATAACACGAATCTATCCAAACTTTCTTCATTGCTGCAATTCCCAAACCCTGGCAGCATTCTTCTATTTCTCCCTATACTGTCTCCAGAGCAATGACCTTCTACCCGCAATGTGGTGACCAGAACTGTGCATAAACTCTAGCTTTGATCTGACTGGCATTTTGAACCATTCTAGCAACATGTCCCTATTTTTGTATTCTGAACTTTACACAGTAGCAGAAAGCATTCAACGTGGGGTTTTTTTTAACCACCTTATCTATCCTTCAGGACCAGTGGAGATGCACATCAATTGTTTCCCACTTCTCCTACCCTCTCGATACCCTCCTATTTATTCTCTATTCTCTGCTTTCCCCAAAAGCATAATGCCACACTCGCCAGATTGCCATTGTCCATCCACTCAAACAAATTATTGATATCACCTACCTGGCTGATTTTTGTTTCACTTGCAAATTTTCCAGCTACACATCCCACATTTAAGTCCAAGTACTTCATCTACACAACTGAGAGCAAAAATGCCCAACACTGAGCGCTGTGGAACACTGCTGGAAACCGTTTTTCATTCACCAAAACATCTGTCAGCAATTGTCATTTTTTTTCCAGTTGCTGAAGCAATAATAAATCCACATATATCACCACATTCCCCTGTATCCCATGGGCTTTTACTTTCCAGAGCAGTCTGCCATGTGGGATTTTATCAAAATGCCTCAGGAAAATCCATGTAGACAACATCCACTGCACTACAATGATCAATAGATTAAATAAGTTGCCACTTTCTGTTCTAGAGGATATTGGTTTAGGGTGAGAGTGGTAAGATATAAAAGAGACCTAAGGGGCAACTATTTCTCACAGGGCGTGGTGCATGTATGGAATGAGCTGCCAGAGGAAGTGGTGGAGGCTGGTACCATTACATTATTTAAAAGGCTTCTGGATGTGTATATGAATAGGAAGGGTTCAGAGGGATATGTGCTAAGTGCTGGAAAACGGGACTAGATTAGGTTAGGATATCTGGTTGGCATGGACAAGTTGGGCCAAAGGGTCTGTTTCCATGCAGTACATCTCTATGAGTCTAACTAAACCATGCTGACTATTCTTGATTAATCAATGCCTTTCTGTATATCCTGTCTCTCGGGATCAATCCTAATAGTTTTGTCATCACCAAAGCAAGACTAGCAGATGATACTTGTTTGGCCTAACCTTCACAAACTTCAGATGACCAAGTGAGTAAACCAAGCAAGCATATCTCTACAGGAAAGAGAATGGTGGCAACAGATTTGCCAGATACAACATGCTGAAATTTCATCCTCCAAAAGAGCTTTAGGGAGAGGATGCTTCAACAGCTGGATGCCCTTGAAACCAGGTCAATGGGGTTGGATCATGGTCAGGACCAGGGAGGCAGGTATGCTGGCTGGATAACAGGAGGTTGCAGAGCACAAAATGACACAGTTTCCCTGGGATGGGCTTTGCGCCATCTGTAGGCTAACTTGTGGCCAGAAAGGAAGAACCTGCTCTTGAGCCTGTTGGAAGGCTTGCTACATATGGCAGCATCAAACTTCCCATGATCTGGTTTGGGCAAAATGTTTACAATGGCAGATGTGATCCTTAATTGGTGACTTAAGTGGCTCAGTTGGGCTTCGATGAGTGAGAGGGTGTTATGACAGGATGACATTGAGCTCTTGCCTGATGCATTCCCATACTATTTTACCAGCTATCCATCCAAAAGAGCCTCAAATCTTCCAACCTCTATTAACCTCAACTTTACAGTAAAACTGCTTTGCGTTCTGAAATTAGGCATCACCTTGGTATATTTTGGATTTTATTTATGTCTATCATGTTTGACTGCTGTTACCCTTCCAAATAGGTCACTTTTCTTACATGGTCTCAAGTGTCCCCACTGTATCATACAGTTGCTTTTACATTTTTTTTTGTCCCTGTTGAAACGCATGCAATGATCTCAGGCTTCAACCAGTCGAAAGAATAATTTCTAAGGACTGGATTTTAAGTCAGCTCTGAGGCTGGAATTGAAAGAATGGATAGGAAAGTTCATTCCACAGTCTGACCAGTTTACTGGCCCTTTCATACTCACTGGTCATTTCCCCAGTGATGGGATAGCAGTGAGGTGGGATGGAGGTTTGTTGGTCAGTTGGGATACCTGCCTTCAAGTGATGTGTCACCAACTGAGCTGCTTAAAAGCCTCGAAAGCCTTGTGTCAGAGGCTGATCGGGGATTTCACAGTGGGAGCAGTGTGGTGCAGCTGCTTGGAAGTGGTCCACTGGTTTGTAGGCTAGAGAGGGCCAGCACTTGAGGCAAACTTAGAGACTCTGCACATGCCGGGATTCAACAGAAAACACCTAATTTTATTTTAAATTTGAAAAATATTGGAGAGACAGTGACTTCCACTATGAGTGCCTTCCCCTTCACCTACCTGTCATGTTTTCCTGTTGCTGCAGTCAAACCAAGGACATTTAGTCTTCCCACTTCAAGGACATGACTGATGTCTTTCATTGGATGGTGTTTCCACCCTTGAGACACTAATTGGCCAATTTGATGAAAAATCACATTGCGTGTCTGTTGGCCACATTGATCTTGACATTGGGGTCTTGAATCCTTCAGAAAAGTCCTTCCCTTCTTTAACTCTGGCTGAGTAAGTAGGGAGTAGGCATCTGATCTGAATTTCCAATTTCATGTTCTCCAGCACATGTTCTCCCGTAACATTGACCTACTTTGCCCGACCTCAGTATGTTGGCTGCTCCAAACCTCATTATTTTTATCCAAAAAGATTTAACAGTTCAAATATTGTCCAGGCTAACTTTCCACCTTGCAGACTCCAAAAGATGAGGTCATTCAAAACTCATCCATTTCTAGCAGATCCCCTTCACCCACCATTATTATGTTCTAATCTAAAATAGCTTCCAGTTTTGCCACGCATTATAGTATTATTGAAATGCCTATTATTCAAATTAATTCATGTTCATGCCTCTTTCTACTTGTTTAATCCAATTTAGTCCTACAACATTCTACAATATCCACACTCATCAATTTTGGCCTTTTGTGCAACTCTGATTATAATCACTCCACTACTGGTGATTATGCTTCCAGTTGCTATGGCTCTAAACTTTGAAGTTTCCCTCTTGATGTCTCTTTGCCAAGCTACCTCACCCCCTTCTTTGTGATGCAGCATAAAATATACTTACTTGACTAAATTCTCATGATTTGCCCTACTGAATCCATACATGACTATATATCAAATTTTACGTGAGAACCGTTTGGGGAGTGTTTCATTTGGAATAATTTTCCACATTAAATTGACAATATAGATATAAGCTATTAATTAATGTAACTGAAAAATCTTCTGGTTAATTCCCAGTTTAAGATACCACATAGGAATGGAATATATTTGGGTTAGTTGTCCAACTAACATGCTGATGAGGAAGGCGAAAGTAAGGACTGCAGATGCTGGAGACTAGAGTCGAGAGTGTGGTGCTGGAAAAACACAGCAGGTCAGGCAGCATCTGAGGATTAGAAAAATCGATGTTTCGGGCAAAAGCCCTTCATCGACGAAAACGTCGATTTTCCTGCTCCTCGGATGCTGCTTGATCTGCTGTGCTTTTCCAGCACCACACTCGATGCTGATAAAGAAGTCTGGTTAACTTTAGAAGTGTAATGTTGGAGCCACCCTTTAACTGTCTAGTGAGTTAGATTAAAATTGGAACTTAAATATAATATCCAATTTAGCAAAACTGCATGCGTCAGCTTATTTCATCAGTCTAGGCAAGCAAAACACAAAATAAAATATGCAAGAAAGCTGTGGATAACTGATCTGCTAAACATTGCAATATTGCTGTGAGGAACTAAGCAAGTTTCGAATTCTTAATTTTGAAACCTTCTGAAGAAGCTTGTGGGAAATCTGTGTCCAAGAAATTTTATAAGTGTTTTGAACTTATTTACTACAGGAATTTTAATTTATGTTAACAATTTATACAAAACCACTGCTCTTTTTTTCCAAACCAAACTTAGTTTCACTGTTCCACTGCAGTACTAACCATATCAGAGTATACAGTTCACTAATTAGGAAAAGTGAACAGGAGAAGGCTATTAAGCTCCTCAAACTTGTTTTGTTATTGAATCAGAACGAAGAACATTACAGCAGAGGAACACGTCCTTCGGCCCTCCAAGCCTGTGCCAATCCAGATCCTCTGTCTAAAACTGTCACCTATTTTCCAAGAATCTATATCCCTCTACTCCCTGTCCATTCCTGTATATTTCTAAATACATCTTAAATGATGCTGTCATGCCCGCTTCTACCACCTCCGCTGGCAACGCATTCCAGTCACCCACCACTCTCTGCATAAAGATCCTTCCACACATTTTTCCCTTAAACTTCTCCCCCCTCACCTTGAACTCGTGACTCATAATAATTGAATCACCCACTCTGGGAAAAAGGCTTCTTGCTATCCACTCTGTTTATACCTCTCATGATTGTGTAGACCTCAATCAGGTGCCCCCCACCCCCCAACCTCCATCTTTCTAATGAAAATAATCCTAATCTACTCAACCTGTCTTCATAGTTAGTGCCCTCCATACCAGGCAACATCCTGGTGAACCTCCTCTGCACCCTCTCCAAAGCATCCAAATTCTTGTGATAATGTAGCAACCAGAACTGTATGCAATATTCCAAATGTGGCCAAACCGAAATCCTATAAAACTGTATCATGACTTGCCAACTCTTGTACTCAATACCCCGCCCATTGAAGGAAAGCATGCCGTATGCTTTCTTAACCACTCTATTGGCCTGCGTTGCTGCCTCAGGGTACAGTGGACCTAAACAGCTGGATCTCTCTGTACATCAATTTTCCCCAGGGCTTTTCTATTTACCATATAGTTCGCTCTTGAATTGGATCTTCCAAAATGCATCACCTCAGATTTGCCCAGATTGAATTCCATCTGCCATTTCTCCGCCCAACTCTCCAATCTATCTATATTCTGCTGCATTCTCTAACAGTCCCCTTCACTATCTGCCACTCCACCGATCTTAGTGTCATCTGCAAACTTGTTAATCAGACCACCTATGCCTTCCTCCAGATCATTTGCGTATATCACAAACAACAGTGATCCCAGCACTGATCCCTGTGGAACACCACTGGTCACAGTTCTCCATTTTGAGAAACTCCCTTCCACTACTACTTTGTCTCCTATTACTCAGCTAGTTCTCTATCCACATAGTTAGTACACACTGGACCCCATGCGACTTCACTTTCTCCATCAGCCTACCATGAGTAACCTTATCAATGCCTTACTGAAGTTCATGTATATGATATCTACAGCCCTTCTCTCATCAATCAACTTTGTCTTTTCCTCAAATAATTTTACTAAGTTGGTAAGACATGACCTTCCCTGCACAAAAGCAAGATGTCTATCACTGATAAACCCATTTTCCTCCAAATGTAAATAGATTCTATCTCTCAGTATCTTCTCCAGAAGCTTCACTACCACTGCGTCAGGCTCACCGGTCTATAATTACCTGGATTATCCCTGTTACCCTTCTTAAATAAGGGGAAAACATTAGCAATTCTCCAGTCCTCTGGGACCTCACCCATGTTCAATGATGCTGCAAAGATATCTGTTAAGGCCCCAGCTATTTCCTCTCTCACTTCCCTCAGTAACTGGGATAGATCCCATCCGGCCCTGGGGACTTGTCCACTTAATGGCTTTTAGAATACCCAACACCTCTTAACTCCTTATGCTGACTTGACCTAGAGTAATCAAACATCTATCCCAAACTTTAACATCCGTCATGTCCCTCTCCTCAATGAATACGGACGCAAAGTACTCATTAAGAATCTCACCCATTTTCTCTGAATCCACGCATAACTTCTTTCCTTTGTCCTTGAGTGGGCCAACTTTTCTCTAATTTCCCTCTTGCTCATTATATACAAATAAAAAGCTTTGGGATTTTCCTTAACCCTGATTGCTAAAGATATTTCATGACCCCTTTTAGCCTTCTTAATTCCTACTTTCCCAATATCATTCCAAACTTTCATCTGTTTCAGTCACCCAGACCTTATGTATGCTTCATTTTTCCTTTTTACTAGTCTCACAATTTTATCTGTCATCCATGATTCCCTAATCTTGCCATTTCTATTCCTCATTTTCACAGGGACATGTCTGTCCTGCACTCTAACCAACCTCTCTTTAAATGTGGATTTACCCTCAAGCAGCTGCTCCCAATCCACATTCCCCAGCTTCTGCCAATTCTTGCTATAGTTGGCCTTCCCCCAATTTAGCAGTCTTGCTTTAGGACCACTCTCGTCTTTGCCCACGAGTTTGCTAAAACTTATGGAATTGTGATCACTATTCCCGAAGTAATCCCCTACTGAAACATCAACCAACTGGCTGAGCTCATTCCCCAACATCAGGTCCAGTATGGCCCCTTTCCAAGTTGCAATATTTACATACTGCTCTAGAAAACCCTCCCGGATGTTCTTTACAAATTCTGTTTCACCTAAATGTCTAACACTAAGTGAGTCCTAGTCAATGTTGGGAAAATTAAAATCTCTCATCGCCACCATCCTACATCTTTCCATAATCTGTCTAGATATTTGTAACTCTATCTCATGCTCACTGTTGGGAGGCCTATAGTACAGGCCCAATATTGTTACTGCACCCTTCCTATTTCTGAGCTCTGCCCATATTGCTTCACTGCTCTAGTCTTCCATAGTGCCCTCCTTCAGCACAGCTGTGATATCTTCTCTGACCAGTAATGCCAACTCCTCCACCCTTTTTACCTCCCTCTTTATCCTGCCTGAAGCATTTATACCCTGAGATATTTAGTTGCCAATCTTGCCCTTCCCTCAACCCCGTCTCAGTAATAGCAATAATATTATGCTCCCAGGTACTAATCCAAGCCCTAAGTTCATTTGCCTTACCTACTATGCTTCTTGCTTTAAAACAAATGCACCTCTGACCACCTGTCTTTTGCATTCATCATCTGCTCCCTGCTGACTCTTCCCCATAGTCACGCTGACTTCATTATCTAGTTCCGTACAGGCTTTACCTCTTTACTGTCCACTGACCTCCTCATCTGGTTCCTATCCACCTGCCACATTATTTTAAACCCTCCCCAACAGCGGTGGCAAAAGCACCCCCTTGCACATTGGTTCCAGTCTGGCCCAAGTGTAAACCATCCGATTTGTAATAGTCCCATCTCCCCCAGAACCAGTGCCAATGACCCAAAATTCTGAACCCCTCCCTCTTGCACCATCTCTCAAACCACTCATTCATTCTGCCTATTCTTTTATCTCTACTATGACTAGCACATGAAACTGGTAGCAATTCTTAGATTACAATCTCTGAGGTCCTACGTTTTAACTTGGCTCTTAACCCTCTAAATTCTGCTTGTAGGACCTTTCCTTATTTATTACCTATATCATTGGTGCCTATATGCACCATGACAACTGGCTGTTCACCATTCCCCTTCAGAATGTCCTACAGCCAATGTGAGACATCCCGGACCCTTGCACTTGGGAGGCAACATACCGTTTGTGAGTCTCATTTTTGACCACAGAACCGCCTATCTACTCCCCTTACAATTAAGTCTCTTATCAGTATGGTCTTTCTGCTTTTCTTCCTGCCCTTTTAAACAGTAGAGCCAGCCATGGTGCCATGAACCTGGCTACTGTTGCCTTCCCCTGGTGAGCCATCTCCCCCAACAGTATCCAAAACAGTAGACCTGTTTTGGAGGAAGATGACCCCAGGGGACACTTGCACTGCCTTCCTGCTTTTTCTCTGCCTTTTGGTCACCCATTCCCTTTCTCCCTCAGCAATCCTAATCTACAGTATGACCAATTCACTAAAAGTGTTATCGACGTCCCCCTCAGCATCACAGATGCTCCAAAGTGAGTCCATCTGCTACTCCATGTGATCGAACAAGAGCTGCAGCTGGACACATTTCCTGCACTGAAGGTGTCAGTGACATCAGTTGTGTCCCTGAGCTCCCACATTGAACAAGAGGAGCATAACACGGGTTTGGGATCTCCTGCTAACTCATGCCTCTTAAGCTTAACTTAGTGCAACTATAATATCAAATATAAGATAAATGAAATTTTAAAAATTTACCAATCATACTACTTAACAGCACACAATAAAAAAAGAATAGGACACAGCACTGCCCTTTGATGTGAAGGGCAGTGTTTGTCACTGGCCACCCGGGTGTTTTCCTATCTTCCTGGTGGTGGAATTTGAATAAAGATTCGTGCACTTTATAAAAAAAAATATAACCAGGGGATACTCCCAGCCTCCTTAGGGAGAGGTGGGCGCCGCAGGGGGAAAAAAAAAGAAAAAAAAACAGGAGATTTTGTCTTTCACTGTGTCTCACACCTGCACACACACACCATGGGTGCTGGGGAAAAAATAAGCACTACCGCAGTTAGGCGGTAGTGTGGGGGTTAAATTATAGAAAATATAATCAAAAAAACAAAAAAAAAACAAAAAAAATAATAAAAAAAAAGAATAGGAAAAACATTACCTTATCAACACACCACAGAATTTTTACATTGTTGACCTGCACTGTAACTCATTTTACCTGCCTTTGATTCACATCCCTTGATACCTTTAAACAATAAAAAAAAGATTTTATTGTATTAAAAATTTCAGTTGATGAGTGGGCACATTTGGCTCTACTGTAACGCATGTTTTTTCGACATGAGTTGGCTTTAACATGATTACAGAATTCAAACCATTATTTGTGCAATGCAAACTTTCCTTACCTGTATTGGCTATAACGTAGTTCCAGCCCTATTAATTTGAATGGCGTGGCCATTATATGATTTCTTATAGCGTGAGAACGCACAAGAACAGAACTATCCCGTTGTATCAGAACCAACTATATCAAATTTCCACTCTCCCGCGTGTGAAAAATGCTTCCTGATTTCCATTCTAAAAGATGTATTCCAGTGTCTCACACTCAAGGAAATATTTGGATTATTTTACATTTTTTTTGACTAAGTACAACCCATATCGAGTTTTTAGGAGGGGTTTCCACCACAAAGTCTAGAGAGATTTCTCGCTGTATCTTACCAAACCCACCTTATTCATTACCTATCCAGCCCCAGTGGTATCCCTCACAATTCCAGCCCCATCTTACACTATGACATTGCCAGAACAACGTGCGACTTAGTTGATATCCCAGAATTCTCCATCACCCATTGCACCCATGTCACCCATAAAAGCCAGACAAGCACTTTCATTCCAGAGCTGCCCTGCATGATTCTAGTTTAGGCACATTGCAAAACAGGTTTGGAGGGTAAACTGTGAGGGAGATGCAAAGATTCTTCAGTGTGATTTGGAGAAGTTCAGTGAGTTGGCAATTTCCTAACAGATGAAGAACAAATGGATAAATGTGAGGTGATCAATATTGGTATCAAAAACAGGAAGATGAATTTTTATCTGAATGGTAGGAAACAGTAAGTGTAACAAGACCTGGGTGTCCTTGTACACCAGTTACTGAAAGTAAGTATATAAGTGCAGCAGACGGTGAAGACAAATGGTACGTTGACCTTCATAGCGGGAGGATTTGATACTTAAGAAATGTCTTGCTACAGTTGTACAGGGCCTTAGTAAGATCACACTTTGAGTATTATGTGCAATTTTGATCTCCTTATCGGAAGAAGGATGGTCTGTCTATGGAGGGAGTGCTACAGACCAGACTGATTCCTCTGTTGGCAGGACTGATGTTAGAAGAGAGGGGGAATCTGGAATCACAGTCTGAGGATACTGGGTAGACCAGTTAGGACTGAGAGGAGGACAAGTTTCTTCACCCAGAGAGTGTGAGCCTGGGAAATTCTCAGTTACAGAAAGCTGTTAAAGTCAAAACATTGAATGTTTTCAAGGATGCGATAGGTATAGTTCTTTGCCAAAAGGTTAAGGTATGAGGCAAAATATAATACAGTCAAACTTGACTTAATGAAGTTCTGATTTCTCTTGAGTTGAAGACCTGCTCCAATATTTATGAAGTAAAACAGAAAATATTAGAAATTTACATGATGCTCAGCATCTACAATGAGAAAAAATGACTAGTTAGGATATTTTGGAAGTAAACTCTTTTTATGGACACATTTGTAATTTTTATTTCAGATTTTCAGTTACTTTAATTCATTCAACATGTCATAGAATCATAGAATCCCTAATGTGAGTAATAGAGATTCAAGGCAATGATAGATCAATTACAGAGGTTACATTTTGTCTAATCAACACAGTGAAATATGCCATGACACACCGCTGAGCAAGTGGAACCTGAACCGAGGTCCTCTGGTTCAGAGCTAGGGACAGTACCATTACATCACAGGAAACCACAAGTTAGAAAAGCTAAATAAACTTTAATAAGGATGCAATTCTTCACATAATGCTAAAACCCATTGAACCAGAGATCTTTAGATCTTCAGTCAAGTATGCTCCCAGCTGAGCTATTTTAGCAGAGCATGAAAGTGATCTTGGGTGGTCTCAAACCACCAACCTTTCAGTTAACCGTTAAATGTGCTGACCAAATGCACCACAGAGACTGGTACTAGTGTATGATACAAGTTCACAGATATTTTTAATCAACTTGTTGAGGCATGATGCACATAGGGACAGGTGGGGCTTTAACCCAGACTTCCTGGCCCAGATGAAGCTCCACATTTTAAATTCATGTACCCATCACATCCCCATTGTGGATGACTGGTGGGATTCAAAACCAGACCTCCAGAGCATTACCTGTGTCTCCGAATAAACAAGATTAGAGTGGTGCTGGAAATGCACAGTAGGCCAGGCAGCATCTGAGGAGCAAGAGAATCGGTGTTTCAGGCTGGAGCCCTTCATCAGGAATGGGCACCCACCAATATTCTATACCATTTCAAACATCAAAAACTGTAAGTACAACAAACTTTTATATACCCACCTCAATAACCAGCGCTCCTCGATAACTGTCACAGCCACATTTGCTTCCTCAGTGCCTGCCTCCGTAACCGACTGAGCCCACATGGGCTCCAGACTACATTCAGACCAGCACAGCTCAGATCCAAACAGGACAACCAGTACAGACTACAGATTCAAAACCAACAGCGACGGTTCTCCTTCCGGACCACCAGCAACGGTTGTCCCTCCACTCCACATTCGCAGCTATACATCACCACCTAACCTCTCTACAGTCAGCTATGCCTCAACTGAGGGCCACACTCTCTCAGAACTGCACAGGACCCCTCTGTACTATATCCTAAGAAGAATTCATATTCTCAACAAACAGTATTTCAACACCATTTCAAACATCAAAAACTGTAAGTACAACAAACTTTTATATACCCACCTCAACAACCAGCGCTCCTTGGTAAGCTACCATCCACCACCTCTCCGAATAAAGTCTAATGATAATATCACTATGCTATCTCCATCTGAAAAAGTCACATGTACATTACATAATGAACTCAACTGCCCCAATTTGTTGCAACAAGTCAGTTTAAAATGACAATATCCTGCATCTGTCATGCAAGAATAAAACCGACAGCCTGAGGTTCAAAGCAGAAAGTGGCAACTCACACTCCATCCTCACTAGATATGTACCACCTGTCCCACCATAAAATCCCAAACTTTCCTCCAAACTGGCGCTCCAGCATTTTGATGGCTGAGACTGCATGTAAATCCAGCAGTTGCCGTGTCTCTGATGGTTCTGTTGGGATTGCAGAGTTGCTAGCCAATCTGATTGGCACAAAACTCTCTGAGAAAGGACCCCTGCTCAGTTGAGGAGCAGAAAGCCCATCTCCTGCCAATTAATGTACCTTGGAGCAGTAAGCCACTCCATGGCATACTTAAGTGGTTGGTGGAATGACAAACCCCTCCATTGGAAAAATTCAGCTCCATATGTGGGGTGTTGATGTCACATGTTTCACACGGGTTTAACCTACATAAAACCAACAGATGCCTACATTTATGAATTCAAAAAACAAATTCAAGAGCTGGCTATCATATCCTTTTCTTATATGTTTCTATAAGACCTGTGAAGCATGACCTGCCTTTCATGAACCCATGCTGTGTCTGCCCAACAGGACAAATTCTATCGAGATGCCTTGCTATTTCTTCCTTGATAATAGACTCAAGCATCCTCCTCACTACAGAGGTCAAGCTAACCAGTCTATAATTCCCCATCTTTTGTCTACCTCCCTTTTAAAACAGTGATGTCACATTTGCTGTTTTCCAATCTGCTGGATCTGCCCCAAAGTCCAGCGAATTTTAGAAAATTACCTCAAGTGCACTTGCTATTTCTCCCACCGTATCATTTAGTACCCTGGGATGCATTCCATCAGGGCCAGGAGACTTGTCTATCCAAGCTACATTAGCTTTCCCAACGCTATGTCTTCCGTAATATTGATTGTTTCCAAGTCCTCACCTACCTTGGTCTCTTTGTCACTAAATGGCATGTTATTAGTGTCCTCCACTGTGAAAACCGACACAAAATATTTTGTATTATGAGATTTCATAACTAAATGCTCCTTCTCATCCTCTAATGGACCAATGTTTACTTTAGCCACTCTTTTTTGTTTTATAAAAACTTTTGCTTTCTGTCTTTATATTCTGTGCTAGTTTTTTCTCATGTTCTATCTTACTTTTCTTTATAGCTCTTTTTGTGACTCGCTGTTGACTTTAAAGTTTTCCCAATCTTTTAGTTTCCTGCTGTTGTTGGCCACTTTGTATGCCTTCTCTTTCAATTTGATAGCCTCCCTTACTTCCTTAGACACCCAGGGTAGATTACCCCTTTTTCTACAGTCCTTCCTTTTCACTGAAATATGCTTTTGCTGACCACTTTGAAAAATTGCTTTGCAAATTCTCAACTGTTCATCAATGGTCCCATCATAAAGTCTTTGTTTCTAGTCTACTTTAGCCAAGTCCCCCCTTATTCTATTGTAGTCTCTATTGTTTAAGCTTCAGACCCTGGTATTGGATTTTATCGTCACACTCTTCATCTGCTTTCTAAATTCAACTGTACTGTGATCACTCCTTCCAAAAGAATCCCTAACAATGAGATAATTAATTATTCCTGTCTCATTACACAGGACCAGATCTAGGATAACTTACTCCCTCAACGGTTTCATTACGTACTGTTCAAGAAATTTATCACAGATACACTCAACAAACTCATCCTCAAAGCTACCCTGACCAAGCTAGTTTGACCAATCGACTTTTGTAGATGAAAATCCCTCCTGATAATTGCTGTACCATTTTTACAGGCATTAGTTACTTCTTTGTTTATTGCCCAATCCAATGTAATGCTATTATTCGGTGACCTATAGACTATGCCTGTCGGTGACGTTTTCTTCTTAGAATTTCCATAGAATCTATATCATGTCTCAGCACTGTCCTGATGTCATACTTGAATATCAGAGCTACACCATTATCCTTACCTTCCAATCTGTCCTTCTGAATAGTCTAGTACACCTAGATATTTAACTCCCAGTTGTGACCATCCTGTAACCATGTCTCCATAACGGCTACTAAATCATATTCATTCATGATGATTTTTTCCGTTAACTCATCAACCTTGTTACAAATGCTACGAGCATTCAGGTAAAGTGGCCTCATGCTAGCTTTCTTACCCTCACGATTTCCAACATCTCTAATAACATCTCCTGAGTTATCCTTCCTTTTTACTTTTTCATAGTCTGCTTTGTACTTAAACCCTCCTGCACACATGCTAACCTGCTGCTTACCTTTTTATTTATTAGCATTCGTCCTGTCATTTTCCCTTCCCTCTGACTCACCAGTATCCTATGTTTCTTGTTGCACTGGCTAATTGGGCTTGTGAAGGAATCCTTACTTTCACTTATCCTACAAATGTTTCAATTTCTAACACTAGATATAAATATATTTGCAACAAATACATCAATAAAAGTGCTGACAAGTAAGTCTATTGAATACAGATTATTTTATTTTCTGTCAGACACACATTGACATGGTTCTGCAATGGCCAGAGTCTCTAGGCTTATGCCAGTATGCACATTTCTTGCGTTGCCAAGAAACATTCCTGGCTGTTAGTAGCTATACATCTGCTATAGAAGTTATTTGAAGATACAAAGGTGCTGGAATACCCTACATTGCTAACAGTCAGATGTACCTGTTTCATGGACTTCAATGTTTTATTTTTTGTACAAGTACAGATGAATAGTTTAACAAAGCATAATCACGATCAAGCAAATGTTATATTTCAACAGCTTACAAGACCTATCTATATTACAACTACAGACAATGTTAGTCTCATGACTCAAAAATATCTTTCTTTACCTCTTTAACATACTTGCTGTATAACACCTTTATTTGATTTCCTTTCTGATCGTTTTGTTTGTGCCACCTTGTGTGAATATAATGATAATTTTTGATTGCATCTTTTAGTGGGTAAAGTTTATTTTTATTATTAACTAGCTGTTTACATTTTTAAATTCTCCTTTAGTGCTCATTTTACTTTCCATTTCACTTTTGTGATGTTTATTGCAAGTTGCTGGCAGCTGAGAAAATAATTCCACCAAGTGCTTAAGAAATTGTTATGGTCATGTCCATTGGAACCTAATATTAGTCCAAATACTGATATCAAGTGGGGAAGGATGCCTGGATAAAATCTTCAGTGGAAGAGACATTCAATCTTTTTTAACAGAATAGATTTATTACATGGTGATAAATAGCTAGTTACATTTCATGGGAGTTACATCAAAGATCTTTGCCTGAGGCGAATAACTTAGACTTAAAGATAAGCACACATTACCATTTAGCTACATGGAGGGTACTAGTAGGACAACCACAACTGAATTAGTAACAAATGTAAAAGGTGCTTCCAGACACAGTCCTTTACATCTTCATGGGCAGAATCTCTCATGATGTCAGTTAGCTCTTTCATACTATGACTGCCTTATATAGTTATTAAAGCCAAGCCCTTGGTTAATATATTTGATTGCTTCTTGTTCATTAATAATCAATAGATTCACAAAAGATCTCTATTTGCCTCTGAACCTGTCTGGATGAAACCCAAAAGTGAGTAGGATCATGTCAGAATCCTGACCCAACATCATCCTTGGGAATATGACTCGTTCCAGACACACAAATCCATTTCCTTTTCTCTGGAAAACTCCAAATTTCACCTTCGCCACAGCATCAACAATCTATTTAAAACAAGGAATGTGATTTAAGATATAAAAGTCCTTAATGCAGCCAGGATGGAACTTTCTTTAATACACTTATGGGACATGGCCATCACTTGTCCATCCTTAGGTGCCCTTGAGAAGGTGGTGGTGAGCTTCCTTCTTGAACCACTGCAGCCCATGTGCTGTCAACAGATGCACAATACCTTTAGGGAGGGGGTTCCAGGATTTTGACCCAGGGATACTGAATGAACATCAATACATTTCCAAGTTGGGATGGCGAGTGGCTTTGAGGGAATGTGGACACAGATGTGGTCATGGCAGCATTGACCTTGATAACAATAGAGAAGGATGAATGAGCAACGGCAATTTGCTGCAGGTCTTGCTGCAAATGGTGATAGAGTACTTTCAAAGCCTTCCTGGAGTGGCACAGCTCCTCCTGCTGTGCTCCACTAAAAACCTGCAAGGCCAATCTGAACAGTCTGATGGTGTAATCATTCCTGTGGGATCTTTGTCTGCCTTGTTCATTTTGCAGCTGAAAGTTGTCTGCCCTGCCTGCTGTTGCTGTTTCAATTTCAATGTCAGGGACCTCAATACCTCTGTTGTCAGAGTCTTTTACCAGTCACCAATTGGTTTTTGTTTTATTTCAACAATTTACTTTATTCATAAAAAAAAACTTTATATATATATACATAGTCACTAGAACAGTTTGATTCGGTAGACAGTCTTTCAATATTAAGGACAAAAAAGACTCAGATGATTCTTACTTATACAATATTATATTTTCAGACATCTGAGGTACGAGGAGGGTCTGATAACTGAACAGACCCCCATTTAACTTGATATGGAGATAGTACTAGCAGTTGCTAAAGTTCTAAGTTGACAGAAGCTATCATATTTCAAAACCAAAGTTATATGAGTACTCCTATTAATAATGCTGAAGGTGGTGACTCTCCAATGTGCACCATCCAATAGTTTGTGGACAGATTGTAAAATTGTCTCTATCAATACAGACTGCAACCAAATGGATTTAGCTGTTACGCAAATTTGTAAATATTACTTTTTTAAAGTTATTAATTTGCAAGATGTAGCCATTACTGCTTTGGCCAGTATTTATTGCTCATCCCTTAAACCCTTTGAGAAGATGGTGGTGAACTGTCTTCTTGAACTGGGCACTCCATGTGGTAAATCCTCTTGGTGCTGTTAGGAACTGAATACCTGGATTTTGACCCAATAAAAAAGAAGAAATGGTGATACTGTTGTAAGTCAGGTGGAGTGTGGCTTGGAGGACTACATGTAGGAGAGGTGTTCCTGTGCATCTGTTGCACTTGCTCTTCAAGTTGATAGAGATTATGAGTTTGAAAGGTGTTTTCGAAAAATCCTTGGGTGAGTTGCTGCATTGCAACTTGGGGGCACATATGTTGCCACTATGCGTCAATGGTGAAGGGAGTGTGGGTCTATGGTGGTGAATGGGGCGCGGGTTCTGCATTCAAGTTTCATGAATATTATTGTTATGCTCCTGTAGATATTTATTGGGCAGAAACATTAGCTGAAAATGTGTTGCTGGAAAAGCGCAGCAGGTCAGGCAGCATCCAAGGAACAGGAGAATCGATGTTTCGGGCGTAAGCCCTTCTTCAGGAATCAGCTTAAAATGTGTTGCTGGAAAAGTGAAGCAGGTCAGGCAGCATCCAAGGAACAGGAGAATCAACGCTTATGCAGTCCTCACTTTCTCCCAGAAACATTAGCTGTCTAATTCAAGACTTGTCCAAAAGTTACATGGGCTGACATCTGGTATGATTTCAGCACAATTTTCTTTCCAACTTGCGTGATGTGACTACTCTATTCATATTAAAAACAGAGTGGTAGGCAGACATAACGCTCTCCTCAACAGTAGTATCAATACAAAAGAAGTGAAATATGCAAAGATATTGCCAGAAATTTCCTGGCACTCCAGACTTTAACAAGTGAACAATTTTGTTTCAACTACAAGATCACTGGCAGCTGCCAGCTCTGGTTTTGTCATGAAAATTGGCCAGAGACAAATCATACAATAAATATCTTTGGAATCACTGCATGGATTCACTTAGAGCTAAAAAAAATTCTTCACTGGATCAGAAAGTTTCAGCTTATGGTTTTATTCTAATGCTTTGCAATACAACAGAATGAATACTAATGCCTCTGTTCTTCATCAGTGGTTAGAACGATTTTCTGATGCTAATGGTATTTGAGGTCCACCCACCTATCCAGCCAATTAAGAGGTCCCTCAAAGTCCTGTTCAGTTAAGGACAGTGGGCAGGTTCTGTAAATGGAAAAGGCATTTGAAGTTCTGGCTGACAAACAGTTCCAGTGGAAGCAGTGGCAAGATCAATGTAAAACACTGCTGATGTAGGTGGTAAACTGCAAGAATGTCCATCAAGGTGATGCATCAGAGGGTTAAAAATAAGTTAAACATGCATTGTGACCACGGCTTCTATGTTTACATTATTCAAAGTTTGGGAGAAGATTTGTAGCTCGGGTGCTCGTTGTTGTGGTTCTGTTCGCCGAGCTGGAAATTTGTTTTGCAAACGTTTCGTCCCCTGTCTAGGTGACATCCTCAGTGCTTGGGAGCCTCCTGTGAAGCGCTTCTGTGATGTTTCCTCCAGCATTTATAGTGGCCTGTTCCTGCCGCTTCCGGTTGTCAGTTCCAGCTGTCCGCTGTAGTGGCCGGTATATTGGGTCCAGGTATACAGGAAAACCACACACACAGACCAAGTCCTGAACTATGAAAGCAACCACCCCAACACACACAAACGAAGTTACATCAAGACACTATTCAAAAGGGCCGCAACACATTGCAGCACACCAGAACTGCAAAAAGAGGAAGAGGAACACCTATACAAGGTATTCGCCAAAAACGGATACCTGCGCAATTTCATCAACAGATGCCTAAGGGAAAGACAACGGAACGAGGACATGCCGCAACCCAAAGGACTAGCCACACTACCATACATCAGGAGCATTTCCGAACTGACAGCCAGACTACTGCGACCACTAGGACTCATAACAGCACACAAACCAACAGCCACACTCAGACAACAACTCACCAGAATGAAGGACCCGATACCCAGCATGAGCAAACCAATGTAGTGTACAAAATCCCATGCAAGGACTGCACAAAACACAACATAGGACAAACAGGAAGACAGCTAATGATCCGTATCCATGAACACCAACTAGCCACGAAACGACACGACCAGCTATCCTTAGTAGCCACACACGCAGATGACAAGCAACATGACTGGGACAACACTACCATTATAGGGCAAGCCAAACAGAGAACAGCCAGGGAATTCCTAGAGGCATGGCACTCATCCACAGACTCTATCAACAAACACATCGACCTGGACCCAATATACCGGCCACTACAGCGGACAGCTGGAACTGACAACCGGAAGCGGCAGAGACAGGCCACTATAAATGCCGGAGGAAACATCACAGAAGCGCTTCACAGGAGGCTCCCAAGCACTGAGGATGTCACCTAGACAGGGGATGAAACGTTTGCAACATAAATTCCCAGCTCGGCGAACAGAACCACAACAATGCTTACATTATGATGGGCAAGCTCAACAGACAACTCCCTACAAGCACCTTCCAAGCATTGTCTTCAATAGGTGGCCGGCCCACAATCAGGAAGATCCAAATACCATTTTTGAAATCTTACTATCAAATTTTCCCTGCAATGGGCACCTAATTGACATTGATCAGCTACCCACCACGAGGAAAGTATCAATGGTTTGCCTTCAATTTATGGAATATCTTTGCGTATGACTAGTTCAAGATGTCAAATATTGAGAACCTTGACCATTATGATACTGGACACACTTGTGGTGCCTTTCCAGTATGGAAGCTCATACTGTTAAATTTGACTTTACAGCTCCCAGTATACACACAAAATCATGTAATAAAATTTCTACATCTGTAATTCCAAATGTGAGATCTTATAACATAGTGGCATCCCTACCTCTAAGCCAGAAACTTTGGATTCAGGAGTTGATGGCCACAGAAGCTGCATTTATAAATCAACGAAACAGTTTGAGTATCAATCTGCATATCCTTTCATAAATTCCAATGACAAGTGGTAAGTGAGGAAAAATTTTGTAGTCAGCTAATTGATGGAAATAAACTTGGAGCCAGTGTATTAACTATTCGTAACTTTAGGACTGCAATATTCAGGTAAATGTGTATGGTGACACAGTAATGCATTGGCTCAGTTGGGGGTGGTCTGGGTCAGATTGTTGTCAAAGGCAAGGGATCGATCACCATTCCAGCTGGAGTGCACTCACACCTCCCTCTTTGTCCTAAGCATGTGGAAATTATAGTGCTGTGGTCAGACCTAACTTTAAAAAACAGAAGTTAGCAAAATATCTGAATCTAAATGGAAAATGTAAGTCCATTCACCTCCTTCCATCAAGTAATTTATTTAGTAAATTTTGAATTTTCCAAACACCTTTATTCCCAGCCTTTTAAGGTTTTCACTTCAAAATAAACATGATATTTTATTTCAGTGTGTGTACAATTTTGCTAATGTGTTTATGACAGCTGCTACAGTGCTATGGAAGTTTTCCACCAGCTGTTTTCATTTTAAAACGTAACAAACCTTTGTATTTAATCGCACAAGATGACCTATAATTGTGAGCAGTATTTTGCCATTAATTAATGAATCGAGTAATCATTTCCATATTCTCCCAGTTTTCTGAGCAATTTCTGAAGATAAATGGCACAATCTCAAGGGTCATTTCTTAGCCATATTCAAAAACAATGAGACCTTTTTGGTTGCTGTTTTTATTATGCTCACAGAGTGACCTATTTTCTAACTGAACAAAACAAAAATTACCTCAACTCAGGAATTAGAATAATAATTGTTCAACACTATAGTAAATCAGAGGTGGTCTAACACAAATTCATCAAATTTTGTCCACACTAACATTTGTGATTTATTTTTTAAAAAAACAACCTTAACCATTATTCTTAACTGGAAATATTACTAGTAACTGCGAAGTTCCACCCACCAGTTAGATTTAGTTGCTTCCAACATTTGTTCAAATATTTTGAGAGTATTGACAAACATGACTGAAATATTTGTGCATATTTGAAAGGAAATATTAAAGATATACAATATTTGGTAACTTTTGCCTACTGAGGGTATGTTAAAGCATGTTACAATCTATAAAGAGCTTGTGAAGTATAATCACTCTAGCAATGAAGGAACGAAGCATCCAACATTCACACTGTATGATCTCACCAGCAGTAATGTGATAGTGACCAGATATTCTGCGGTTTTGTCATGTTCATTGAGAGATAAATACTTGCCAGGATACCAGGGACAACTCCCTAGTAAGGTCAAGGGGCTGAATTGCTTACTCTTGCTCAGGGTTCTTATAAGATCTAACGTGTCCCCTTTAGATACCATAGGTTTGAAATCTGGCAGATGATCTTGAGTGGATTTTCTTTTTAATTCACTTGAGCAATGTGGGCATCATTGGTTGGCCCTAGTTGTCCTTGAGAAGGTGGTGGTGAGCTGCCTTCTTGAACCGCTGCAGACCATGTGCTGTAGGTACACAATACCCTTAGTAGGGAATTCCAAGGTTTTGACCCAGGGACAAGGTCCTTGTCCTTCTAGATGGAAGTGGATTTGGAAGGTACTGTCTAAAGACGAATTTCTGCAATGCGTCTTGTGGATAGTAAATACTGCTACTACTGGGTGCTGTTGGTGCAGGGAGTGCATGCTTTTGGATGTGGTGCCAATTAAATGGGTTGCTTTGTCTTGGATGATGTTAAGCTTCTTGAGTGTTATTGGAGGTGCACCCATTCAAGCAAGTGGGGAATATTCCGTCACACTCCTGACTCGTGTCCTGTAGATGGTGGAGTGGTTTGGGGAGTCAGAAGGTGAGCTACTGATCACAGTATTCTTAGCCTCTGACCTGCTTTTGTAAACACTGCATTTATATGGTAGGTCTTGTTGGATTTCTGTTCAACTCTAACCCCAAGGATGTTGATAGTGGGGAACCCAGTGATGGTAATACCACTGAAGGTCAAGGGGTAGTGGTTAGATTTTCTCTTATTGGAGATCGTCATTGCCTGGCATTAGTGTGGCATAAATGTTACTTGCTACTTGTCAGCCCAAGCCTGGATATTGCCCAGATCTTGTTGCATTTGAACATGAACTGCTTCTGAGGAATTGTGAATGGTGCTGAATATTATGCATTCATCAGCAAAAATCCCCACTTCTGACCTTATGATGGAGGGAAGGTGATTGATGAAGCAGCGGAAGATGGTTGGATCTGGGACACTAACTATCCTGAGGAACCCCTGCAGAGGTGTCCTCGAGCTGAGAATCTGACCACAACCATTCTCTTATGTGTCAGGTATGAGTCCAACCAGGAGAAAGTTTGTCCCTAATAACTTCCAGTTTTGCTCAGGCTCCAAGATGCCACACTCAGTTGAATGCCACTTTGAAAGCAAAGGCTGTCACCTTCACCTCACCTCTCAAATTCAGCTTTTTGACCATGTTTGAACAAAGGCTGTAATTGAGGTCAGGAGCTGAGTGCCCTTGATGGAATACAAACTGGGCCTCACTAAGCAGGTTATTGCTGAGCAAGTGCTCCTTCATAGAACTACTGATGACACCTTACATCAATTTAATGATGATAAGAGTTGACTGATGGGGCCGTAATTGGCCAGGTTAGGTTTGTCATTTTGTTTCTGTACAGGACATACTCTGACAATTGTCCACACTGTTGGTTAGATACCAGTGTTGTAGCTGTACCAAAATAGCTTGGCTAGAGGAGTGGCAAGTCATAGATCACAAGTCTTCAGAACTATTGCTGGAATGTTGATGGAGTCCATTTCTTTTGCAGCGTCAAGAGTCTACAGGCATTTCTTGATATCACATGGCGTGGATCAGATTTGCTGAAGATTGACATCTGTGATGATGACGACCTCTGTAGGAAGCTGAATTGGATTAGCCAATTGAAACTTCTGCCTGCAAATGGATGTAAATATTTCAGCTTTATCTTTTCCACTGATGTTTTGGGCCATCATCACCTTTGAGAATGGAGAGATTTGTACAGATTCCTCCTCCAGCACACTTAAGTATTTAATTATCAGTTTGATTATCCACCACCATTTGTAACTGGATGTGGCAGGACTACAGAGGTTGAACATGACCCTTTGGTTGTGGAGCCACTTTGCTCTGACTATCTTTTGTTGCTGATACAGTTTGGCACACAAGTAGTCCTGCTTTGTAGCTTCACCATGTCGGCACATCAGTTTGATGTATGCCTGGTGTTGCTCCTGGCATGCTTTTCTGCACTCTTCTTTGAATCAGGGATGATCCCTTAGCTTTCTGGTAACAGGGTGAGTGGACAATTTGCTAGAGAATAACGTTTCAGATTGTATCTGAGTATAATTCTATTGTTGATAGCCTACAGTGCCTAGGAGGTCATTAGGACTGCAAAGCAGATAGAGTGTGCCACTGGAAAAAGCCCAGCAGGTCGGGCAGCATCTGAGGACCAAGCAAGTCAATGTTTCGGGCTTAACCCTTCATCAGGACTCATTGACAATGCCTTGTGATTGCCCAATTTTGAATGACTAGATCTCTTCAAAATATCTTAGCATGGTGGTCATGCCAAACAACATGATGGAAGGTATCCTCAATGTGAAAACAGGGCTGTTCAAACCCTTCATGATTTGTACACTTCTATTAAATCTTCACTGAATCTTCTCTTCTCTAACAAGAGTAGTCCCAGCTTCTCCAATCAACCCTTGGAACCATTCTCATGACTATATCATCATATCCCTTCTAAATTATAATGCCAGAAATTGGATCTGATCCTCCAGCTGAGGTAAAACCACTGTATTAAACAAATTTATCATAATATCCTTGCTATTGTATTCAATGTCTCTAATTATAAATCTAATGATGCTCTATGTCTCAACCTGGCCAGTACTCTTCAATAATTTATACATGTATACTTCATATTGCTCTGTCCATGTACCCACTTTGGAATTGTAACCTTTATTGCACATTGCCCCACCTAATTTTGCTTATCAAAATAAATTCTCTGCAGTAAATTTTAATCCTCGCTTATGCACCCTATCATCAACCTGTGTCTGTCCTTTAGAAGTTTATCACTACCCTCCTCACAGTTCACAGTGTTTCACCAATATTGAATCCATGCCCCATGCATTGTTCTCATGTGATTAATGACACATCATGAAAATCAGAGGCCCTAACTCTAAGACCAGGTCCTAACACCAATACTTACAAAACCTCATTATACATATGTTTCTCATACATATGATGTATGCCTGGTGTTGCTCCTGGCATGCTTTTCTGCACTCTTCTTTGAATCAGGGATGATCCCTTAGCTTTCTGGTAACAGGGTGAGTGGACAATTTGCTAGAGAATAACGTTTCAGATTGTATCTGAGTATAATTCTGTTGTTGATAGCCTCCAGTGCCTAGGAGGTCATGAGGACTGCAAAGCAGATAGAGTGTGCCACTGGAAAAAGCACACGTCTGGGAAGTAATGGTTCATGACCATATCCATGTTCCTCCCTCAACCAAATTTGTCATCACATTGCTACTCTCCTTTTTATTCCACAAGCTCTAACCTCACTTTTAAGTCTAAGAGCAAATTACTACAGATACTGGAATCTGTACTGAAAACAAAAAATGCTGGAGATCAGAATGGGTCAGGCAGAATCCATGAGGGGAAAGCAAGCTAACATTTCGAGTCCAGATGAGTCTTCATCAGAACTGACGCGAAGTGTGGGGGGAACGGCATTTATGCTACAGTGGAGGGTGGGGGTGGTTGGAGTGCTGAGGGAGAAAGGATGTTGATAGTTCAGATGAAGTGATCAGAATTTGAGAATGGCAGAAAAAACAGACAATCCCATTGGAGTGGGGCGAAGGGAGAGAGGACATAGTGACAGAGAATGTAACAAGCAAAGCTAAAAGAAAGGAAGGAATGTGTTCACAGTTCAAAGATGCAGAATTCAATGTTAAACTCAGAAGGTTGCAGAGTGCCTAATTAAAATATGAGATGATGCTCCTCCAGTTTGTGCTGTGATTTGCCTGAGCACTGCAGCATGCTAAGGACAGAGAAGTGGGTATGCAAGCACGATGCTGTGTTAAAATGAGTGGCTACGGGTAAGTTGGGGTCATGCTTGCACATGGACCAGAAGTATTTGACAAAGTGCTCATCCAGTCTGCTGTCTGTTCTTCCCAGTCTGGCAGTTCGACACACCATTGTTCTGCAATTCTCACATTCTGATCACTTAATCTGAACTATCGACATCCTTTTTCTTCCCCTGCACTCCAACATCTGCACCCCCAACTCCCTGTCCCCTACTATAACATAAATACCGCCCCCTCCACACTTCACGTCAGCTCCGATGAAGAGTCATCTGGAGTCGAACCATTAGCTTGGTTTCACTCCATGGATGTTGCCTGACCAATTGTGATTGCGAGTACTTTTTGTTTTCACTTTTAAGTCTATTATACCAACTGATTTTTGGAATCCATATTCACCACATCAACCACCTATACAACAATCTACACAACTGCTCACCTTGTTGAATGAGCTCACTGTACTATTATACACAATAGGGTAGAATTTTTCCCACTATCTCACATGGTGGCGATCTACATGATCTGCTTGCTCTAATTTGGTGGAGGAAGCCACTTGGTAGTCTAATGTGAAAAAACTTGTGTTTTAAACAAGATGTTGTTTATAGCACGATAGCGACTTGGTACAAATTACTGTGATGTGATAGACAGATTACAGTCTATGAGAAAGTCTCAGGTGATTGATCTTGATGCCAAAACTGTTCTCTCACCTTGCCCATTTGGTAAGTGGGTGTACACCTTTTAATGATACCAACTAAACAATAATCTTTCAGAGACAGTTGCTTTATAAACTCTGTTTCTTCTTTTGATCCATTGAAGTTCATCAGAACAGTCCTGTGTGTGAAGGGGGCTTTGCAAGGCTACAAATGCATATAGATAGATTGACTGATAGGAAAAGATCCAGCAAGCAGAATATAATTTGGGAAAATATGAAATTGCCTATTTTGGTGGGAAGAATAAAAAAGGAAACTGTATCCGCTTCTGTTTGTCATTTATATAAATAATTTGGTTGAGAATACAGTACACATGGTGGTATAGTATGTAGAAAGTTATCTAAGAATACAGAGACCTTGATCAACTGGGTCAATGAGCTGAGAAGTGGCAGGTGGAGCTTAGTTTAGATAAATGCGAGGTATTCCACTTTGGTAAAATAAATAAGGGCAAGACTAATACAATTAATGGTAGGACCTTGGGTGGTAAAGTTGAACAGAGATACCTAGGGTTCAGGTTCATAATTCTCTGAAATTTGCATCGCAGGTAGACAAGGTGGTTAAGAAGGCATTTAGCATGCTTGCCTTCAATGCTCCTACATTTGAGTATTGGAGTC
The DNA here is from genome assembly GCF_037043375.1 of Chiloscyllium plagiosum. Taxonomy (NCBI): domain Eukaryota; kingdom Metazoa; phylum Chordata; class Chondrichthyes; order Orectolobiformes; family Hemiscylliidae; genus Chiloscyllium; species Chiloscyllium plagiosum. The sequence goes on from NW_028270141.1 coordinate 73,791,070, forward strand.
AAGACATAATGTTGAGGTTGTGCAGGACATTGGTGAGGCCTTTTCTGCAGTACTATGTGAGATTCTGGTCACCCTGTTATAAGAAGGATATTATTAAATTGGAGAGGGTTCAGAAAAGATTTACAATGACATTGCCAGGGATGGAGGGTTTAAGTTATAAAAATCAGCTAGGACATTTTTTCACTGGTGTGTAGGAGATTAAGGGGTGACCTTATGGAGATTTATACAATCATGGGGGCCATAGATAAAGTGAAAGCCAAAGATATTTTCCATAAAGGGGGCATTCAAAACTAAGGGGCACACTTTTAAGATGAGAGGAGAAATATTTAAAAAGGACATAAGAAGCAACTTTTTACAGAGAGCGGATTGGTGCGTAGAATAAACTGCCAGAAGGTGTGATTGATGCAGGTACAGTTACAACAATTAAAATACATTTGGATAGGCACATAAATAAGAAAAGGTCAGGAGGATATGGGCCAAATGCAGGCCAGTGGGATTAATTCAGTTTGGGAGCATGGTCGGCATGAACTAGTTGGACCAAAGTGTCTAATTCCGTGCTGTATGACTCTATGACTCTTATTTAAATTGTGAGAGAATGCAAATGGATATAAATGTTCTAGTTGATGGGTTACAGGATGTTAATATGCAGATACAACAAGCAATTTGTAAAGCTAATGGAATGTTCCTGCTTATAGTGAGGGGAACAGAAGACAAAATTAATGTGATCATGTTTCAACTCTGCAGGGCATTAATGAGACCACACCTAGATTACTGTGCACAGTATTGATCTCCTTATTTGAGAAAGAATGTAACATTATTGAAACCAGTTCAGAGATGGTTTACCAGATTAAAATTTTGACTGGGCAGGTTTTTTATGAGGAATGGTTGGACTGGTTTGGCTTGTATGTGCTGCAACATAGAAAAGTAAGAAGTGAAATGACTGAAACATAGATCTTGAAAGGCCTACCCAGGATGTATGTTGGTAAAGTTACTTCTTCTGCTGGGAGGCAGAGATGTGGAGCATTTTATTTTCTTACAGAGGGTAATAAATCTTTGTAACTTTCCTTCTTGAAAAGTGATAAAAATATTTTATTTTAGTATGTGATGTTATATGGCTTTAAGAGGTATATTCTGTCCTGTTCTTTTTGTTTTGAAGAGAGGTTTTGAGCCATAGGTACCAACCTGTCTATTCAAAGCCAATGAAGTAAACAGTTTGTGAGGTTACTTTTTTTTAAAATTGGAACAATAGAAGCAGCATAAATGGGTGGAATCAGGCTCCCACAGAACTAGAGATATTTAGTTTAGTTTTCAGTAGCTGTTGGGGAGCTGCCATACATCTTTTCCTGCTACAACAAAAACCTGAGTTCTCTCCTTCTCTATCAACATTTTCTCTTAACTGTCTTTTCTCCTGGACTGGAGAAACATTGCACATGAGACAATCTATTTTACTGAATTTGCCTTTGCCAAGGGTGTGTTTATGAAATGGCACAAAAATAGAAAAATTGCTGTTTAGTAGTTAAGTAATCTGTTACTCTGTTAAGTTTTGCAATAGAGTGATAGTCAGACCAATTCTTCTTTCCTTTGTTTGTGTTTTAACTAGCGGTAAGAAGAAAGTATGTTTTGCTAAAAGCTGAGTAGCATGTCCAATCGAATTGCATCTGGAGCACAATATCTTACACTTGCCTTTAAATGAGATAAAAATTAGAGTTTAGGCTAAATCTAGGATGAAAGGTATTTTTGAAAGGTGTTTGGTCTGGTCCCTAACAAATATGTTGAAAGCAAAGGTCAATAAAATCTTGATAAGCCAGGTAGTGAAAGGTTATTGTGGAAGGGATGGGTATTCAGAATTGAAAGGGAAGGAGAAATTCAAAACAGTTCCAATTATTGGGGAAGTAGTAGTGAGTAAATCGTTCGAGCTGCGAGTTGACAAGTACCCAGGTCCAGATGGATTTCATCCTAGAGTCTTAAAAACGTAGCCAGTGAAATAGTTAATGTCTTGGTTTCAATTTTCCAAAAATAATTAAATTAATGGAAGGTTCCTTTAAATTGGAAAATTGCTAATGTAACTCATTATTCAAAAAGGCAGGGAAGCAGAAAGCAGAAACATCTATCATTGGGAAAATGTTCAAAGTTATTATTAAAAACATTATAACAGGGCACTTGGATAAGTTCAAGGTAATCAAGTTGAACCAACACAGTTTTTGTCAAAGAGAGGTTGTGTTTAACTGGACTGAAGGTTGGAGGAGAGCACTAACATCATCTGTCCTATGCTGGCTCCAGCAAGTCTTCATCTGGCTGTTTATATTATCAGGCTAATGGCTGTCACAGAGATCCAGATCCAGCAGAACATTCAGTGGCTGCTGGAAATTCACAATGACTTGCACTTCATTGTTTTAGCCATCAGTGCTCAGCATCAGTGGGGCGGTACAGTGGCACAGTCGTTAGCACTGCTTCCTCACAGCACCAGAGATCCAGGTTTGATGCTAGCCTTGGGTGACTATAAAGTTTGCACATTCTCCCCATGTCTGCATAGGTTTCCTCTGGGTGCTTGGTTTCCTTGCACAGTCAGCCATCGTAAAAAATAGGGCTATTGGGATGGGGGTTGGATTAAATTCCCTACAGTGTGGAAACAGGCCATTTGGCTCAACAAGTCCACACTGACCCTTTGAAGAGTCACCCACCCAAACCCATTTCCCTCTGACTAATGAATGTAACACAATGAGCAATTTAGCCTGGCCAATTCACCTGATTTGCACATCTTTGGATTGTGAGAGGAAACTGGAACACCATGAGGAAACCCACACAGACAAAGGGAGAATGTGCAAACTCCACACAGGCAGTCATCTGAGGCTGGAATAGAACCCAAGTCCCTGGCACTGTGAGGCAGCAGGGGTAACCACTGAGCCACCATGCCGCCCAGGTGGAATGCCCTTCAGAAGTTGCTGCAGACTTGATGAGCTGAATGGCCTCTTTCTGCACTGTAGGAATTCTCAGATTCTAAATCAGTGAGAGGGTTTGGGGGACTTTGATCTCAATCCCTTTGCCCGTTCCTCTCAATCAGACAGGGTGGTACCTGAAGGCACCCAGGTGGAGGAGGAAGCATACTCAGGCCATCATAAGTTCCGCCTCAGGACACTGTCAATGTTCCCTGCACATGCACCTCTTCCCTGGCCAAGATCTCCAATTCTATAGAAGAGACACTGTCGTCAATGAAGGTGAACCTGCATCTGGGCAGCACATGCTCAGTATGTCTGCACCCACTAGCCACAAATGGCCCCAGGGCTGGCTACCTAAATTTATCTGGTCAACAGGCTCCACTACAAAGTCAGCTCCCTCTGGCCCAAGAGCTGACCCGAGGATTGTACCTGAACATATTGGGAGGTAGAGGATGAAAGTCATTTTCTGAGGGCACATAGATGTCATATCATTGTAAATGTTATATTACATCTATAAATATATAAGCACTTTCAATCATCACATGTCTGATTAACTATTATTTTATGTTTAGTACCGGTTATGTGGCTACCATTTCATAGTTAAGCAGCAGCCTCTTCATTAGTCCCTCTGTATTCCAGTATAAATTTTTAAAAATTTAACCCACTTTTCTAAACAACCTGTTCAGAGATGTCGTTACACTCTGAAGGAGGTGGGACTTGAACCTAATCTAGGGTTATGGACTTTACCACTGCATTGCAAGATGTCTCAGCATAATACATCCAATCCCCAGATTTGAGTTTCCCACCTTCCCCAACACCATATTGTGTTCTCCGATAATTCCCCCTCACTCCAACATTTAGAGCCAAAAGCCTCATCCTGGACTGACCTGTGAGTGCAACTCTAACTGAGAGTGGCCTAGACCGCATTCTGATGACTCTACAGCTTCCTGACTGGCTTATAGGTTGGACTGAAGCTGCCTTACTAACTATGTCTCAATCCCTGGATTGGAAGGACATGGTTTCCCTGGTGCAGCATGTGCAGTGCATTTTCCACATAAGCTCCTGGCACATGCTGTTGGCATGACATTGAAGGAGCATGGTGACATACGCTAACGTATCCACCCCTTGACTGTTCTGCCATGACATGCTGCCTACCTTTCAAATGCTAGTTCTGACGAGGGGTCACTAGACTCAACACATTACCTCTGCTTTCTCTCCACAGTTGCCGCCAGACCTACAGAGTTTCTCCAGTAATTTCAGTTTTTGTTTTAAATTCCTGACTGAATAGGTTCTGATAAAGTGCTTAATAGCATTTTACAGAATTAAAAGCATTAAATGAATGAAAATTCAACATTGAGTTCATTCAAAATCGGCAGACCTATCCTGTTGAAATGTGAATTTTGCAACAGTGGAATTTTAGACTATGTTTTGCAAAAAAAAAAACAATTCTACTGTCAAATGAAATACAACAGGAGAATGCTATGCATTTCAAAGCTTCAGAAGTATAGTTGAGGGATATGACCTCAGAAATGTTGCTATTGTGTTTGTCATATTCCATTTATCATCACCCACATGTTGACTGGTAAGATTTATGTTCAAAGTAAATTTCACAACCAAAAATTGAAGTGTTTACAGAAAATATGTGTTCAGAGTTAACAGCTTTCAAGATATTCAGAATGTCAGACAGCTGAGCCTAATTGTACTCTATGATAACATAGTCTGCCAAGCACTTACTGTCGAGGCTTACACGCAAATGATAGTCACTTAAGTACGGGAAAAGAAAGTGGTTTCCATCTGTGGGACTGAATGCCAACAAGGAACCAATGAGTCTAAGAGAAGAAAATTAATAAGATAACAACAGAAAAGAAAGTCAAATGTATAACCTTTTGTTCCTGAATTATATACAAGGGGAAACCTTTCTGCTGCTCTTGATAAAATAAGTCACCTAATATTTAAGGGAAGACTTGATTTTCCCTGCAACAAGAGCAAACAGTCAGCTCATATGACTTTGACTGGTCATGGACTCCTGCACAAACTCCTTTAACAATAGTTTAAATGAGGAGTAATGAACTGTTTCAGGGACTTTAGGTGAATTGTTCTCAAATATGCTTATTGCTGAAAAAATAGTCATGATCTCAAAGCTTTTCTTCTTGCATTCAGCAGAACCAAATCACAAAAAATATTTTTCGGCCATGTTATTACCTCATGGCAATCTAAATGCGCAGCCCTTGTCTGAATCTGTATTAATTGAGCCTGCAAATTGGAGTTAAATTTAGCTTTACAGACACAGTTCTGAAGAGGAGGTGCAGGAGCAGAGGTGCACAGATTATTGAAGCTGGCAGGAAAGGTAGGGAAAGCGATAAATAAGGCATACAATGTCCTCACTTTTCTTAATATGAACATGATGTAAAAGGGGAAGGAGGCAATGTTGAACTTGTATAAGGTGCCAGTTAGATCTTTGCTGAAGTATTACATACGGTTGTTGGTGCCACATTATAGGAAAGATATGAATATATTGGAAAGAGTGCAGGCTTATATAATGACAAAATCCCTCCATTTGGCCCATTAAGTCCACACTGACCTCCAAAAAGCATCCCACTTAGAATCCCTGCATTTCCCACGGTTGATCAACCTAGACTGCACATCCCTAGACACTATGGGCAATTTAGCACAGCCAATCCACCTAACCTGCATGCCTCTGGACTGTGGAGGGAACTGGAGCACCCAGAAACCCATGCAGACTCAGGGAGAATGTGCACACTCCACACAACAGTAACCTGAGGGTGGAATTGAAACTGGGCTCCTGGCACTGTGAGGCAGCAGTGCTAATCACTGAGTCATCGTGCCATCCGGGAAGTGATTTATGCGACATGTTCCTGCAATAATGAACTTTGGTCATGAGGATAGATTGAAGAGGTTGAGACTATTTTCCTTGGACTTAAGAAAGCTGAGAGACCATTTGATAGAAATTTTCAAAATCATGAGCAGGCTGAATAGAGTAGATGCAGAGAAGCTGTCACCACTCAGAAAAGGAACAAGAATGAGAGGGCCTTGATTTAAAGCGATATGAGAAAAATCCTTTTCAATCTAAGGTTTGGAATGCACTGTCTGGATTTATAATGGAAGCAGATTCAATTGAGGCATTCAAGAGGGCATCGAATGATGACTTGAATTGAGACCGTGTGCCAGGGTCTAGGGAAAAAGCAGGAAATTGAACTAGGTAATAATGTCCATTTGAATAGCTGCTGCAGCCATGATGGACCAAATGGTCTTCTGTGCTGTAACAACTCTGTGATATCTCCTAGGCCCTGCTCTCACCATCAATCAGAATCCACATAGAGCCATTGAGTCATAGAGATGTACAGCATGGAGACAGACCCTTCGGTCCAACCCGTCTATGCCGACCAGATATACCAATCTGATCTAGTCCCACCTGCCAGCACCTGGCCCATATCCCCCCCAAACCCTTCCTATTCATATATCCATCCAAATGCCTCTTAAATGTTGCAATTGGACCAGCCTCCACCACTTCCTCTGGCAGCTCATTCCATACACGCACCACCCTCTGCATGAAAAAGCTGCCCCATAGGTCTCTTCTATATCTTTGCCCTCTCACCCTAAACCTATGCCCTCTAGTTCTGGACTGCCTGACCCCAGGGAAAAGACTTTGTCTATTTACCCTATCCATGCCCCTCATAATTTTGTAAACCTCTATAAGGTCACCCCTCAGCCTCTGACGCTTCAGGGAAAACTGCCCCAGCCTGTTCAGCCTCTCCCTATAGGTCAAATCCTCCAACCCTAGAAACATCCTTGTAAATCTTTTCTGAACCCTTTCAAGTTTCACAACATCTTTCCAATAGGAAGGAGACCAGAATTGCACACAATATTCCAACAGTGGCCTAACCAATGTCCTGTACAGCTGCAACATGACCTCCCAACTCCTGTACTCAATACTCTGACCAATAAAAGATAGCATACCAAATGCTGTCTTCACTATCCTATCTACTTGTGACTCCATTTTCAAGGAGCTATGAACCTGAACTCCAAGGTCTCTATGTTCAGCAACACTCCCTAGGACCTTACCATTAAGTCCTGCTAAGATTTGCTTTCCCAAAATGCAGCACCTCGCATTTTTCTGAATTAAATTCCATCTGCCACTTCTCAGCCCATTGGCCCATCTGATCAAGATCCTGTTGTAATCTGAGGGTGCTAACAAATCTTCACCCTCTCCTTGTTCACTTTGAATTTGGTATTCTTGAGAGTCACCTGAGATCCGTGATAAATGAAATTATTTGTTAGCATGTCTCATGTTTTCAGCAATATGTAAGTTCTATGCTACTGAGAATGCTTCTCCTTTCTAAAGGAGCATCACTCCGAAAGCTAGTGTGCTTCCAATTAAACCTGTTGGACTTTAACCTGGTGTTGTGTGATTTTTAACTTTGTACACCCCAGTCCAACACTGGCATCTCCAAATCTTCACAATATTTGGATGAGAACTGTACCTGTGGATAGAACCTGTTTATTGTAGAACTTTAACATTGATAAAAATAGGTACCTCTTTCAGAAGACTCTGACTTCCAGATATAAATTTGTTTCAATGCAGAACGTAGTTAAAATATAGCAAGAAATAGGGATAAGCTGACTCCAGATTTACAAAAGGAATTGTGTCATCGTCTTAGGCTAGGAATATTAGTAATCCTGCATGTGAGATAGTAAAACATTTCATCAACAAATTATTTGTACAAGGTCATCTTTTACATCAACATTTGCAAGGTAACATGTTGCCATAGGTAAAATTAAATGTCTGCATGAAAATAACTAAGTGATTCAATAGGTTTCAAAAGCAAAAGACAGTTTCACCAATTAAGTATACTGGTCTGTTAGTAACCAATGCACTGTGAAAGCTCTGACTTATTGGCACAGTGTTAGATCAAGTTTACATTTAAATAAAGCAGCACAGATGTTTCAAGTAAATTAATCTGGTTTAGCATTTGCTACATTTCTGTTTAATATTGAAACTAAGATATATCATTTATGTGATGAAAATCAATTTGATTTCCTAAAAAAGAAACTAATGTTTCATTTGATAATTCCAGGAGATATCATTCTTCCTGACATGAAACGTGACATCTATATAATGCTTTCTTTTGGTTTCTTTTCCTCTTTCTACATCTCTGTTGATTTACTGGAGGAGTTAGCAAGCACTCCATCTGAGAAAACTACTGTGTTACTGCATTAGACCTCTTATTTGAGGATCAGTGGCAGCTCTGTCTCTTGACTCAAGGCTATTGAGTCCACAAAAGGTTTAAGAATTGACCTGGACCCTAACTCTCTTTCATAATCCTGACAAAAACAGCAATCAATCGAATTACAGTGGCAACCACGGCAGCAAGGACATAAATCACACATCTTGTAAAAGAAAAAGCCAAAAGATCCATAGATACATGACTATTAGTCATACTTTAAGAAGAAGAAAGTAATTTTACTTGCACAGCTAAAATTCCACTGCAGAGTACTGCTTTAAGAAATCATGAAATAATGTATAAACTGATTAACTTGTGAAACAAGAAATGACCTTATAAGTTAATCAAACAAATTATTAGTATTCAAGATAAATAGAGAAACAAAACATATTTTAACATAACTAGTAAATCTAGCAGAAGTAGCAATAGCATTTTGAAGAATTCTATCAGTATATGAATAGTTCATTTTGCAATATTTTTGACATAATTAGAGAAATTGTTTGAGCACCACTCAGTGTTATAGATCCTGTGTGCTCGAAGAACAGCACATTGGTACCGCAAACATGAAAACCTTTTAACATCCACCGATTTGGAGAGGTCGCTGACCACTGTTCAAAAAAACAGTAGGAATCTACAAGTGAAACGCATAGTAGGCTATTCAGCCCTTTGAGTCTCATTCAATGAGATTATGTTGATCTATTAATCCTGAACTCCATTTCCATTCCTTGTCCTCATAATTCTGGATTCACTTATGATAATAATCTGTAAATATCAACCTTGAATATACTTAATGACCCAAATGTCAACAGTCCTCTGTGGTAAAGAATTCCAAACATTTACTACCCTTTGAGAAAAGAAATTCCTCGTCATCTGTGTTGTAACTGGGCAACCCATTTTTCTGAGATTACGCCCTCTGGTCCTAAACTCTCCCACAAAGATAAACAGCCTCTCAACATCTAAATAACAACTGAAAGAACTGTGGATGATGGAAATCAGAAATGAAAACAGAAATTGCTGGAAAAGCTCAAGAGATCTGGCAGCATCTGTAGAGAGAAATCAAAGTTAACTTTTCGGATCCAGTGACCCTTCCCCAGAACAGCCACTTGCTCAGTTCTGAAGAAGAGTCTCTGAACCAGAAAGTTAAATCTGATTTCTCGCCACAGATGCTGTCAGGCCTCTTGAGCTTTTCCAGCAATTTCTGTTTTTGTTTCTCTCAGTATCTACCCTGTCAATTCCACTAAGAACCTTATATGTTTCAATAAGGACGCCTCTCATTCTTCTAAACTCCAATAAGTAAAACTGTCCTCTTGAGAAAATCCCTCTGCACCCAGAATTGATCTAGTGAGTATTTTCTGGACTGCCTCCAATATCAGCACATCTTTCCTTAGACAAAAAACAATTTGAGTCCAAAACTGTTCATTGTATTCTAAGTGTGATTCAATAAGTTAAATAGTTCAGTGAGACTTCCCTTTCTATATAACCTAATGCACAGTACATAAGCAAATGTCTTTTGGAGATTTTTACCCCTATTTGCAAATAATATCTACAAAAACAACACTAATTAGCCATTCATCTCACTGCTGCTTGTGGAATCTTGTTATGCTCAAACTGTTAGCATTAGCTTCTGTGCTCTTGCAGAATGGGCTAATATCCATCAACATCACGGATGCCAGACAGCAACTGGCTCACTTCAGTTCAGTGATATTAAGAAACTGCCCAAGGCACTCAATACTACAAAATCTATGGACCCTGGAAACATTTCAGTGATAGAATTGAAGACTTACATTCCAGAACGTGCAATGGCTCTAGCCATCCTTTTTCAGAGCTTGCATCTACGCAGAAATATGAAAGCTTACCCAGTTATGTCCTGTCCACAAAAGGCAGGACAAATCCAACCCAGGAGAAAGTGAGGACTGCAGATGCTGGAGATCAGAGTTTAAAAATGTGTTGCTGGAAAAGCGCAGCAGGTCAGGCAGCATCAAAGGAGCAGGAGAATCGACGTTTTGGGCATAAGCCCTTCTTCATCTTCATTCCTGAAGAAGGGCTTATGCCCGAAACGTCGATTCTCCTGCTCCTTTGATGCTGCCTGACCTGCTGCGCTTTTCCAGCAACACAAATCCAACCCAGCCAATCACCAGTAAAATGATGGGAGGGGGTCCTAAATAATACAGATTCAACACACTACACTGCAGCAACCTGCTCATTGATGCTCAGTTTGAGGTTTGCCAGAGTGACTCAGATTCTGACATTATTGAATCCTTGACCAAATATGCACAATAAAGCTGAATTCAAATATGGATGTGAAGAACTGCCTTTAACTTTACGGTACAACTTAATTGACTGTGGCATCAAAGAGCCTTATCAAAACTGTAATCAATGCAAATCAAGGGAAAATTCTTTGCTGGTTGGACACAAAGGAAGATGGTTGTTGTTATTGAAGGTCAGTCATCTCAGTCCCAGAATCTTGCTGTATGATTTCCTCAGCGTAGTGTCCTAGGCCCAACAATCTTTGGTTGCTTCACTATTGGGGTTTCTTCCATCATAAGCTGAGGAGTGGGGATGTTTGCTGATGATTGTACAATGTTCAGTACCATTTACAGTTCCTCAAATACTGAAGCAGTCCATCACTGAACCTCCTGTTCAACATCACTAAAGAATAAACACCCTGGGAGTTACCATTTACCTGAATCTGAACTAGACTCACCAAATAAATACAGTGCTTTCAAGAGCAGGTCAGAAGCTGAGAATTCTGCAGCAAGTAACATTTCTGATTCTCAAATCTTGTCCATCACCTACAAGTTAGACTTCAGAATTGGAATAGAATACTTTTCACTGGCCAGGATGAGCGCAATATGAACAACACTAAAAGTTGATACAACCAGGACAAGGCACCCTGTTTAATCAGCAAGTCATCCACCAGCACAGTGCCCCATATACTGGATGTACTGCAGCAGCTTGCCAATTCACCTACCTAACCTGCGACCTCTGAAGGCAGGTTCTCCTCACAGTCACAGAACATTTTGACATGGAACTACATCTGCAATGTTTTGATTCTCACTGGAAATTCTATCAGCACTACATATATAGCTAGGCCACCTGGACACTGCAAGCCCAACAGGATATCTGGACCTGTGCAAGCAGGGCAAATAATTGTATTTCTCCTTAAATCTATCACCTTGAAATATCATTACTGAGATGCACAGACTTTGAAATGGGAAATGCCAGTCAGATTAATAAATTCAATATCAAATAACTATTTCAATACTAAAAATAAAATGAGGAAAAGCGGAATGTAGAGAGAGTGCGAGAGAGAGGATGGCAGAGTGGAGAAAAGATTAAAGGAAAAGAAATTCCAACCGCTTTAGTACCAGAATGGTGGTTCAGCAGAGCAAGATTTAACACACCAAACATATACTTAAAATAGACAAACTCTAATATTTTCAGACCTGTTTAGCAGCTATTTAATAGAGAAGTACCACAAGTTCACATTCTTTTCAATATTAACTGTAAGTCACAAGGAATTGTTATAGTATAGCAAAAGCAAGACAATTCAAACAGCAACACTTTAATTCCTATGTTTAAAAATGCAATCATTGCAAGTTGCCAGTCAATGCACACATATGTATTTTTACTTTGATTGCTATTTCCACAGTATTATTCAGCCCAATGTTTCATTGGTAGGATCTCTAAAAGTACCTAATGTATAATGAAGTGCTTCAATTTCAATAAGTCTTCCACTGACTTCAAGAGAGAATTTCATCATTTTAATATTTGATGGCAGCAGATCAGAATGGCAAAGTAAATTGGTGATTTGATGTTGGCAAAGACTGATTCTGTTTCATATTTTATAGTTGTTACAATTATATAAGGCACTGGTGAGACCACACCTGGAATATTGTTTCCAGTTTTGATCTCCTTCATTGAGGAAGGATGTGATGGCACTGGAGGCAGTTCAGAGGAGGTTCCCCAGGTTGATTATAGGGACGAAACAAGGAGCGGTTGAAAGCTTTGTACACTGTGCTGCTACTGGGCCCATTACTGTTTGTTATCAATATCAATATGGGAATGTACAAGGCATAATTAGTAAGTTTACTGATGACACTAAAATAGGCAGTATTGTGGACAGTGAGGAAGGTTGTCAGAAATTGCAGCAGGAGTTTGATCAGCTGGGGAAGTGGGCCGACAAATGGCAAATGGATTTTAATATAGATAAGTATGAGGTCTTGCATTTTGGAAAGTCAAATCAAGGTAGGAGTTTCATGATGAATGGTAGGGCCTTAAGGAGTGTAGTGGAGCAGAAGGATCTTGGAGTTCAGGTGCATGGTTCTCTGAAAGTGGAGTCACAGGTAGACAGCGCAGTGAAGAAGGCTTTTGGCACACTGACCTTCATCAGTCATGGCATTGACATTAGAAGTTGGGAAGTTATGTTGCAGTTATACAGCACATTGGTGAGGCCACACTTGGAGAATTGTGTTCAGCTTTGGTCACCTTTTATAGGAAGAATGTTATTAAACTGGAAATTTACGAGGATGTTGCCTGGACTCAATGATCTGTGTTGTAGGGAGAGGTTGGACAAGCTAGGACCTTTTTCTTTAGAGCATTGGAGACTGATGAGGGACCTTACAGAGTACATGAGAGGCATGGACAGGATGAATGCCTTCAGTCTTTTTCCCAGGGTTGGAGAATTGAGGACTAGAGGGCATCGGTCTAAGGTTAACGGGGAAAGAATAAAAGGGGTGGGGTGCATATGGAATGAGTTGCCAGTGGAAGTGTTTGAGAAGGGTACATTAACAACACTTAAAAGGCATTTGGACAATTACACGGATAGGAAAAGATTAGAAGGGAAATGGACGGACATTCTATTTGGCATGGAAAAGTTTGGGTCAAAGAGCCTATCTCCGTGCTGCAGGACTCTATGATTCTAATGCAATCATACAGATTAATGAAGCTGAAGAATTCTAGGCATAGTGGGTATTGTGATGATGTTGTAGAAATCGCTAGATTGAAAAAAAGGCAGCATACATTAAATAAAATCTCAAAGTCTCTCAAAGTACATCAGTAGTAAAAGGATGGTAAAAGGTTTATAGCACAGAGCAATTAGTTAGTATATGGAATGCACTGCCTGGAAGTGTTCAACTGAGGCATTCAAGAGGGCATTAGGTGATCATTCAACTAGAAACAATGTGCAGGTTTATGGGGAAAAGGCAGAAAAGTAACACTAAGTTAAAATGCTCAGAGAATCAGTGCAAACTCAAGGGACTGTATGGCCTTCTGCCCCGTATCAGTTCTGTGACTGTGTAATCTTGAGTAGTGCATCAGTGACAACTAACTTGCAACTGTACAAGTGTATCATTTATCATAACATTTTCAGAAATATTATTCCTCCTTCTTTGAAAGTTGTAGACTGACTCGATTTGGGAGCAATAATAAGAGTCAGAAGGACAAGAGAAGCTGAAACACCATCAGTAGAAACCAATGCACCATCAATCATATTTTTAAGAACCAATATCACCACCACATGATGGTCCACCTTAGCTTAGTGATAACACTTTCACGATGGAGTCAGATGTTTGTGGCTGTAATTCACGAACATTAACATTGCAAAATCAAGTTTGCCACTTCTGTGATTTCCTGAATGAGTGGTAGTGTCTCAAGTTCCTACTTTCAGATGAGACATTTAACAAGGTTTCAGTCTTCTCTCTCATCCAGAATTCCTTTTTGCAACATCTTCTGGCCAGGATCGGTGATGAAGTAGGTCCTTGGGGTAGCTTTGGAATTCTGTGGAGTCTTGCGGCCTGGTATTCCAGTGGCCTGGTATTTCAGAGTCCCGGCAGGGCTGTCTTCTTCTTTGGCGGCAGCTTCATAGGCTTTCTGCACAGTACTGTGTTTTCCCAAACCCAGGAGCCGTGAATTGAACAAAGGTGGACTTTGTCTTAATTTTTAAATTTCTTTTCTTATCTATGCCTTGTATTATTAATATAATGACATGGTATGGTGACTTAAACACTTTTCACTATCTTTTTTGTAAAAATTAAGTGACAATAAATTACTATTCTATTCTAACTTAAAGAAGATCAAAACAATTCTTCTGTTGTAATCAATACTAATCCTTAATCAACACCAATAAAAAAAACCATTATCTGCTTATTATCATATTGTTGTGAGAAAATTGGCCTTTGTGTTTCCTCCTAAACAAAGCTCAATGGTACTTCAATTGGTGGGCAACTTCTTGAAAGTGTGGAAAAGAAACTCTTTCCTTTTGTTTTATTGGAATATCCATAATAAACACAGCCAATACACAGAGCGTGCTCCTGCAGAATCACAATCATTTGACATCACAAGACTACTTGAGTATGAATGTGGCATAAACAGGAGTGAATATAGGTAAACATTTTATGCTAATAATTTGGTTTAAAAAATGCAAAGAATCAAAAGGAGAAGCTTTTGCTTGACTGACATGCTAAACCTATTGCTATACTTTGACTTCCAAAAGTCTTTCAACAAAATACTGCACAAAAGGTTACAAGCTAAGCTTAAAGCAATAGTGATTCAAAGTAAAGCCTGGGAATGATGTTGGTGCCTAAATGCTGAGTGGAGTGCCGTAGGGCTCAGTGTTGGAATCCCTACTGTTTCTAATTTACATTAATGACTTAAGTTCAGAGTTCAATAAAAACTAGTCAAATTCACAAATACTACTGAACTTTTGAATATGAGGAAGCAGTCAAGAATTACAAAATAGGTGAGACAACTATGTAAGGGGGCAGATAAATGTTAGATAAAATTTAACATAGGTACATAGATGAGTTGAAAATACTACATATAGAAATAAAATGATTAGCATTTATATAGCATTAATAAAAATGAAGTTTAAAGTGATCTTATTAATTTAATTGATTGTGTACTCAACATATCCAATGGATATGAAGCAGCTATCAATAGTCCTAATACAGAATTGAACAATGATCAAGCAAAAAACAATGGAATTAGTTAATCCCAGGCCTGTAGATATGTTGATAGCAAACCACAGTCAACACAATTCAGAATTAGGTCACATGAGATTCAAGGAGAAAGTGAGGACTGCAGATGCTGGAGATCAGAGCTGAAAATGTGTTGCTGGAAAAGCGCAGCAGGTCAGGCAGCATCCAAGGAGCAGGAGAATCGAGGTTTCGGGCATGAGCTCTTCTTCAGGAATGGAAGAGAGCTTCTTCAAGGAAGACATCCTTGCATGAGGATTCGCAGTAGGTTAAAATTTTCTCGGAGAAAGTGAGGACTGCAGATGCTGGAGATCAGAGCTGAAAATGTGTTGCTGGAAAAGCGCAGCAGGTCAGGCAGCATCCAAGGAGCAGGAGAATCGATGTTTCGGACATGAGCCATTCTTCAGGAATGGAAGAGAGCTTCTTCAAGGAAGACATCCTTGCATGAGGATTCGCAGTAGGTTAAAATCTTCTAGGAGAAAGTGAGGACTGCAGATGCTGGAGATCAGAGCTGAAAATGTGTTGCTGGAAAAGGGCAGCCTGTAACCAGCGGTATTCCATAGGGATCAGTTCTGGGTTCTCTTTTCTTTGTCATTTATATAAATGATTTGGATGAGAATATAGAAGATATGGTTAGGAAGTTTGCGAACGACACCAAAATTGGTGGCATAGTGGACAGTGAGGAAGGTTTTCTAAGATTACAAAGGGATCTTGATCAAATGGGTCAATGGGCTGAAAAATGGCAGATGGAGTTCAATCAGGATAAATGCGAGGTATTGCATTTAGGTACAATAAACTAAGGTAGGGCTTCTACAATTAATTGTAGGGCCATGGGTCGTGTTGCAGTACAGAGTGGCCTAGGGATGCAAATACATAATTCTTTGAAATTTGAATCACGTATTGACAGGGTGGGTAAAAAGGCATTTGGCAGGGTTGCCTTCATTGCTTAGTCCTTTGAATATAGCTGTTGTGAAGTCATGTTGAAGCTGTACAGGACATTGGTGAGGCCTCTTCTGGAATATTGTGCCCAGTTTCGGTCACCAAGTTATAGGAAGGATATTATTAAGCTGGAGAGGGTTCAGAAGAGATTTACAAGGATGTTTTTGGGCTATGGAAGGTTTGTGTTATAAAGAAAGGCTGGATAGATTCAGAGTTTTTTCACTGGAGTGTAGGAAGTTGAGAGGTGACCTGATAGAAGTTTATAAAATAATGAGAGTAAAGGTAGAGCAAACAGTAGTTATCTTTTCCCTCGGATGGGGGATTTCAAGACTTGGGGCACAATTTAAGGTGAGAGGAGAGAGATTTAGAAAAGACATGAGAGGCAATTGTTTTACACAAAGGGTGGTGCGCATGTGGAATGAACTTCCTGAGGAAGTGATGGATGCAGGTACAACTACAATGTTTAAAAAACATTTGTATAGACACATAAATAGGAAAGATTTGGAGGGATATGGGCCAGGAGCAGGCAGGTGGGACTATTTAGTTTGGGATTAGCTTCAGCATGGACTGGTTGGACCAAAGCGTCGGTTTTCATGCTATATGACTCTATGACTAAAACAAAAACTCTTCCAGATAAACACAGAATCATACAGTCATACAGCACAGAAACAGATCCTTTGGTCCAACTGCTCCATGCTGACCAGCTATCCTAATCTGACCTAGTCCCATTTGCCATCATTTGTCTCCTATCCCTCTGAACCATTCCTATTCATATACCCAACCAAATGCCTTTTAAATATTGCATTTGTACCAGCCTTTAGCACTTCCACTGGCAGTTTATTCCATACATGCTCCACCCTCTGCATTATACAGTTACCCCTTAGGTCCTTCTTAAAACTTTCCCCTCTAGTTTTGTACTCTCCCACCCTAACAAAAAGACCTTGGCTATTCACATTATCCTTGCCCCTCATGATTTTATAAACTTCTATAAGGTCACCCCTCTGATGCTCCAGGAAAAAAAATCCCAGTCATTTCAGCCTCTTCCTATAGCTCAAACCCTACAGTCCTGGCAACATCTTGGTAAATCTTTTCTGCACCCTCTCAAGTTTAATGATATCCTTCCTAAAGAAAGGTGACCAGAATTGAATGCAGTATTCCATAATTGGTCTCACCAATGTCCTATAAAGCCACAACATGGCATCCCTACTCCTATACTCAATGCACTGACCAATGAAGGCAAGCACGCCAAACACCTTCTACAACACCCTGTCCACTTGCATACTTTTAAGAAGCTATGCATCTGCACCCCTAGGTTTCTTTGTTCTCCCCATTGTCCTACCATTAACTGTATAATTCCTGCTCTAGTTTGTCTACCAAAATGTAACACCCTGTGTTTAGTGTATTGGAGTCATAGAGATGAAAAGCATGGAAACAGACCCTTTGGTCCAACTCATCCATGCCGACCAGATATCCCAACCCAATCTAGTCCCATCTGCCAGCACCCGGTCCGTATCCCTCCAAACCCTTCCTATTCATATACTCATCCAGATGCCTGTTAAGTGTTGCAATTGTACCAGCCTCCACCACTTCCTCTGGGTAGCTCATTCCATACGCGCACCACCCTCTGTGTGAAAATATTACTCCTTAGATCTTTCTCATATCTTGCCCCTCTCACCCTAAACCTATGCCCTCTAGTTCTGGACTCATCCACCCCAGGGAAAAGACTTTGTCTATTTATCCTATCCATGCCCCTTATGACTTTATAAGCTTCTATAAAGTCCCCCCTCAGCCTCTGATGCTCCAGGGAAAACAGCCCCAGCCTATTCAACCTTTCCCTATAGCTCAAATCCTCCAACCCTAGCAATATCGGTGTAAATCTTTTCTGAACCCTTTCAAGATTCATAACATCTTTCCAATAGGAAGGAGACCAGAATTGCATGCAATATTCCAACAGTGGCCTAACCAATGTCCTGTACAGCCGCAACATGACCTCCCGACTCCTGTACTCAATACTCTGACCAATAAAGGAAATCATACCAAACGTCTTTTTCACTATCCTATCTACCTGCGACTCCACTTTCAAGGAGCTATGAACCTGCACTCCAAGGTCTCTTTGTTCAGCAACATTTTCTAAGACCATACCATTAAGTGTATAAGTCCTGCTAAGATGTGCTTTCCCAAAATGCAGCACCTCGCATTTATCTGAATTAAACTCCATTTGTCAAATCTCGTCCCATTTGCCAGTCTGATCAAGGCCCCATTGTATTCTGAGATAATCTTCTTCATTGCCCACTACACCACCAATTTTAGTGTCATTTGCAAATTTACTAACCATGCCTCCTATATTCACATCCAGATCATTTATATAAATGTAAAAAGCAGCGGACCCAGCACCGATCCTTTTGGTATACCACTGGTCCCAGGTCTCCAGTTTGAAAAACAATCCTCCACCATCACCTTCTGTCTCCTACCTTCAAGCCAATTTTGTATCCAAATGGCTAGCTCCTCATCGATCCCATGTGATTGAACTTTACTAGCCAGTCTACCATGCGGAACATTGTCAAATACTTTGCTGAAGTCCATAAGGACAATGTCTACTGCACTGCCTTCATCAGTCCTCTCTGTCACGTGTTCAAGAAACTCAATTAAGTTTGTCAGACATGATTTCCCAGACACAAAGCCATGTCACTAATCACTCCTTGTCTTTCCAAATGTATGTAAATCCTGTCCCTCAGAATTCCCTCCAATAACTTACCCACCAATGAAGTTCACCAGTCTGTAGTTACCAGGCTTTTTTTTTTAACAGTCTTTCTTAAATAATGGTGCCAAATTAGCCAATCTCAGTCTTCCAGCACCTCATAATAACATGGTTATTGATAATACAAATATCTCAGGAAGGGGCCCAACATTCTCTTCCCTAGCTTCACAAAAAGTTCTGGCAAGCACCTGATCAGGTCCCAAGGATTTATCGATCTTTATGTATTTTAATCCTTCAATTTATACCATTTCAATTTTTTTTAAATTACCAATTTGTAAATTGACACCGAATATCCTACCCTTCTGGAAAATGACTTTTCACTGCCTATAGCTTTCTGTGTTCCTTCTATAACAACTTCTGATATGCTAAATCCTTTCAAGTATTTAATTGCAGTCTATTTTCTGGTCATTTTAGCAAATATTCAGCCGCCTGGTTTATTTGTATGTGTGTATCCCTATCATGCACTGGTGCCTAAAAAATTAATAAAACAAAGAAATAGTATCAGTTAAGCACTAGAGGAGGGGAAATAAGAAAGATAACAATGGAAACAAAATCCTCAGCTTGTGTTAGGGAATTTCCCTTATCTGTCATTCGGGTGGGGTGGCAGAGTGCAGAGCACTACCTCAAACAGAGAGGACACCATACTCCAATAATGTCATTACCATATTATAATGAATCTCCTACAAAATCTTCCTGTCCCAAATAGACATTTGTATTGGTGAGGTCGAGCTAATATGTTTGAGGGTTAACTAAACAAACAAACCAATCATGAAACACATTGCTGCCACTCATTGACATAGTTAGTGGTGTTTGCATAATTGGTATTTAATGTTACTTCAGTTGGTATTTGCAGTGCGTGTGAATGATGAGCCTAGGTATAATGTTGCAAATATTATGTAACACATGCTTCATTTAGGAATGCAGAATAGTGAACTTATCTCAAATATTTATCACTTCAGTGCAACCTATTACTCTGGTTAAGTGATGTCTATTGCTTTGCTTTACAACAGATATACTATAAATCCCTGAATTTAACTGGAGGTCGGATTGAGTTGGGGCAGAGCAGCAGCAACCAATCTGAGCTCTGCAGTGCTGAATCAAGCTGATTCCAAATATGTAACATGTGTCTGCTGCCCAACTGAACCAGCATCAGCACACTGATAGGCAAGAGTTGGCTGGAGACTGACAATTTACACAAAAGGAACAAACAAAAAGCTAACTGTTGGGAAGGTCGTTCTGAGAGAATCTTACAGGGAGAAACCAGGAATTACATGCAAGAAAAGCCTAATGTTTCCTTCTCGTCCCCAGCAAAAAATACCTGCTGCTCCTTATTTCCATGATGATATTGAAATATTTAATTCTCAACACTATGCTTGAGTAAGAAAGTGATAATACTCCTGTAAAAGTCAACTTTCCAAGGCTACATTTTTAATCAAAATGGAAGGAGCCAACCTTTACAAATTAGAGAGATCAAAATCTATCCTTAGCCATCACCTTGCTATTTTGAAGACTGTCATTTTGAAGACTCTTCTTTTCAACCCCATCTCCAAAATTAGCTCAAATGGAACAAAAGGGTTGTATTATGAAACTTGTATTTATGAATAAATAATTATTTTCATGGACACAGACATCAATTTCCACATACTAAATTCATTCTATTATCAACTTCATTTTACACCAGTGATTTTCTCAAAGAACAAAGTGATAAATTCTGGAAGGCAAGCAGGGAACCATTTGCGTACATCAATGACATTTCAAAAGCTCAAAGGCAAATTTATACATTTTCACGCAGCTTATCACTGTACAAAAAAAAATTCTACTTATCAGCAGAGCAGGCACTGAACGTATATTAACATCTATTTTAAAAACCTTCCTCAATTTCAAAGCCAAAAAACACATTTCACTTTGCGCCTTGCTTGGTATCATCAAATAGATCCTCAATATCTTCATCAGATTTGTCATTTTACAAATGATCATCTTCTGTGCCACTAATTGCATTGGATCTGCAACATTTCTTGATTGAGTTGATGTCAATTTCCATCATGATTTCATCTCAGGTCTCTACAACCTATTCACACAGGCTTGCTAACATCAGAGTTATACAGCCTCTGCAGGAATTATAATCGTTCTTCTGATCATCCAGTTATTTCACTTTTTTGTCATACTCTCATTAAAAACCTTCTTTGAAATGGTTGAAAGACCACTGAGAATCATTTCAACACCACTACATTGTGATCTAACTTCGGCAGCAACATCTTCAACATATTCAAAACATATTCTGGACAATCAAACTAAAGGAAGGAAAGTTTAACAGAATTTAAACTCAACACAGCTGTTTTAATCCTGTCAGACAGGTGGCAATACTTGATGCCTATGAAAGTTGGACTGAAAAATATAAAACCCTGAGGTCCATTAGACCCAAACCCTCAGACATTTGAGCAAGTTCACATGAAACTCACACAAAAAGGACAAGATGTCAGTGAAACATTCTATGTTGTGAAGAATTGGAATTCTTTATTATTGAGTAAAAATAAATATGCTCTGTCAAGTGCCTTAGAATGAATACAGTGTTCAAAAATGAAAATGGGATAAAATTTTCAGCAATAACTTCCAAAGCTAATTAAAGGACTAGACAAATTAAAGCACAAAATGAATGCAAACAATGGGTTCTGGCAGCTAATGCTTGTCTACAAGTCAAGATTGTTGACGACGGTCAGTGCCACATTTTGCGGTTGGTATAATTTCAATTGTCTACCATTTGGAATCACTTTTGCACCAGTGATTTTCTCAAAGAACAAAGTGATAAATTCTGGAAGGCAAGCAGGGAACCATTTGCGTACATCAATGACATCCTGGTGCACAGCATAAAAAAAGGAGCATGAGAAAGAATCAGGGAAGTATTAACAATTTGTCTAAGAACAAGGCAGCATGCTAGATCGATGGAAGATAAGGGCCATTAATGAATTTCCAGCATTGAAGTACATAAATGATGTACAGTGCTTCTAAGGTATGGTGAATGAAATAGGAAGGTTTATGCTTAACTTTGCCAGTCTTACTCAACCCATAAGAGACCTTTGAAAAAAAAAGCTAGTGATGATATTGGAATGAGGAACAGACTGTGGCTCTGCAGAAAATTAAAGAGATGTTTTCTACTGATTTTCTGGTTCATTACTATCTAGGCTTAATTGCTAATATCACCACAGATGCTTTATTCACAGGAGAAGAAGCAATCATTATCCATAAATCTCAAACAAGAGTTCCTGTATATTCTGCATTAAGAACTTTGAAGGAAACAGAAAAGAGGTGTGCAAATATTGAAAAAGAAGATATATAACATATTTGCAGACTACTTCATACGACTGAAATTCCAGGTTAAGATAGGCCATAAGCCGAAAGCGAATGCACAAAGTATAGATAACTTTGTTTGCAGGGTGGTCAAATATAGTCATATAGTCCAATAGCAAGTACTAAAATCCTAACAACAATTAACAATAGCAAATTGTTTGTGTATGACCATAGGATAGTAAAACTGACGAGATGCAAGATTCAGTAGAGATTCCATGAGGGACATTTAGGAATCACAGAGCAATATCTCAAAAGAGTTTGGTGGCCAATTAGTTTAACAGAAATAAATAATTTTTTAACATGCCATATGTGTGCCAAAAAGAGTCAAATGCCTAGAGATCCATTGATATCAGCAAAAGTTCCAGAAAGGTCATAGGAAAGAGTAGTATGTAGGAACATAGGTAGGGCATGTGGAACGTCGGATCTGCTCCACAGTTCAATGAGATCATTGCTGATCTGATCATTAACTCCTCACTGTTGCCTTTTTCCATAACCTTTGATTCCCTTACTAAGGAGAAGTCTGTCTATCTCAGCCTTGAATATTCTTAATAACCAAGTCTTGACTCTCCTCTGTGGTAAGGAATTCCACAGATTTACTTCCCTTTGAGAGAAGAAATTCCTCATTATTTGTCTTAATTGGGTGATCCCCTACTCTGAGGCTATGCCCTTTAGTCCTGGATTCTTCCACAAGGGGAAATCTCTCAGCACCTACCCTTTCAAGCTATTGAAGAATATTGTATATTTCAATTAGGTCACTGCTCATTTCTTTAAACTCCAATGAGTGCAGACCCCACCTAATCAACCACCTTTCATATCTGAGATCAACCCAGTGAATCTTTTCTGGACTACTTCTAATTCCTTAGATAATGAGACTAAAATTATTCACAGTGTTCTAGGTGTCAATTGACTAGTGCCTTGTATTGCTTTGGCAAAACCTCACTACTTTTATACACCATCCCCATTGAAGAAAAGACCAACATTCTACTTGGCTTCCATATTATCTGCTGAATTTGGAAAGCTAATTTTTGTTTATTCATGCCTGAGGATTCCCAAATCCTTCTGTTTCAAAGTTTTCTGCAATCTTTCTCACTTAAATAATATTCAGATCCTCTATTCTTCCTGTCAAAATGTAAAACCTCAAATGTATGCACATTATATTCCATCAGACAAGTTTTGCCCATTCACTTAACCTGTGGGCGGCACGGTGGCACAGTGGTTAGCACTGCTGCCTCGCAGCGCCAGAGACCCGGGTTCAATTCCCGACTCAGGCGACTGACTGTGTGGAGTTTGCACGTTCTCCCCGTGTCTGCGTGGGTTTCCTCCGGGCGCTCCGGTTTCCTCCCACAGTCCAAAGATGTGCAAGTCAGGTGAATTGGCCATGCTAAATTGCCCGTAGTGTTAGGTAAAGGGGTAAATGTAGGGGTATGGGTGGGTTACGCTTCGGCGGGTCGGTGTGGACTTGTTGGGCCGAAGGGCCTGTTTCCACACTGTAAGTAATCTAATCTAATCTGTCTATATAACTCCGCATACACTTTGTGTTTTCATCACATCACCTATTTCTGTACTAACTGCAAACCTGGCTATTGTACATTCAATTTATTCATCCATGTCATGAATATACATTGTAAATGGACCCCAGCACTGATCCCTATGGCACATCACTGGTTACAGATGTCATCCTGAAAATGTTCTCCTTACCCCAGCTCTCTGACTTCTGTTAGGTCATCACACTTCTATCATACTACTCCCCCGGTACCATGGGTGCTTATCTTATTAAGTAACCCAAAGTGCAGTACATCTGCAAACACCTTCAGTTAATCTAAATATATTAAATCTTCTGGTTCTCCTTTATCTCTCCTACTTGTTACCTCCTCAAAGAATTCTAATAAATTTGTCAGGCATGATTTGCTTTTCATGAAGCCATTCTGACTCTGCTTGATCATATCACATTTTTCAAAATGCTCTGCACTATATTTTCATAATTAAGACTAATATTTTTCGAATGAGAGATAGTAAGCTCACAGGCCTATAATTGCATGTTTTTTTGTCTCCTTCCCTCTTTGAATAAAGGCGTTACATTGGCAGGTTTCCAACCTTCTGAGACTTTTCCAGAATCGAAGTTTTATTGGAAGATTATTATCAGAGTATCCATTACCTCTGTAGGTACTAATATATTATTTGATTGAATCTGATTTATTTTGGTCACATATACCAAGATACAGTAAAAAGTATTGTTTTACATGCTCTAGAGGCAGATTATAGCATACAAAGTATAACAGGGTAGGAGAACAGAGTGCAGAGTATAGTATTACAGCCACAGACAAGGTGTAGAGACAGAGTCCAACATTAACATTTGAGAGGTTTGTTCAAAAGTCTGATAACAGCAGGGAAGAAATAATCAGGTCCAGGGGACCTATGGCCTTTAACCCCATTTAGCAACCCCATTTAGCTGACTAAAATGGAACGTTTATTTTGTACTAGTTGATGATTATTCAGGTGAATTGAAGTGACAAAACATAAATTAACTATAGTAGATTCAGTGATCAGTCGATTGAAAAGAATCAATGCTACACATGGTTTTCCAGAAGGACTAGTATCCAGCAACATACTTCATTTTGTGGACAAGAAATTTAGAAGTTTCACTTCAGAGGCAAGTGACATGTTCTTCAGTCCTTCCTCAGTCAAGCAGAGAACCAGAGGCTGGTCAAGACCATAACAACACGGACACAAAAGACTGAAACTCAGCTGTACTCAGTTACAGAGCAATGTGATTTAGTAATGGGGCTTTACCAGCTGTATTGCTAACAGGGATAAGATTGAAAACCAGTTTCAATGGAGAATGTTCTGAAGAAGGGTCACTGGACCCAAAATGTTAACTCTACTTTCTCTCCACAGATGTTGCCAAACCTGCTGAGATTCTCCAACAATATCTGTCTTTGTTTTTGATTTCCAGCTGCAGTAGTTTGTAGTTTTTTGTTGTTTGGGGAATGAGGATGTTGTTGGTGACATGGTGATAATTATCACACTGACTATATAAAGAAGCAAAAGTAATGGATGTAGGTTTGCTCGCTGAGCTGGAAGGTGTTTTCAGATGTTTCATCACAATAATAGGTAACATCATCAGTGAGCCTACAGTGAAGCACTGTGGTATGTCCCACTTTTAATTTATGTGTTTAAGGTTCCTTGGGTCGGTGACATCATTTCCTGTGGTGATGTCATTTCTTATTCTTTTTCTCAGAGGATGGTAAATGGGATCCAAATAAATGTGTTTGTTGATAGAATTCCAGTTGGAATGTCATGCTTCCAGGAATTCTCATGCATGCCTCTATTTGGCTTGTCCTAGGATGGATGTGTTGTCCCAGTCGAAGTGGTGTCCTTCCACATCTGTATGTAAAAATACTAGTGAGTATGGGTCATGTCGTTTTGTGGCTAGTTGATGTTCATGTATCCTGGTGGCTAGTTTTCTGCCTGTTTGTCCTATGTAGTGTTTGTTACAGTTCTTGCAAGGTATTTTGTAAATGACATTAATTTTGCTTGTTGTCAGAATAGGGTCTTTCAAGTTCATTAGCTGTTGTTTTAGTCTGTTGGTGGGTTTGTGGGCTACCGTGATGCCAAGGGATCTGAGTAGTCTGGCAGTTATTTCCGAGATATCTTTGAAGGAGGGGAGAGTGGCTATGATTTCTGGACACGTTTTGTCAGTTTGTTTGGGTTTGTTTCTGAGAAATTTGTGGATTGTGTTCATTGGATATCTGTTCTTTTTGAATATGCTGTATATGTGATTTTCCTCTGCTCTTTGTAGTTTCTGTGTGCTGCAATGTTTGGTAGCTTATTGAAATAATGTTATAATATAGCTTCATTTGTGGATGTTGGGATGGTTGCTTCTGTAGTTCAATATTTGGTCCATATGTGTTGTTTTCCTGTAGACACTGATTTGAAGTTCTCCATTGGCTGTTCGCTCTACTGTGCCATCTAGGAATGGCAGTTTGTTGTTGTTTTCCTCTTCTTTAGTGAATTTTATGCCAGTAAGGGTATTATTGATGGTCTGGAAGGTTTCCTCTAATTTGTTTTGTTTAGTGATGTCAAAGGTGTCATCCACATAGCGGATCCAAAGTTTGGGTTGGAGGTTGGTAGAGCTATCTGTTTGAGTCTCTGCATTGCTACCTCTGCTAAGAACCCTGATATCGGAGATCCCATGGGTGTTCCATTGGTTTGTCTGTAGGTTTTGTTGTTGGAGGTGAAATGGGTGGTAAGGCATAGGTCCACCAGCTTGACAATATTGTCCTTGATAATGTCCTGAATTTGTACTTCACAAGACTGAACACACAACCTCTTTTAGCACTGTGAAGGCTTATCTGAAAGCATTGGATGGCAATGGCTTTTTAAAATATTACTATGTTCAAAATCATATGGTATCTCTCAAGATAGCTTATTTGAAGCAGAAGAGCCCTGAAATCCTTTTGCACATAACATTTCACAACATTCGGGATCAACGTGAGCAGCTATTCTAAGATTACGCTCAGCCGTCAAAAGAGGACAAGCATTTCATGTGTGCTCTGATCACAGTGTTGAATTTTGATAATGGGCCCCAGCAACTTGTTTTCTAATCAAAAACAAAACACTGAATATTCTGAATATTAAAGCAACTCCATCCACATTTATAAAGAGAAAAGGCAAGTTATGATGTGTCTTCTATGGATTCCATCAGACAAATGGCTAATAGATTAGATTAGATTAGATTAGATTACAGTGTGGAAACAGGCCCTTCGGCCCAACAAGTCCACACCGACCCGCCGAAGCGAAACCCACCCATACCCCTACATTTACCCCTTACCTAACACTACGGGCAATTTAGCATGGCCAATTCACCTGACCCTGCACATCTTTTTGGACTGTGGGAGGAAACCGGAGCACCCGGAGGAAACCCACGCAGACACGGGGAGAACGTGCAAACTCCACACAGTCAGTCGCCTGAGGCGGGAATTGAACCCGGGTCTCAGGCGCTGTGAAGCAGCAGTGCTAACCACTGTGCCACCGTGCCGCCCCCAATAGAGAAATGGTAAGCTGGTGAAGGTTACAAATCCAAAACATTATGACATAGCTTTCCCTTTTACAGTAACAGCAACAAATTGCCATATTTACAAAATGCATTTTAACATTTTAAGAGATCCTAGGGCATTTCACAAGGTGGAGATATGAAGACAGATGACTAAATGTTTTGTTAAAGAGGTAGAGTTTATGGATTTCAAATGAGGAAAGAGAGACAAAGAAGTGAGAGGATTGGGAAGGGGATTCCAGAGCTTAGAGCTTTGGCAACTGAAAGCACAGTGGTCAAAGGTACGGGAAGAAAAACTGGGGGTAAGCAGGAAGCCAAATTTGTTGGTTTGCTCATAGGGTTTTGGTGCTGATGAGTGTTTCAGCAGCCAATGTGTTCAAGTAGGGACGTAGCGAGGTGAAAATAGTAATATTAGTAATGTTGCAGACATATGCTTGGAAATTCATCTTGAGGTCAAATACAACACCAATGCTGCAAAGATCCTGGCTCACGCTGAGGCGCAAGGCAGGGAGAGGGTTGGGGAATGATGTCTGTGGTTGAGACTGAAGTTAATGTTTTATAATCCAGTGTTAGTTTGAAATACATTTCTGTACATGGAATGCTGAGTGTAAACAAGCAGTATGACAATTTAGAATCAGCAGACTAAATGGTGCTTGCGATGAATGCTAATGTGCACTTTCAGCAGTTTATTTATTTTCAGTATTCTGCTTGTTTTGTGGAAAGGACATGATAAGTTATAAATAAACTAGCAATCCTCCACATCAAGTTTGTTTTGTCAAGTTCAATTCAGCCAATAAAGAAATGACTCTGTTACTTTGTCTTTAACATTGGATACCTTTCATCAAGCATTTACCGAAATTCATTTCCAATTGATCAACTCATTCACCTTTATTTTAATCTTGGATACTTTGAATTTGCAGGCCATCTCATTTTGCAGCATTTGTGAACTGAATCAACGTCAGCTGCCAGTGTGAACACAGGTCGTTTATGTGAAGCTAAAATAAATAAGTTCCTTGGGAATTTCACTCTCTATTTCAGACCAGTGCTTTTTATAACTACTCTATTCCATTTTCCTTTATTAATTTACATCTATGTCTTTAACTTGATATTCATTGACCAACATAAAAGGAATCATTTTACAACTATTATCGATTTAAAATTACTAAATTTCTTTGCCAGATTTAAACAGTTATGAACAGAGATGATGACATTTCCTCCAAAAGGATTTTCTGTTTCCATTCATTCTCTTGTTTAAAACCTTTTTTTGCTGTCCAGTATCAGTTCTGCCTTCAAGGTCTGTTCAATGTACCCAAAACTGATTACAACCGAAGTACCAGGCTAAATTCTGGCAAGCCCAGACATGTTACACTTGAAACTTGAAGCATTTCACTAATTCAAACCTTCAGCACTTGCAGAGAAAATAAGATGACACGTTAAGTTCCCACTTAATGAGTTGTTATAAACACTCAAGCTTGGACGTGCACTGACAATATTTACTTTGGATTTCCTGTTGGCACAGCCAGAGTTTATTCTGTTATATATTCTGTTATTTATTTGCTAATCGTTCCATCTTTGACTGTACAATGTGTAAACTATAATATTTCTTAGATGTTTCACAGGGAAACTCCATTTAAGGATACAACTTGCATTGAACAAGTTTCAGAATCAATCAGAATCCAATACAGGAGAAAAATCTAATTTTTACAAACAAAAGAAAATTCACTTCTATTTCATGTTTTGGATAATCACAATTGGTTACGTTGCAGTCACAAAGGGATAGTTATGGTTTCCAAGCGTGCATGCAGTTTCATCTTAGTTGACTGCAATGGATTCTGTTAGTTCTTCTAGATCCCTAACAACATGGATAAAATGGCTCCTTCCAGGGAGGGAAGGGTTAACACTGGCCTAAGTGGATCATTCATCATGTTGGCTAATCATTAGAGGCAGAAATCATGGTCAAAACAATTGAAAAACGTGTTGATGGTTGGTATTTCACAGAGCTAGATGGAAAGGAAGAGAATTCTACAAGTACACAATATTGCTGACCTCATTTCGGGAAAGATATAAACGTGCTGGAGCCAGTTCAGTGAAGATTACTCAGATTAATGCCTGGAATGAGTGGGTTATTTTGTGAGGAATGGCTGGACAGTCTAAGGTTGCATCCACTGGAGTTTAGAAGAGTAAGAAGAGATATAATTATTACACATAAAATCTTGAGAAGTCTTGACAAGTTGGATGTGGTTAGGAATGTTTCCTCTTATGGAAATATCCAGAACTGCTGTAGCTTGTTTAAAACTCAGGAGTCATCTATTAAAAGTAATGACTAGGCCTCAAAAGGCAGTAAGTATTTGGAACACTGTTGGTGAAAAGACAGTGGAAGCAGAACACTTGAGTATTTTAAAGAAGAAATAATGAGGTTCTTGTTAAACAAGGGGGTGAAACGATATTGGGGTATGCAATATTGCAGGTTTAACATTACAAACGGATTAGCCATGGTGTTATTGAATAGCAGTACAGGGTCTAGGGACTGACTGGCTAACTCCTGCTCCCTGTACATATCTTTGTAAACTGAAGACATATTAGCAATCAAGCAGATCTTAAAAAGGGAACAATCCAGTCTTAGAGGATTTCAATGTTTTTGCACTTGTAGTTGTGTGCTAAAAAGTTCAAACTGAATACTTGTTTCATTTCTATTTTCATCAAAAATGGCTAGTTAATATTGTTTGAATTTGTGAGATTGGCAAACAATCATTTTCAGGACAAATGCATGAATAAATCAGCTGTGTTTCCCCCAGAGCCAAATTTGTTGCAGTATATTGGTAGATGACTGTGCTTTTCAGTCAAATTCTGATTTTTAAGTTTTATTGAGTAACTAGAAGGTGCCATGAAGCCAGAATTGGCAAACCTTTTGAAACTGAAACTTCAAATTTGTAACTTGGGAACATCAAAATGAAAGGTACACATTATTTACCTCAATTTTATAGGCAATTATCTTTCATTTTGGTTTTTATGAGGTTAATATACTGTGAGAATGCTCCAAAGTTATCATCTTGCAACATTGTCTAAACTATGAGTATATGAATGATTAATATTTCCTCTTGTCAAATATTCCTCAAAATATGACACAAAACATAACCACAAAACTTATATTATACAAGGTACCCCTTTACCACTTCCTTCCTAATTTCAAAAACCTCCTTAAAATCCTCCTCTTCTATTTGGATCTGCACAGATTCTTCCAACTGACTCATTCAATTAAAATTTAAAATGATAAAATACCAGTGTAAGAAGATTTCAAAGCAAAATCCTGCTCCCACTTAAAAATAAATGAAATTTTCTGCACTGTCCTACTGTAAGATTTATATTGCTTATATATCAGTATAAACCTATCTTTGTACTCTGTACCAATCAAGTGTCACTTTATGACTGTGTTGAGGGATAAATAGTCTGCTTCTATTTAGGAAATCTGCCCTTTTTCAGTCTCTGCAATCAAACAATGGTCTCAACTTCTTTTAAGCTTTTTATAAGTTTTGTACATGCAATCGGATACAGCATGTCCTTAAGAGGGTCAAATGATGTTTACAAAGCGCTCAACTTTTGACCTTCTTGTATAACTTTCATTCCCTGATTGTCATACAGTCCTATTGGGAGGAAAGATAGATCTTAAAAGTAAATCTATAAATTCTCATGAACGATATCTTGAGTTGTACTGCATATAAATAATTTTACTGTGAAGATTGAAAATCATAAAATAATCGGAATTTTTATAAATATTGCTTTGCTACCATGTAGTTAGAGTCGTCATCATGTTAGTTTACATTTGATATTGTGAAATTTAGTTGCAGTAATAGCTTCACAATAGTCCCAGAGGCGTGGCCAGCTAATTTTAAAAGCACTTTTTGAAGTCCTGGAGAGGTGGCTGGCCGTATGTCCTGTAAACTACAGTCCTGAAACTGTGTTATCTTAGAAACAGGAAGACACAGTTGGCTTTCAGCCCCAACAACTCTCTCTCTCTCTCTCTTGAGAGAGAGAACATCAGGGCATTTAGCAAGATTCAAGGCATTCAAAGTGTCTGGAGAGAATAAACAATTTCTGTGAGAGAGGGAGACAGAACATAAACAAGTGATAGAGATGCTGGTAAGACGCCTCTGCTAACACTTTGGCATTGCTGGGCAGAAAGTATTGACTAACTGAGTAAGTGCATCAAGATGATCTGGCAGCTGTTAACAGCTTTGCTTCCTGCCGTGAGTAACAAAATCAACAAGAGTCAGTGGCTTCATATACACACTTGAAACAGTGGGAATGAAACACATGAATAATTATCCCAAGTTTGCAAAAACAGGCAAGGAATACATTTTGAGCATAAAAATGGTATAAGAAATGAATTCAAACAGTGCATTTTAGAATTTTATTTTTCATTACAAAGTGAGAAATATCAGCAGTTCAACAATTCTCCACCTTTGATAGTGTCAGTATTAGGTTCTCCCAATCAAGCATTACATTGATGAAAAAGATTCCCCCACACTGACCCAGAAAAGGAGATTAACTTCAGAAGAGCAACTCCTACTGCACCACTGTGATATTTCCATTCCCACATCAATCACCTTTTTAATCTCTCTGAGAGAGTACCAATTTAGGTCCAATTGCTTTTAAATTATGGGCAGTTGTGCGCATTAGATTCATGCTCACACTGGAAACTATGTTGAAACTGCCAAAACCCATTTATGTTAGGACATTTAAAGCTGCACGAAGAAAAGAAGCTAATTCCATAAGTTTAGGCTTGATTCAGAGGTGAAAGGACAATGTTCTAACCCATTTCAACACCCAATTTCCAAAGGTGTAACTTACTTGCTACTAAACAGATTATTGTTTAGGGTGCTTTGCAGCATTCTTTCTTTTGAAACAGAGCCCATGAACTGTATGTCAATGTTGTACTCATTGTAATCACTGCTGATTTGACAAATACCCTGCCATTTGACAAATACCCTGCCAATGCTTCATCCTTCACTAAATACGTCTATTTTGTTTGTAGTCAATACCTAAACTACCCACACAGAAATATTACATTACAATAGATACTGTCAACATGCAGAAATGACAGCAGAACCCTCTGCAATTAGTTAGTCGTAACTAATCTTCCCCTTAAATTTTAGTTGCTGCAAGTGACCATCTTTTTCAATGTGCCTTTCCTTTAAATGTTTTTGAGTGGTTATACATGCTGATATCTATCTACCCTAGAACAAGGACTGTGCAACACCTTCCTGGGTAATTAAAATCCCCATCGCTGACATTGAGGCTAAAATTTTAATGCAGAATCAAGTAGCAGCAGAATACAGCAGGATCCTTCTATAAAGATGAGGATTGAGCTCCTTAAAGGCCTCCAACTTTCACTCAGTTGGAGTAGACAGACTTCTCTTGTCGACTTCTCCACCTCCTAATACTGCCTAGCTTGCTGTGTTCACCCAGCCTCCAGCCTGTCTACTTTGGTGTCCAGCATCTGCAGTTTTTTGTCTCTTCACTCAAATGAGGGCTGAATCATTTTTCATACAGGTTGCTACACCCACCTGACTGACACCTGAAGTTAAAATTAGGTCTCCTATTATATTATAAAACAAATAGCTGTTACATAGATATCTCAGGTTTTGATGACAAATAATGTGAACTTAATATTGAAAGACCGATGAAAGACTTTTTAGTGAGTAGAATTGACTATTACTTTGTACAACGTCATTTCATTTAATGGCTGTTAATAAGACTCAGCTGATTGAATACTAATTTACATAATTGTAAAAGATAATGTTGAAATTTTGCAAACATTTACAGCCAGTAGAGTTAAATGGATGATTCGTCTTGGCCTCCTCCAGCGTCCAACATAATGGATGCAAATCTTTGACTACTTTGTCTCACTCAGTGTGTAATCAAGAAATGACTAAAGGCATGAGATACAGCTAAGGGTCCTGATAATACCTGGCAGTAGTAGTCATAGTAGTAGTTAAGACTTGTACTCCAGAACTACCTGCAATCCTACTCAACTTGTTCCAGTACAGAAATTATATTGGTATCTTCTCTAAGAACTGAAAATTATGTGTAGTTATGTGATGTGCAATTGGATGATGACATCCAATTACTGCCTTGTCAATCTACTCTTGATCATCAGTAAAGTGATGGAAAGTGTTGCTAACAATGTTGTTAAGGGGCACCTACATAGTCATACTCTGTTTTTTTTCTCAGTTATAGTTTTGTGAGGGCCACTCAACTTCTGACCTCACTACTGCCCTGTTTCATACATAATTACAAGAGCTGAACTCCAGAGGTGAAATGGCAGTGATTGCCCCTAACAAAAGGCAGCATTTAACTTAGTATAGCATCAAGGAACCCAAACAGAACGAAGCCAATAGGAATTAGGAAACATTTTCCCCAGTTGAAGTCATACCTAAAACAAAGGAAGATGAATGTAACTATTGGAAATCAATCATCTCAGTTCCATGTTACTACATTGCGCAGGAATTCCTTCTGGTAGTGCCTTTGGACCAGTCCTAACACCAGTGGAGAATTGGGAGGAGAAGGAAAAGGAGAAAGAGGAGGGAAAAGGAGAATGCCTTCAGAGGACTGGGTGCCTTGACATTAAACAACGTCTTGTTGAGGCTGCCTGGGATTTAAGGTATCAACAAGTAGATATTCAGCAACATTTTATTTAAATGTTTCTCAGCCCTCAGAATAGTTTGCTCTGTCATTTTTATTCCGTCAGAGAGACAGAAATCATCCAACAACTGCACACTTATGAACAATCATTGCCACTCACATTGAATTAAAGACTGATGTCTATTCCAACTGTGTCCTCCAACAGAAACCTTGTGCTAAATTTAACTCAATGCCCCCCATCCCACACTACCCTTCACTCTGTGGCCCTCCTGAATGTAAGCAATGATAACATACATGTCTCCTTTTTGGCATAACCAGAAATATAATAAAGGGTACTGCAAAAACAAAACAAACTCAAGAAATATCACCAAAATATTTATAAAATCCTTCAAATGATGTGTCAACATGTATCCCTGTCCACCTCTATTAGGTCATCTTGCTATATTTGAGGATGTGATAGAAGCAGCCTGTTCACTTGTCTCTGCTTGCAATTGAGACCACACAACACCAGGTTATAGTCCAACAGGTTTATTTGGAAGTACAAGCTTTTGGAGCACCGTTCTTTTGTCAGGTAACTAGTGGGGCAGGATCATTGGGCACAGAATTTATAGTAAAAGATTAAACTGTCTTACAACTGGTGCAATGTATTGAACAAATCTAGATTGCTGTTAAGTCTTAATCACTTAGAATGGGTTGCAGACATCAAAGTGGAAGTAAGGCCATTCGGTCCATTGAGTCCACTCTGCTATTGAATCAAGGCTGATGGGTATTTCAACGCCACTTAACCATACTCTCCCCGTAGCCCTTAAATCCTTGCAAGATCAAGAATTTATCAAGCTCTACCTTGAAGACATTTAACGTCCCGGCCTCCATTGCGCTCTGTGGTAGTGAATTCCACAGGCCCACCACTCTCTGGCTGAAGAAATGCCTCCTCATTTCTGTTCTAAATTGACCCTCTTTAATTCTAAGGCTATGCCCACCTGTCCTACTCTCCCTGCCTAACGGAAACTAATTCCCAGCGTCCACCCTTTCTAAGCCATGCATTATCTTGTAAGTTTCTATTGGATCTCCCCTCAACTTTCTAAACTCAAATGAATACAATCCCAGGATCCTCATCTGATTATCGTATGTTAGGCCGACCATTCGAGGAATCATCTGTGTGAATCTCCGCTGGACACGTTCCAGTGCCTGTATGTCCTTCCTGAGGTGTGGGGCTCAAAACTGGACACAGTATTCTAAATGGGGCCTAACTACAGCTTTATAAAGTCTCAGTAGCACATCACTGCTTTTACATAGAACATAGAACATAGAAAAATACAGCACAGTACAGGCCCTTTGGCCCTCGATGTTGCACCGATCCAAACCCACCTAACCTACACTAGCCCACTATCCTCCATATGCCTATCCAATGTCCGTTTAAATGTCCATAAAGAGGGAGAGTCCACCACTGCTACTGGCAGGGCATTCCATGAACTCACGACTCGCTGAGTAAAGAATCTACCCCTAACATCTGTCCTATACCTACCCTCCCTTAATTTAAAGCTATGTCCCCTCATAATAGCTGACTCCATATGTGGAAAAAGGTTCTCATGGTCAACCCTATCTAAACCCCTAATCATCTTGTACACCTCTATCAAGTCACCCCTAAACCTTCTTTTCTCCAATGAAAACAGCCCCAAGTGCCTCAGCCTTTCCTCATACGATCTTCCTACCATACCAGGCAACATTCTGGTAAACCTCCTCTGCACCCGTTCCAGTGCCTCCACATCCTTCCTATAGTATGGCGACCAAAACTGCACACAATATTCCAGATGCGGCCGCACCAGAGTCTTATACAACTGCAACATGACCTCAGGACTCCGGAACTCAATTCCTCTACCAATAAAAGCCAGAACGCCATATGCCTTCTTCACCGCACTATTTACCTGGGTGGCAACTTTCAGAGATCTGTGTACATGGACACCAAGATCCCTCTGCTCATCCACACTACCAAGTATCCGACCATTAGCCCAGTACCCCATCTTTTTGTTACTCTTACCAAAGTGAATCACCTCACACTTACCTACATTGAACTCCATTTGCCACCTTTCTGCCCAGCTCTGCAGCTTATCTATATCCCGCTGTCGCCTGACACATCCTTCCTCACTGTCAACAACTCCACCGACTTTCGTATCATCCGCAAACTTGTTCACCCAACCTTCTAACCCCTCCTCCCGGTCATTTATAAAAATGACAAACAGCAATGGTCCCAAAACAGATCCTTGCGGAACACCGCTAGAACTGCACTCCAAGATGAACCTTTACCATCAACTACTACCCTCTGTCTTCTTCCAGCCAGCCAATTCCTAATCCAAACCTCCAACTCACCCTCAATGCCATACCTCCGTATTTTTTGCAGTAGTCTACCATGGAGAACCTTATCAAACGCCTTACTAAAATCCACATACACCACATCTACCGCTTTACCCTCGTCTACCTCCTTAGTCACCCTCTTGAGATAAATGACAACATTACATTTGCTTTCTTAACCATGGGCTCAAACTGCAAGTCAACTTTTAGAGAATCCTGGACTAGCATTCCCAGATCCCTTTGTACTTTGGCTTTATGAATTTTCTCACCGTTTAGAAAATAGTCCATGCCTGTATTCTTTATTCCGAAGTGCAAGACCTCACATTTGCTCATGTTGAATTTCATCAGCCATTTCCTGGACTACTCTCCTAAACTCTCTAAATTGTTCTGCAGCCTCCCACATCCTAAGAACTAGCTGCCTGTTCACCTAACTTTGTATCATCGGCGAACTTCGCTAGAATACCCCCAGTCCCTTCATCCAGATCATTAATATATAAAGTGAACAGTTGTGGCCCAACACTGAACCCTGTGGGACACCACTTGTCACTGGCTGCCATTCCAAAAAAAACCTTTCATCCCAACTTTCTGCCTTGTGTCAGACAGCCAATCCATGCCAGTAGCTCACTTCGAACACCATGGGCCCTCACCTTACTCAGCAGCCTCCAGTGAGGCACCTTATCGAAGGCCTTTTGGAAGTCTAGGTAGATAACATCCACTGGGTTTCCCTAGTCTAACCTACTTGTTACTCCTTCAAAGAATTCTAACAGGTTTGTCAGGCATGATCTCCCCTTACTAAATCCATGCTGACTTGTTCTAATCCAACCCTGCACTTTCAAGAATTTAGAAATCTCATCCTTAACGTTGGATTCGAGAATTTTTACCTATAATCGAGGTTAGGCTAATCAGCCTATAATTTTCCATTTTTTGTCTTGATCCTTTCTTGAACAAGGGCGTTACAACAGTGATTTTCCAATCTTCTGGGACTTTCCCTGACTCCAGTGAATTTTGAAAGATTACAACCAGCGCCTCTGCTATTTCTTCAGTCACCTCCCTCAGAACTCTAGGATGTAGCCCATCGGGGCCAGGAGATTTATCAGTTTTTAGACCTTTTAACTTGTCTAGCACTTTCTCTTTTGTAATGGCTATCATACTCAACTCTGCCCCCGACTCTCCTTAATTGTTGGCATACAGATAAAGGGGGTGCAGTGGTAGTTTGGCGCACTGACCACTACACCACTGAAGCCAGACATTAACTTGAAGACCCCACCCCCCATCACCAAACCATCATCTCCCAGACCAAACACAACCTCATCACCTCAGGAATCTCTCACCACAGCTTCTAACCTCATAGTCTGGGAACCCCGCACCGCCGGATTCTACCTCCTTCCCAAGATCCACAAGCCTGACCAACTTGGCCGACCCATCGTCTCAGCCCACTCCTGCCTCACTAAACTCATCTCCACCTATCTTGATACTGTCCTATCCCCCCCTCGTCCAGGAACTCCCCTCATACGCTCGAGATACCACCCACACCCTCCACCTCCTCCAAGACTTCCATTTCCATCTTCACCATGGACATCCGATCCCTCTACACCTCCATCTGCCATGACTAGGGCCTCCAAGCCCTCCGTTTCTTCCTCTCCAGATATCCCCAACAGTACCCTTCCACCGACACTCTCATTCGTTTGGCTGAACTGGTCCTCACCCTTAACAATTTCTCCTTCGAATCTTCCCACTTCCTCCAGACCAAAGGGTTGCCATGGGCACCCCTATGGGCCCCAGCTATGCCTGCCTCTTTGTTGGCTACATAGAACAGTCCATCTTCCATAGTTACACCGGCACCACTCCCCACCTCTTCCTCCGCTACATTGATGACTGCAAAGGTGCCACCTTGTGCTCCCGCAAAGAGGTTAAGCAGTTCATCAACTTCACCAACACATTCCACCCTGACCTTAAATTCACCTGGACTATCTCTGACACCTCCATCCCCTTCCTGGACCTCTCCATCTCCATCAATGACGACCAACTTGACACTAACATCTTTTACAAACCCACCGACTCCCACAGCTACCTGGATTACACCTCTTCCCACCCTACCTCCTGTAAAAATGCCATCCCGTATTCCAAATTCCTCCGCCTCCACCGTATCTGCTCCCAGGAGGACCAGTTCCACCACAGAACACACCAGGTGGCCTCCTTCTTTAAAGACCACAATTTCCCTTCCCACATGGTTAAAGATGCCCTCCAATGCATTTCATCCACATCCCGCACCTCTGCCTTCAAACTCCACCCCTCCAACCGTAACAAGGACAGAAACCCCCTGGTGCTCACCTTCCACCCTACCAACCTTCTCATAAACCACATCGTCCCCCGACAATTCCGTCACCTCAAAACAGACCCCACCACCAGGGATATATTCCCCTCCCCACCCCTTTCCACCTTCCACAAAGACTGTTCACTCTGTGACTACCTGGTCAGGTCCACGTCCACCAACAACCCACCCTCCCATCCTGGCACCTTCCCTTGCCACCACTAGAATTGCAAAACCTGTGCCCACACCTCCCCCCTCACCTCTATCTAAGGCCCGAAAGGTCCCTTCCACATCCTTCAAAATTTCACCTGCACATTCAATGTCATTTATTGTATCCGTTGCTCCCGATGCGGTCTCCTCTACATTGGGGAGACTGGACGCCTTCTCACAGAGCGCTTTAGGGATCATCTCCAGGACACTCACACCAATCAACCGCCCCGTGGCCCAACATTTCAACTACCCCTCCCACTCTGCTTGGGACATGCAGGTCCTGGGCCTCCACCACCGCCGTTCCCTCACCACCTGATGCCTGGAGGAAGAACGCCTCATCTTCCGCCTGAGAACACTTCAACCCCAGGGCATCAATGTGGACTTCACCAGTTTCCTCATTTCCCCTCCCCCCCACCTTACCCCAGTTCCAACCTTCCAGCTCTGCACCATTCTCATGACCTGTCAATCTTCCTTCCCACCTATTTGCTCCACTCTCCTCTCTGACCTATCACCTCCATCCCCACCCCCATCCACCTGTTGTACTCTTTGCTACCTTTTCCCCAACCCCACTGCCCTCCCATTTATCTCTCCACCCTCGATGCTCCCTGCCTTCAGTCCTGATGAAGGGCTTTTGCCCGAAACATCGATTTTCCTGCTCCTCAGATGCTACCTGACCAGCTGTGCTTTTCCAGCACCACTCTAATACAGACTCTTCCATTGTGAAGACTGACACAGTATTTATTAAGTTCTTCAGGTATTTCCTTATCTCCAATCAATGGCCTTCCTGCACCAACTTGGAACGGCCCAATTTCTGCTTTTACCACTCATTTGTATCATATGTATTGAAAGAAAGTTTTACTATCATTTCTAATATTACTGGCTACCTTACCTTCATATTTGATCCTCTCCTTCCTTATTTATCTCTTTGTTACCCTGTTTGTTTTTGTAGTCTTCTCAATCTTCTGATTTCCCAGTGCTCTTGGCCTCGTTATAGGCTATCTCTTTTTCTTTGATACATTTCCTGACTTCCTTTGACAGCCATGGCTGTCGAATAAACCCCACCGCCCCCCCCCCCCAACTGCCCCCTCCCCCCACCTCCCCAACCCGGATAATCTTTCTTTTCTTTGGTATGTACCTCTACTGTGTCCTCAATTACCCCCAGAAACTCCTGCCATTGTTGCTCTAGTGTCTTCCCCACTAGGATCAGCTTGCAGTCAATTTTCGCCAGTTCCTCTCTCATGCCCCTGTAATTACCTTTATTTAACTGCAACACCATTACATCCGATTTTGCCTTCTGTCTTTCAAACTGTAGACTGAATTCTACCATTTTTTGATGGCTGCCTCATAAGTGTTCCCTTACGTTAAGGTCTTTTATTAAGTCTGGCTCATTACATAGCACTAAGTTCAGAATAGCCTGCTCCCTTACTCCATCACAAGCTGATCCAAAAAGCCATCCTGTAAGCATTCCATGAATTCCTTTTCTTTGGATCCACCAGCAACATTATTCACCCAATCTATTTGCATATTGAAGTCCCCCATGATCACTGTGACCTTGCCTTTCTGACAGGCCCTATCTATTTCCTGGTGCATCTTGCGCCTCTGGTCCTGGCCACTGCTGGGAGGCCTGGACATAATTCCCATTATGTTTTTATTTCCTTTGTGATTCCTCAACTCCACCCACACAGCCCCAACATCATCTGACCCCATGTCATTCAGTGCCATTCATTTAATTTCATTCTTAACTAAGAAAACAACCCCGCACCCTCTACCCACCTTTCTGTTTTATCGATAAGTTGTAAATCCTTAAATGTTTAACTGCCAGTCCTGAACCCCCTGCAACCACGTCTCTGTGATGCCTATCACATCATAATCATTCACAATGATTTGTGCCGTTAACTCATCTACTTTGTTACGAATACTACGAGCATTCAGGTAAAGCACCTTAATGCTAATTTTCTTATCCTCATGATTTCCAGCATCTCTAGTAATATGTCCTAAGTTATTCTTTCTTTTTGCTTCATTCCTAGTCTGCCTTGAACTTAAACCCCATACACATGCTAATTTGCTGTTTATCTTTCTATTTGACTCCATACTTTGTGTTGCCTTCCCTTTATCTTCCCCTCCCCTCCCCTCCACCTCCAACCCCACCGACTCACAAGTTTAAAGTCCTATTTATCCTTTTCACAGATCTAGAACACTGGTTCCAGATTGGTTCAGGTGGAGACTGTCCGATCACCCGGTTCCAAAACTGATGCCAATGTCCCATGAAATGGAAACCCTCTTTCCCACACCCATCTCTTAGCCACATGTTTACTTGCCTAATTTTCTTATCCTAATGCCAATTAGCACGTGGCTCGGGCAGTAATCCAGCGATTATACTCTCGAGGACCTGTTCTTCAATTTCCTTCCTAGTGTTTGATACTCCCCGAGCAGGTCCTCCATCCTAGCCTTGCCAATGTTGCTTGTGCCAATGTGGATGACAACAACTGGATCCTCTCCCTCCCACTCCAATGTCCTTTCAAGCCAGTCCGAGATGTCCTGCACCCTGGCACTGGGCAGACAACACTCCATGCAGGATTCCTGATCCGGCTCACAAAGATACGCTCTGTCCCTCTAATGATAGAATCCCCTTTAACAACTACTTGTCTTTTTGCTCACCTCCTGAATGGCCTTCTGCACCATGGTGCTGTGGTCAGCTGACTCATCCTGTCCACAGCCCTTTCCTCATCCATACAGGGAGCAAAATCTCATACGTGTTGAACAAGGTCAAGGGCTGAGATTCCTCCACTCCTGAACTCACTTACACTCACACCATGTTGTTCCTGATCACTAACTGAATTTGAATTACTTAATCGAACAGGTGTGACTGCCTCCTGAAACAAAGCGTCCAGGTAACTCTCCCCCTCCTGGATGTGCCGCAGTGTTTGAAATTCAGATTCAGGATCATCAATTCTGATCCAGAGTTCTTCCAGCATCCAACACTTGCTGCAGATGTGGTCACTGCCGTTCACAATGGGATCAGCCAGTTCCCACATCATACAGCTACAGCACATCACCTGTCCACTATCTCTACTTATTTAACTAACTTATACAAATTTATGAGTTAAATAATTTCTAGTACTTCTCTGTGATCTTATTCAACTAACCAATTAACAGTAAACTTTTACTCA
This sequence comes from Chiloscyllium plagiosum, assembly GCF_037043375.1. NCBI lineage: Eukaryota > Metazoa > Chordata > Chondrichthyes > Orectolobiformes > Hemiscylliidae > Chiloscyllium > Chiloscyllium plagiosum. Next base: position 73,833,000 of record NW_028270141.1, read on the forward strand.
ACCACACGATATTCAAGAAATATCAATTGAAAGGCCTTACCTTAGCAACATACAAGAATCCTTTTTTTTAATTCGAGGAGGAGGGAGGGTGAGAGAAACTACACGTGTAGTGTCTCAGAATTCAGCCGCTGACAAATATATACCCAGCAGTCCCCTGTGCCTTGCTGTGGCCTCCCCCTCTGCTGCTCCTTTATATCCTCACTTACCCAGCAGTCCCGTGTCTGTTCCTGCTCAGGGTTTGCTCCGCCAAGGTAAGTTTTTATATTTTAAAATTACCTTCCTGTTGGGCCTCTGGTCCTCGCTGTTGCTCCTCCCACTCCAACTACTGCTGAAAAAATAGTAGGTAAATCCCACAACCTCTTTCAAGTCACATTCCTGGGATAACTTATAAAAAGTACTAATGAATCAAAACCTGCAACCCATTTTAAGTGATTAAGATTAAGCAGCAATCTAGCTTTGTTCAATACATCACATCAGTTGTATGATACTTTGATCTTTTACTATAAATTCTATGTCCAAGATTCTGCCCCACTAGTTACCTGACGAAGGAACAGACTCCGAAAGCTTGTACTCCCAAATAACCCCGTTGGACTATAAACTGGTGTTGTGTGACTTTTAATTTTGTCCACCCCAGTCCAATACTGGCACCTCCATATCATGCAATTGAGATGATTATGGCTTCCATCCTTACAATGGAGGTGCCCAGTTGGGGATTCCTCAATGGACTGATTTCCTGTGTCATTGCAAGATTAACCTCTTAACCTGTCACAGGATTTTGCTTCATGGAGATGGGTCAAGGAGGTAAACGATGATGCTTGGTCCAATAGGAAGGGGCTTCCTCTTCAGCCACTTCAGCTGTCTCAAAACTTTTCATTGTGGCCAACAGTTAGGACAAAACTTGCATCCCCTCTAAGCACCTCTGCTCCAACAAACAACACCAGGAAATCAATACTAGACTCATACTTTCAGTGAGCTGTTCCTGCATGGATTCAGATTGATGCTCCTCATGGCTCTCAGTGACGCCAGACAAATCCAAGAAAATGTCAAGAATAACAGGAACTGCATTGAACTCATTGATCTGACAAAAGCATTTGACACAATAAATCATGAGGATCTATGGATTTTGCTCCAAACAGTTGGATGTCCTAGAAAGTACATCACAATCTGGCAATTGTTTCATGATGACATAATTGTAACTATCTTAAGTGCGTGATCTGAAACAGATGCCTTCAAAATTTGGATTTGGATCAAACAAGGCTCTGTGATAACCCTCATATTATTTACAATCTACCTGACAGTGCCAATCCATCTAGAAAATGATTAAGTGCACTCTGCTATGAACATTAAATATTGCCTTAATTGACAATTCTTTAACATTGATCACCTCCATGACAAAACTGAAATAACTACCACAGGTACATGCTGTTTACAGACTGCATCTGACTGCACTGCTATTGCCCACTTCACTCTTGATCTCTTCAAATCTGCCTAAGAGTCAACCTGACCTTGAATGTTGCCAAAACAAAATTCATGTATCAAACCACGTTCTGGTAAGCTCAATAATCCTCTTTCCCTGGATGTTGAAGGGGAGACTCTGAAATATGTTAAGCACTTGCTGAACCTTGGCAGCCACTTCTCTCAAAATGCCAGATGAGACCCAACACTGGGTTAGCTGTGCCAGTTCAGCTTTGTGCAAATTGTAGCAGTAAGCATTTGACAACAAAGACTTCTACAAGTTAATAAATGTCTTAGTGTACACAGACGTTGTCAACACCACACTCCTGTACTGCAGTGACTGGATTGTGTAGCACTGACACATGACAGCAATGCTTGAAAAATTCTATCATCAATACCTTCACCACATCCTCCAGATTCAATAGGAAGACTGTCAAACAAATGTTAGTGTCTCTCTTGAAGGCAGCCCGACAAGAATTCAGGCAAAACTCCTGCACAGTGGACTTCAAAGGACTACGATTTGGAGATGCCGGTGTTGGACTGGGCTGTACAAAGTTAAAAATCACACAACACCAGGTTATAGTCCAACAGGTTTACTTGGAAGCACACTAGCTTTCGGAGCGATGCTCCTTCATCAGGTGGTAGTGGAGGGCTCAATCCTAACCCACAGAATTTATAGCAAAAATTTACAGTGTAATGTAACTGAAATTATTCATTGAAAAATTGATTGTCTGTTAAGCCTTTCATCTGTCAGAATACAGTGATAGTTTCACTTCTTTCAAAGGATTAGACATTGTGACTGGATAGCCAAAAACTCTCCTTCAGCAGGTTTTTCTTTTTCAATTCACAAACAGCTAATATTTCAGTGGGGGGACAATGAAGACCCTTCATTGGAGTGGGAAATGCAGGTTAAGAAGATAGGGTAGTTGAGTGGGTCTGGGTGGGACGCTCTTCAGAAGATCAGTGTGGCCTCCATGAGCCAAATGGCCTGTTTCCACACTGTAAAGGTTCTATTCTATTCCAAACAAACCATTGAAATTGCAAGAGGTAATGGAGTTCTCAATAGAGTGAACTTGTCTGCTCTTTCCAACAAAATTTCTATAAATTGTATGTGTGGCTAGTTTTCATTTGATGCAAAGTGTGATTTTTCTGTTACAGCCCAGTTATGTAGATAGAAACTGGACATTATTGCAATCCCTTTTTATTTTTAAACTTGGAACTAATACCAGGAGTCATTTATCAATAGAATATGTCATTGTTCATTCAAGATAGTCATGAGATTATTACTAAAATTGCACACAACTCAAACCTTCATTTTTGCAACCAGCTTTGATTAGGTGAACCTGATCAGGTGGAATATCTGCCAAGCAACATCCAAATAAATTTGAACCTCATGAAGTAATAAGTAATAATCTCGTGACTATCATGAATGAACAATGACATATTCTATTGATAAATGACTCCTGGTATTAGTTCCAAATTTAAAAATAAAAAAGAATTGCAATAATATCCAGTTTCTATCTACACAACTGGGCTTTAACATAACAATCACACTTTGCATCAAATGAAAACTAGCCACACATACAATTTATAGAATCATAGAATCCATACAGTGTGGCAACTGGCCATTCAGTCTAATTCACTCATAGAATGTGGACTTCACTGGCTATGCCAGCATTTACTTTGATTCCTGTTTGTCCCTTAAATTGAATGGCTCACAAAGGCCATAAAGAGTCAATCACTTTTCTCTGGGTCTGAATTCTTATGCAGGCCAGGCGTTAGTAAGTCCAATAGGTTTTTAGAACAGTCAACAATGGCTAGCTTTAAATTTTAGATTTGCGTTGAATTTAAATTTTATTATATGCCATGATGAAATGCAAGCCTGTGTATTCAGAGAATTAAAAACCAAAAGAACTGTAGATGCTGAAAATCTGAAGCAAAAATAGAAATTGCTAGAAAATCTTGGGTACATCTGTGGAGAGAAAAGCAGAGTTAATGCTTTGGGTCCAATGACCCTTCTTCAGAACTGAAGTTCTGAATGTTGGTTGCTGTCTGAAGGACATGAATTCCCAGAGATGTATTCTTAAGTTGTGCCTCACCCACAATTGATCAGTGAGTGTTGACCATTTATTTTCTGCATTTTTGATTGTTGGAAAGAGCAAACAAGTTCACTGTATGGAGAACTCCATTACCTCTTGCAATTTCAATGGTTTGTTTGGAATAGAATAGAACCTTTACAGTGTGGAAACAGGCCATTTGGCTCATCGAGTCCATACTGACCTTCTGAAGAGCATCCCACTCAGACCCACTCCACTATCCTTTCTCCTTAACCTGCATTTCCCCATAGCCAACCCATCTAACCTGCACAGTTTTAAACTGTGGGAGGAAACTGGAGCATCAAGAGGAAATCCATGCAGACAGAGGGAGAATGTGCAAACTCCACACAGCCAGTCGCCTGAGGGTGAAATCGAATCCAGGTCACTGATGCTTTGAGGTAGCAGTGCCATCCCCAGTTTATCTAGTTCAGAAATCTTTAGGTATAGAGAAACACTTTGTCAGAGCAATACAAGTAGAAGATTCCAAATTTTCTCAGGTTCCACTAGTTTAGAGTCACAGTTCCTTTAATGGCCAATACTTTAGCTGGTTCTAGGTGACTGCTTGATTGCGACCATGTTGAGCACTTTGATTTTTATACTGTTTTTTTTAAAACTTGACTGATAAAACTGTAATTTTGCTTTGAAAATGGAGTGATCTGTTTTAAAGGGTGAATGCAATAGTGAAAAGGCTTTTTCAAAAATATATATCAGCTGTTATGAGCTGTTCGTGGACAGATTTTACTTCTTCCTACCCAATATGCAATATTTAGATTTGGTTTCATTGAATTCTCCAAAATGTACATTTTTGAGTTAAACTGCAGTCAACTGTTTACTTGCTGTTCCTATCTAAGTTCACAGGAAGTGGAGGAAAGTGAATGTGCTGTAGCCAAGCTTGGAGATAACACAAAAATGGGTGGAAAGGCATGGGGCATGATGGAGAGAAGTATAGACAGGTTAAATGAGTAGACAGAAATTTGCCAGATGCATGTACTATGGAGAAATGTGTGGTTATGCACTTTGGCAGAAGATTAGAGAAGCTGAATATGACTCAAAAAGAGAGGGACTGCAGAAAGCAGCAACACAGAAGACTTTGAGGGTTTTTGTAAACCACAAAAATCTGATATCTACGTTCAGCAGGTAATAGGAAAGACAAGTGAAATGTTAAAGGGTAGGGGGAATGGAATATAAAGGGAAGTCATGCTAAATCTACAGAAGGCACTAGTTAGACCATACCTATAATACTGTGAACAGTTTTGGCCCCCTGGTCCTCTTCCTACAGTGTTGTACATTTCTCCACATAGCTGAGACTTGTTTAACCCAGGTGCCAACCTCAGACAAAGCTGGCATGGTCTCATGTTATGGCCTCCATTCCAATCCTGGAGAGGAAGAGGAAGTCACATACTTGTGCCACCCAATTTAACAGGGTTTCCAGGTTCCTGCTTGCAAAGCATGCTGACAATTTCCCCTTGTCTGTCATGTCCACAGCAAATATAAGAAACTTATATAAGCAAATATATGGAAGGTAGCTCTGGGATGTCAGTGTTTGTCTGGATGCACAATCAGCTTTCTAAGATGGCGCAAATGCAACGGATGACAGTGAATTCCAGGCTATCCATTGAGTGACAAATTTCTGTGGAAAGGGTGGCTGGTAAGATGAATCCAGAATGAGACATAGTTAGTTAATGAGGTGAGCTTCATTATAGACAGAAACTCACTAGGAAAGTCCGTCCAAAAATCTCAATGCAATATGCAGTTAGCCAAAAAAAACACAAGGTTTTAACAAATTTTAAATTTGGTTGTATCTGACAAATTTAACTGAGGAGAGTTATATGGTTTAGGGTTATCTTCAATAAGAAATTTACGAATAGAGAGACTGAGAATCTGACTTTCAGAAAGAAAATCACACTAGCAATGTGCAACACAAACTTATCTGTTAGAATTCTCCTAATTCTGTTATGATATTTAATTACTTATTGATTATTTAGTCTTTTTTTAGTCTTAATGTATATATTTTGAAAATTAGGAAAATTAGAAAAAAAGGAAAGAATCACCTATAAATGAGAAGTAAGAAAAATAAATAACGATTCATTTGACTCACCATGAATACATGGAATAATGTAATCTTGTCACAATCACATTCAGATACGTTATGAATGTCAAATTGCTTAGATCCCAGCCTCTGATTTCTCATATAACACTTTGTGTTTATTTTCTCTGGAGTTCCACTTGCAAAATCAAAAGCCAAGATAACTCTCAAACTGTGTCAGCCTTCATACCTGTTTCCAACAGTTAGTCAGTATATTAACCATTTCAGAGCACATTTCTCCCAGAGCAACCTCTCATGATTGAGACAGTGAAGTATATCAGCAGAATTTAGATATATGTGTTAGTCTGGCCATTATTTATTGTAATCTGTAGCATCATATCATTAAATAATAGTTTATTTAATGTTCCAATTGTTTGGATGCCTATCACTGTTCACCAGAAGAAGAAGTCTGATAATGACTGATATAGAGAAAATAAATGGGAAAGCAAAGGAGAAACAATCCTAAATATGGCAGCAGAGTTATCTGAGGTTCAGATTTAAGCTTGTTTTATGCTTATTTCATTATTATCCTTCAGCACATGATAACATTTGATAATCTGCTCTAAGTGACATTTCATGGCTGCTGTTCGCAACTTCATGAGCTGCACATCGACTCATAAAGCTTGAGAGGTCGTGGATGTGATGGACTGAGGAAGGTTGAAAGTGGGCTTTGGCATTACTGCCATCAACTTTTACATTTTATTGATATATTAACCTCTGTTTATGAATTCAATTGTGTACCATATTAAAAATGCCAAAAACTCATGAACATTACACAAATTAAGATGAGAGAGTTAAGATATTTAGGTCTGGAATGAGAATAAAGCTGGGGAATTGGTTTTCAATGGTGATTTGTACGAGGTATCAGTGAAGCAGCCGCCCTTTTTACAGCTCTGAGATTCTATTCTACCCTGATCTGAAACCAGGGAGAAATGAAATCAGATTCCACCCAGCAGATGTTTATTCTGTGTTGGTAAGTTATCTTCTAACATGGTCTGATGTGGTAAAGATACTAAACCAGAATATTACATTTCTACATGATAGCTCTACCACTGTGATTTCATTTCAAGGCAATTGAAAGGCAATGTTTTCTGAGATGACTGGCAGATATATTTTGTGAGGTATTCCCAATATACTACCAGTAATACATGGAAATTCACTGGAAGTTTTAAGAAGTCCGTGAAAAAAAACCATTTCCGTGGGTGTTTTGTCGACTTTCCATCCAACGGTAAATTGACAGAAGTCCAGGTGATGTAATTTTAGCTTATCAGCTTGGATTTATTACTTTAATACACCTTAGTGAGTTCTAAGCAATCTGTTACATTTTGAAAAAATTGTTGCTCAACTACCTATCTGCTTTCTAACTTCTCCCTCTTGATCTTGATACTTGTTGCAAATATAACATTACAGTAATAATTTGGAAGGCTAGCAATTTCCATGCATATATGAAAGACTCCTTTAACATTGTGTCTCTTTGCATTTTTAGCAAGGTATCAACTTATAAGTTATACGTATTTGATGCTAAAACAGCAAGCAGATGAATATGCACAAATATGCTGAAGCAACAGTGACATCTAATCTATAATGTTTGACCACATTCAACGGAGTAGAATAGAATCAAAAACAGTCCAAATCTTCCGGTCAGGACCAGAAACATTGCAATGGACAATGATCAGACAGAAAACTGTGAGCTTCTATACATTTAGCAAAGTCAGACTTCAGCTGCATCAACCAGAGGACTCCCTCAGAACAGGAACTCCTCCCACAGAGCAGCTAATATGATCAATGCAGAGGACACACCTTTCTAGGTCACTAACTGTTATAAGGTATTTTGAAATCTCCAGTGTGAAAGTTAGTGGATGGATAAGGGGAGAAATGAGTGAATGGATAGGGTGGGTAGATGGGAGAAGTAAGCAAGTACATGGCTGGAGTGGCAGGTTGATGAGATAGCAGATAAATATTGCATTAGTGGGTAGGGTGGCATTTAGTTAGGACTGTAGGGTAGCAGAAGGTGGTTCAGTGGAGCAGCATATGAGTGGGATGGCATTTGGACCAGGTAGTAAGTGTGTTGGGTGATGGGAGGGTCACAGGGTGTCCGGGTGGTGACAGCTAGTCAAATTGGATTGGGCAGGTAGTCAGGTGGTAGGGAGCAAGTCAAGTTGGTTTGGGGGTAGTTGTGTCCATATGGGAGGTGTATGGGTTAGTTCACGGACTGCTTGGAAGTCAGGGAAGATTAGTCGGCAGCTTAGGATGTTGTCAGGGCTAATAAAATAGAGAATGCTGGAGAATCTCAGCAGGTCTGGCAGCATCAGTGTAGGGAGGGACAAAGTTAATATTTGAGTCTGAATTAACTCTTTTTCTATTTTGAAAAGGAGTCATATCAGAGACAAAAGGTTAACTCTATTTCTCACTCCACTGATGGGGCCAGATCTGATGAGTTTCTCCAGTATTTTCTGCCTTCATTTCAGATTTCCAGCATTCACAGTAGTTTGGTTTTGTCAGGTAGTCAAGGTGTTGGTTGAGGCTAACCCACACCTATTGAGTATATTGAGGTTCAAGGTGGGAGTCAGGGTCTCAGTGATTGTGATTGAGGAATCAGTTATACAGCTGTCCAGAATTTAGACAGGGATTTCTCTATCTAAAAATTCCTGGTTAACTATCCAGGTTAAGTACATCAGAACTGTCCTATGTCTTTGACTCTAACTCGGTACCTGCGTCATTTTGGAGGGTCCGCAGAAGGAGAATTCAAGCCTCTCAGTCAATTCCCAGAGATGTCAGCGCATCAGGATTTCCATAGGGTGTTGCACATATCTTGTGTCGTGCATCCATTCTCTGACATTTTGGGGACAAAAAGTACTGAGCTAATCACTTTTTCATTAAAGGGACAAACAGACTGCTTCTCTCTCTTTGTTCAAAAGAAAGTCTGAGTGGAGATCTAACAGAAGTCTTAAAAATTATAACAAGGTACAAAGTAATTTCACTTTTCGGTAAAATCAAAAATTACCAATACAATCAAGAAATCAAATAGGAATTTCTATTCAGACAGAGGAGAATATGGAATTTCCAAAACAGGGAATAATTTAGGCAAATAGTGTTGATGCAATTAAGAAGATGCAGAGCATGATAAGGAAAGAAGTAGAGGAAGATCAAATAGACCATAAATGCCAGCATGAACCAGCAAAGCTAAGTGGCTTTCTTTAGTATTGAATATCCTGTACATATTTGATACATACTAAATATTATATGTACCATAGTTCTACATAATTTAATTTCTGAAGCACTTACAAATATCTAAGTAATGCAAATATTATAAATAAATACAAGTATTTCTCACTTATTTTATACTATTTAAGTTAAACCAAATTGTTTTCAAATCTATCAGCAGCTTATTTTTAATCTCTAAGATGTAAATATCAGGCATTGTGCTGTTTCAAATTGTACCATTTTATTTTATTGGAACTTTCGAGTATAGAGGTACTTCAATCTTTGATTATATTCATTGCCGTGTTTTATCTTTATGTTTTTATTAGAGCAATGTTGTAAACAGGATTTTGAGCTGTTAGCTACCAGCATATGTTTTGTGCAGGAGATCAGTGCAGGTATAAATCAGGGAGGAAAGTATTCTGGCAACTCAGTGGTGCTGGTACTGATATGATACCAGTATCATTTTTTAGAATGCAGCAGTGCACAAAACAAGTAGAGTTAAGCCATCTCATCCTAATTTTGAACCAAGATAGACTCCAACCCAGCACCATTTGAAAAGATTTAAAATGCCGTGGAAATCTTGCACATACTATGTTGGTATAATATGTTAAAAAAAAGTCTTGTATTGCTGCAAAGGTATAAGTACATCAGGAGAGAAAGGATCAGAGCGCAAAGGAACAGAAGATGAATACTCAGAAAATAAAGGCCAGGACACAAAAACAAACAGAGCCTCCAGAGCCTCAGCACAATAAAGAGAGTAACAAAGAGAATTCCAGAGGATGGAACATATCCACGGAGAAGCTGTTAATGACTTGGAGTTGATGAGAATTACACAGTCTTGCTCCCATTTTCAAGGAAAGGTTTGCACTTACAATCACATCTTAACATATCTCTCAGAAACATAAAAAGGTTTGCATATACTGTGACTATCACATGGGCCAGGGTCACCAAAGCTGGGTTGGGACCTCAAGTGAAGTCATGACCTGAAGCTTTGGGGCTGTGAGATCAGAGGCAGCAATGACCACTGTGGAACCCTACTCCGTCTTCCCCTGCCAATCTCAACTCTCCCAGCTGTCTCAGGTCTCCATCTGCACCCATAGGTCATAGAGTCACAGGGTCATACAGTAAGGAAATAGACCCAACCAGTCCATGACAAACATAATCCCAACTAAACTAGTTCCACCAGCCTGCTCTTAGCCCATATCCCTCCAAACCTTTCCTATTCATGTATTTATCTAAGTATCTTTTAAACATTGTGACTGTGCCTGCATCCACTACTTCCTCAGGAAATTCATTCCACATGTAAGCCACCTTCTGTGTAAAAAATTCACCTGTCATGTATTTTTTAAATCTGTCTTTTCTCACCATAAAAATATGCCCCCGGTCTCAAAATCCCCCATCCTTAGGAAAATACACCAACCATTAACCCTACCTATACCCCTCATGATTTTATGAACTTCTATAAGATCACCTCTCAATCTCCTATGCTCCAGTGGAAACGGTCCCAGCCTTTCTTTATAATACAAACCCTCCATTCTTGGCAACATCCTGGTAAATATTTTCTGAACTCTCTCCAGTTGAATAATAACCTTCCTATAACATGGCGACCAGAACTGCACACAATAATCCAGAACAGGCCTCATCAACATCTTGTACAAACTCAACATGACGTCCCAACTCCTATACTCAAAGGACTGAGCAATGAAGGTGAGCATGATAAATGCCTTTTTAACCACTCTGTCTACATGTGATGCAAACTTCAAAGAATTATGCACCTAAACCCCAGTTCCCTCTGTTTACAATGCTATCCAGCACTCGACCATTAATAATATAAATTCTGTCCTTGTTTTTTGTACCAGTCTCCCTCAGCATCCAATCTAACAGATCTCTTCCCATTTACCCACTCACTCACTTATTTTTAAAAATTAAAATGGGGTCAATGGGAAGCACTGACGTACACAAATGCATAAAGTTTGGTACAACTTTGCGACATACTATATACTGAAGATTACTTTTAACATGTTATTTATATGTTAAAGCAAAGGTTAAGATGTACTGATGTATATTATATCTGCTTTGTCCTGCATTGTGTCTGTTCCCCATTTATGAGCAAGATTTCAATAACAATAAGCTTTTGATGAACAGGAATCTATTGCAGTCATTGTTTCTCACATGCATTTTAAAGATTTAAATTTTATTAAAATCAAGCTATTACCTTAAAAATGTAATGTTACGACAATCACATCATTGCATTGCGTTGCTGATATTGTAACACAGAATTAATATAGCTCACTGTCACAGAGCCCCCTAGTGAGTGCCATTCATCAGAAAAAATGTGCAATGTGAACATATGTAGAAATGTATGCATACACATGAATTCTAAATATACATATCTCACCTGCATAACATAAAGGTGCATCTTTATTTAAGGTAATTAACAGAATAGCCAGCGGGATTAAGATACCATCTTTTGTTGCAATGCAATGATAAATTTCTTTCCATGGCTTATGCTGTTAACTTTGTTGGTGGAGAAGGCAATAGAAAGGTTCTCGTGGATGGAGTATTACATAGAAAAATATGAAGTTTTCATTCTGGCAGAAAGAATTACTTAAACAGAGAATGATTGCAGAATTCTGAGGTGCAGAAAGATTTACGTGTTCTGGTGCAAGAGTCACAAAACGTTAGAATGCAGGTCTATCTTGTAATCAAGAAGGTTAATGGGATTCTATCCTTTATCATGAGGGGAACTGAACATAAAACTAAGAATGCTATGCTTCAATTATACAGAGTGTTGGTGAGATCAACACCAGAGTAGTGTGTGGTTTTGGGTCCCTTGTTTAGGAAGGATGTAATTGGACGTTCAGAGAAGATTGATTCTAGATTTCCACTTACTCCATTGATAGCTGAACTGCAAAGGTTGTCTTATGAGGATAGGTTGGACAAGCTAGGCTTGTTTACACTCAAGTTTAGAAGGATTGGTTTAAGTATGTAAGATCCTGAAGGAACTTGACATGTTGAATATGGAAAGGATGCTTCCTTGTGAGCTAGGAGACAATGTAGTAAAATTGGAGCTGACCTTTCAGGACAGAGATGGGAATGTTTTTTCTCGGAGGTTGGTATGACTTTGGAACTCTCTCCCTGAGAGTGTGGTGAAGGTGGAGACATTAAATATTAAATATTTACCTACCTTGGTAGGTAAATCTCACAGACAGAGCTGCTTTTATGAGTGATTTCCCCTCCCTCTATCTCTTGATCTGAACAGAGTACCGCTGGCATGGTAAACTGCTTGGTAGGTAAAGGAACAAAGGGTCATTGAGGGGTAGATGAGAATGGGGAATTTGAAGCACAAACAGATCAGCTATGAGCTTAGTGATTGCTGGAGCAGGCTGGAAGGGCTGAATGTTCCTACTTCTGCTCCTTCTTCACATGTTTATAGGAAAATATTGCAACTACACAAAATTTGAAACAATAGAAAAAACTCATAGCATTCTTACTGTGTGGAAGTAGGTTATTCAGCCCATTGAGCCCACACCGACCCATACCTACCACTCCCACCCTATCCCTCTAACTGCACATTTCCCATAGCTAAGCCACCTAGCCTGCACATCCCTGGACACTATGGGCAATTTAACATGGCCAATCCACCTAAACTGCATATCTTTGGACTGTAGGAGAAAACTGGAACACGACAGCACGGTGGCACAGTGGTTAGCACTGCTGCCTCACAGCGCCAGAGACCAGGGTTCAATTCCTGCCTCAGACAACTATCTGTGTGGAGTTTGCACATCTCCCCATGTCTGCGTGGGTTTCCTCTGGGTGCTCCGGTTTCCTCCCACAGTCAAAAATGTGCAGGTTAGGTGAATTGGCCATGCTAAATTGCCCACAGTGTTAGGTGAAGGGGTAAATGCAGAGGAATGGGTCTGGGTGGGTTGCTCTTCGGAGGGTCAGTGTGGACTTGTTGGGCCAAAGGGCCTGTTTCCATACTGTAAATAATTATAATCTACATTGGAGGAAACACCCCAGATATGGGGAGAACATGCAAACTTCACACTGACAGTCACCCAAGAGTGGAATTGGACCCAGGTGCCTGGCACTGTGAGATAGTAGCGCTAACTGAACCATCATACTTCCTTAAGTTGAGACTTAGTTAGGAAAACCTTTAATTATATATTAACCCAGTTACCAGTGGCTTATACAAATATGTATAGAATTATACAGATTAAAGGTCTCCATTGTCAGAAAAAAATCAAAAGTAACATTCCAAAGTTGTCAAGCTCTGTAACTTCAGTTTGACAGATGCTGTACATTCATTCAGCCATTTTGTGAGAGTGGTTTAAAAATGATAACAATCAATGCACCAAACAGAAACATCATTTCTGCTAGACAATCGCAGAACACCACTGGCAACATCAGCTGGAATTTCAGTTGTTGCTGGACGTGAGAACAGGCATAGGCACAGTTTGAAAATTAGGTTTTCAGAGGGTGACATTGAGATCCAGAGGCCTTGCAGGACAGAGAGAATAGGAAATCCACTCACTGCCAGTTGTAAGACATCCAAGCTCTTTCAGGAGTTTGTTAGACAAGGATAGTCATTTGAGGAGAAAGTGAGGTCTGCAGATGCTGGAGATCAGAGCTGAAAATGTATTGCTGGAACAGCGCAGCAGGTCAGGCAGCATCCAGGGAACAGGAGAATCGACGTTTCGGGCATAAGCCCTCCTTCAGGTTATTGTGATTTGTATTTTTTTACAAAAGAAAACAATGGAAAGTGTTTAAGTTGCCATACCACAGCAACAGTTATTATATTAATAATAGCAAGCATAGATAAGAGAAAGCGTAAGTTAAGCCAAAGTCCATCTAATTCATAGTTCCTGGATTCGAGAAAGACATCACTACTGCAAGATCACTATGTCGGGCCGTTGAAATCCCAGCATGCAAGACTCTGCAGAATCTCGTCTGAAGCAGAATTAAATTTTCAATCTATTTTTTGAATGAAGCCAAACATTGTGATGCATATTAGTGTACACTCAATGGCCTCACCATGTGGAAAAAAGGGAGCCTGAGGGCACTGACTTAAGGTGGATATCTAAAAACTAAAGGTGACATGAGGAAAGTCTTTTCACACATTGATTAGTTAAGTTTAGAAATGCACTGCCTGAGAATGTGACTGATGTACATTTAGCAATCGCATTTAGAAGAGAACGGGATGGTTGACAATCTGAAGACAAAATATTTTATGGCTACAGGGAAAATGCAGAAAAATGGGAGACATTGAGTTGCCCTGGAATGCCCTCTTTCTGTTCAATTATCATTCTTTGATATTGTAGCAGTAATGTAATAACCTGGAATCCAAAAGATTCCTATTTCTTGTCCAGTGTACACATATATGATACTTGTTCATTTGCTGAGGAGTGAAAGAGAGAAATCATGATTGCCATATGTCAGTCCCACCAATGAAAAATTACAATCATATATCAGAAATACATTTAGATGCTAAAGTTAGTTTCTCAATTGATGTTGCATTCTCAATAAATGACACGGAAGTTGAGCTAAAGATGGTATGCAATTTCCAAGTGGGTGAAATGTAACACACGTTTTCATAAGAGGATTTAAGATTTCAGTACAATAGGTAGACAGTAAGAGTTTTTCCCATTGGGAGTATTCCTTCAATATTATTACTTCATTGCAGCTCATGGGCAGCTCATAATTTACATTTTTATGGGCAAGCAAAACAAATACATTTCTGGGTGGAGAGGTAATCACTGTTGCTGGTGTTAAAACAGTTAACTTATTGCTATTTTTTGTTGTACTTCAAATTAATAGAATCATGGCACATGAATTCAGAAAACATTCACCACACAGCACATACCAAGAGGGTTTTGGATTAAATTAGATTACTTACAGTGTGGAAACAGGCCCTTTGGCCCAACAAGCCCACATTGACCCTCCGAAGAGCAACTCACCCAGACTCATCCCCTACATTTACCCCTTCACCTAACACTACGGGCAATTTAGCATGGCCAATTCACTTAACCTGCACATTTTTGGACTGTGGGAGGAAAGTGGAGCACCCGGAGGAAACCCGCGTAGATACAGGGAGAACGTGCAAACTCCACATAGACAGTTGCTTGAGGCAGGAATTGAACCCAGGTCTCTGGTGCTGTGAGGCAGCAGTGCTAGCCACTGTGCCACCGTAGATGGTTAAATCTAAGGGCAATAGATTTTGCAAGAAATTATTGCCTTTGCACTTACAGTGTACTCACGTGTCAGAAAACTAAACAAAGGCAAAAGAGCCCTTATGATTGTATTACATGCCTGTAATATTGTGGAGTCTTGGATGATACTATAACCAGTGAGAGAATTGACTGAGTGATTTGTAAAGTTACCTGAATCCTGTGAGTGTTAGATGTTTGA
The DNA here is from genome assembly GCF_037043375.1 of Chiloscyllium plagiosum. Lineage (NCBI taxonomy): Eukaryota > Metazoa > Chordata > Chondrichthyes > Orectolobiformes > Hemiscylliidae > Chiloscyllium > Chiloscyllium plagiosum. The sequence continues at coordinate 73,848,252 of NW_028270141.1, forward strand.
ACAGTCTTACACACAAAGCTTAGTAATATTTTATATAGTTTAACATTTCATTTTTTGGAATATTGGAATACAAATTTATATTGTTAGATATTCTAAATATGAACGTAAAGCTTTTTGCTGTGTTTGTGGATAATGGCACAGCTGAATATTTCTTGACATTTTTATTATGGTGTTGGACAAAATTGTTAAAAACACAACCTAACTAAGAAAGGTAATTCATAGGGAAATTACAAATTAAATTGTCCTCCAGTTTATGGTTAATTTTAAAGTCCAAAAATTATAAAATTGGTCAAGTAATCATAATTTTATACAAATTGATTTGTTTATAATTGCAAAAATGTACTTGCAAAAACAAATTCAAACAGTTTTGAAGTTATGCCTCGAGATACAAGAGTCAAAGTAGTCAAAGAGTGTGGTGCTGGAAAAGCACAGCCGGTCAGGCAGCATCCGAGCAGCGGGAGAGTTGATGTTTCGGGCATTAGCCCTTCATAAGAATGAGGCTTGTGGGCTGAGCAATAAATGGGAGGAGGTGTTGGGACTGTGGAGAAGGTAGCTGGGAACGCAATAGGTAGATGAAGGTGGGGGTAAAAGTGATAGGTCAGGGAGGAGGGTGGAGCGGATAGGTGGGAAAGAAGATGGGCAGGTAGGACCATTCAAGAGGGCAGTGCTGAGTTGGGAGGCTGGGACTGGGATAAGGTGGGGGGAGGGGAAATGGGGAAACTGAGGAAACTCTTATGTGGTCCTACCTACTCATCTTCCTTCCCACCTATCTGCCTCACCCTCCTCTGCAACATATTACTTTCACTCCCACCTTCATCTACCCATTACATTCCCAGCTACCTTCCACCCAGCCCCACCCCACTCCCTCCTATTTATCTCTCAGTCCCTTGGCCCACAAGCCTCATTCCTGATGAAGAGTTTATGCCCGAAACGTCAACTCTACTGCCCCTTGGATGCTGCCTGACTGGCTGTGCTTTTCTAGCACCACACTCTTCGGCTTTGATCTCCAGCATCTGCAGTCCTCACTTTCTCCTTCAAGAGTCAAACTAGTGCATTTATTTATAACAGTATTTCTCTAATTTTATGAAATCCAATTGAAATAACTTGGTTAGTGGTTCCATTAAAAGAATGAAGAGAAGAGCTCTAGACAAATGCAGTAAATATTTCTATCCAATTCGTATTCCAGAGCTTTTGTATGGTAAGAATTTATTTTGCAGAGCATGGCATTGTAAAACATTTGCAAGACATTATTTGTAAATCAACCAACTGATCAAAGGCAACTTAACAGAGAAAATCATGATGTCAACAGGAGATCTCATTATCATTTTGCTTCCAGGTTTTGTGACTTCACTGCATGAGTGACAATGATGCAGATTAAGTAATGTGATGAATTCCTTTTTCCCTATGAGTATTTTAAGTTCTGCAATACAGAAATCTGTGGAATTTATTATGTTCAGGGAACAGGCAGCTCCAAGAGGAATTGCTATATTACAGTCCCACTGCTGGTTCTACTTAGAAATAGAGGCAGGGGTTTTTGTAAGCGTTTCAAGGGTCACTCCAAGCAGTTCTAGGATCACTGAAATACAATTCCAGGGTCACAGCCAATTGGAATTAGAAGACAGAAACTGAAACAGACTCCATGTAGTTTAGCTGGACAGCTGAGAAAGAAGCTGAACTACTTATATATATTTGGGACTTGATTAGAAGTCATGAGCATTTGGCTATCTCTGGGTAATCCGAACTCAGAAAGATATTCTAGGAGTCAACAGGCAGCTAAGTGTTAAGAAGAAGACTTGTGAGTCTCTAATAGCTCAGTGCAGCAGAAAATGAGGTTAAAAGCCTACAAAGCCATTACTTGGAGCAACTGAGCCAGATTAGAACTCAGAAAACAAACCTGGTGCAATAAAGGCTCGGTGAAGCTTGTTGTTTGTGAAAACCTGAAGTTGTGTCTATGAACAAGTACTGAAGTACATTTTACAGATTCTAATTGTGCATAGACTTAGGAAAGGAAGTTAAAATAACAGAACATGAGCAGTTGTTGGGGCAAATCATGACAGAATAACTCTTGATGGATTTCAAGGCTGGTTTGTCAAAAGCGAATAATTGAAGTTTAAATGAGACTTGGTAAAGCCCATGCCCTGAAAAAACTCTGAGCCCTGTCTTCATTGCAATTGCTGTTTGATGTGTTCTGTGGGGTGTTTGACTGTAGTTTGTCTGTAACCCATATTTACATCCCATTTACTTTGAGAAGTCAAATTTAGATTGCACAGTCTAAGCCTTTTCTTGTCAGTAATTATTACATATTTGAGGAATTTTTAAATAAACAAACTATTCTTTTTTGACTCAAGAAACCTGGCAGAATTGTTTCTGATTATAAACTAGATACATTGCAAAACCTATATATTGTCCATAGCATTGCTTTGCTTAAATCGAAGAATTTGTTTTAAAGGAATAGACAAGAAATTAATATAATTCACCAACTCAGTGCCAACAGTCATTTCAATTATTTAAAAGACCACTTCACAGATGCAATGTCAGAGGATGTCTGGAATCAAGAGATTAGTTTACGCCATACCTATATTCAGTGGTGCCAACTTCCTGGCTTGTGTGACTGGGTTCAATATTGAGAAGTGAGGTGAGTATTCTACTGTACACAGCAATGAGAAAGAAATCAACTACTTCAACTAAGTCAGTAAAGTGGTCCAACAGACCGGCATCAGAGGCATGATCCTGAAGACATGTAATGCAGGTAACATTTTCATGCCTTAATCTGGTTGGGAAATATAAACAAATGTGCATTTTTTACTTATGACCTATAGTGTCTCATCCACCCTCCTCATTCTCCTTGTCAACAGTTTCAACTCCCCATCTATCCATCCATCCATCCATTCATCCACCCACCCAGCAGTGCCATTCATTCCAATCCTTATGCAAGTTGATCCAACCTCAGACTGCAACTCCTGTTCTAAGCGCATGCCTTCAAATTCCAGTCAGGACCACTGACAATCACCTCTTCAAATGCACCGCATTCACTGGATATGCACACAACTTGTGTTACTGTCATTGTGCATATATCTGTTGTGCACTAATGAAAGAAATAGATGGCACAAAATGCATGGGAGGGGATTGGAAGCGCTACAGGTTGTAAAGCTCTCAAATGCTGAGTATATAAAGGGACATTAAGGGAATATCGTTTCCCTTGACCATCACCATAAATGGAAAAACTAAGACCTTATTAATGCAAGATGACAGAACTGATCTGCATGATCAATGTCTTCTTCAAAACTAAGTCATCTTGGACCTGAATTCAACACTGAATGAAATCTGATCATTTTACTCATGTTGCTTTGCTGTACTTTTACACTCTTGTAACTATATTATATTTCTTTTCTCAACTTGAAAGGGATCAGAAAAGATTTACAAGGATGTTGCCAGGGTTGGAGCTATAGGGAGAGGCTGAACAGGCTGAGGCTATTTTCCCTGGAGCGTCGGAGGCTGAGGGGTGACCTTATAGAGGTTTACAAAATTATGAGGGGCATGGATAGGGTAAATAGGCAAAGTCTTTTCCCTGGGGTCGGGAGTCCAGAACTAGAGGGCATAGATTTAGGGTGAGAGGGGAAAGGTATAAAAGAGACCTAAGGGGCAACCTTTTCAACAGAGGGTGGTACGTGTATGGAATGAGCTGCCAGAGGAAGTGGTGGAGGCTGGTCCAATTGCAACATTTAAGAGGCATTTGGATGGGTATATGAATAGGAAGGGTTTGGAGGGATATGGGCCAGGTGCTGGCAGATGGGACTAGATTGGGTTGGGATATCTGGTTGGCATGGACGGGTTGGACCGAAGGGTCTGTTTCCATACTGTACATCTCTATGACTCTATGATTCTCCAGGAATGAAGTGGAGCAGTTCCAATCCAGACCGAACAATAGTTGCTCAGAACAGCTAACTCCTTCCAAAGGTACACTGCAAACAACAATCAGCCAACAGCAGAGACAAACTGTTCACGAGACCTGGTACGACTGTTAGGAAGGAGGTCTCTTGGTGAATCACAGTTCACGAATAAGCACAAGAAAACTGTGAAGTGCTGGGTATCACAGAATTGTTGTAGTGCAGAGGATTATTCAGCCCATCATTGCTTCACTATTCTATTATCTCATGAGACACCTCTGTTGTGATAACATTCTATCACCCAGTGCAAATCTCCTGCCTTTTCCCATCAATCTGCAAATCTTTTCTATTCAAATAATCATATAATGCCCTCTTGAAATTCTCAGTTGAATCTGCCTTTACCAAATTCTGGGCTGTCCATATCCCAACTACTTACCCATGTGAAAATGTTTCTGCCATGTCTCCTTGCTTCATTTGCACATCACTTTAAATCTTCCTCTCTCCTTCTTTTACATTGGGAACCATGTCTCCAACTCTACTCTATGCAACCCATTCACAATTTTGAAACTCTCTATCATGTCTCCTCTCAGTTTTCTTCTCTCCACAGAGAACAATTCTAACTTTTTCAATCTCTCATCATATCTGTAGTTTTTGTTAATTCTGTTTTTTTTTGTGTCTAAAATGGCACCGGCGATCGGCGACTTTGTAAGCTTTTCAGTATACCCCTGTATTCCTGTACTTGAGTACATGTGGCAATAAATACCTAATTCTAATAAAATCCTAATTCCAATTCTAATTCTAAATCTCATTCTCATTCCTGGAACCATTCCTGGAAAGGGGATTTTTAATAAAAATGGAGAATAATAGAGGATTAGCAATAAGTAAATGTGTGAAATACATGATCCACTGTAGTAGAGAATGAAAGAGTTTCTAGTTTGGATTTTCACTCCTTGGGGGGGGGGGGGGGGGGGGGATGGGTGGGAGGGGTGGGGTGGGGGCAGTAGTGTAAGCCAGGAAATTTCCCAGCTCACTGCTCCTCTTAAATGGTTGGATTATCATTCTTTGTGGATTGAGGGGTTGGGATAGACTTAGGCCCATTAGCCTCAGCTGGGCAACCGATATAGTCACAGCTTTGTTGAAACAGGATAGTTAATATACCCATCTTTGTTCCCTGGGGCTTCATTCTAGATGTTTGGTCATATCTGTATCCCTCAGGTTCCTACACCTTCACCCTGTACCCACTCTGGATGCCTGTTCAAGTACTAAATCATTTATAAAACAAATAGAGTTGCGTTCATAATCACACATCAAAGATTATTAATCCTTTAATAATACATTTGAACTGTCACTTAAATTGTGAAATTAGGATTGCCCTCTGTTGAGATAATCATAGCTTTTGAAAGCAACTAAGCATTAATTATGGCATATTGATGGCCCTTAGGGTAATGTCAAAAAATAGTAGCTGCTAGAACAGAACTTTATTCACCTCTGACTGACATAAGAAGCATTGCTTTATCAAATTTTGAAAAGCTGGGGTTTAAATAAATTCACAGCTTGACAGTGCACACACTTTTTCTATTCTTTGAGCATTTAGAATTGAATAGAATAGCAAATTATTGTCACACATAGGTTTATATGAAAAATGCAGTGACAACTTTTTATTAGGCGCCCCACCACAGTGCCTACATCATTGACGGAAATCATACAGAATAATAAGAAAAATGCAAAATTAAGACAAAGTTCATTACAGCTTGGGAAAGCTGATTAAGGAATGATGGATTACCCTGAGGATGCAGCCAGAATGAGACTGCCATTCCAGGACAAGACCACCATTCTGGGGCAAGATTGCCATGCCGAGCCACTGGAATACTGGGCCGGAAACCTCTGCCAATAAAGACTGCCAAGCCAAGCTGAGACAGCCATTCCCGGAGGAGACCACCTGCCAGACCCAGGAATTCCTGGAAGGTGAAAATGAAGAAGGCCTCCACACAGGGAAAGAAACCACCACACCGGAATGGGACTACAGATCATTCTACTATAACCCGTGTTTCCTCAACATGAATTCACTGTAATGCCATTGACGGATTAGAGATGCTGCATCTATGGTGTGAACTTTTCAAGTGTGTGTTGGCTGTAATACAATTACGCCGCCAATACTTTAAGTGCTGTTTCTAAAGCACAATTTGTCTACAATGCAAGGTTACATAAGAACGCAACCATCACGTTATAGAAGAACTGACCATACTGTGCTGAGGCAAGACCGCCATGCCAGAACAAGACCGCTATGTTGTGTTAAGACTGGCACTTCTTCTCCTTCAGTCGACCAGGCCTAGCCACGGGTTCAGGCTGGGGGAAGTCAGTCTGGGACCTGCTCCTTGCTCACCGGTTACCCTGGACTGCAGTGGAGCTGTGTTCAGCTTATCCTGGTGGCGTTGCCACCGCCGCCCGAGGCTTCCTCCTTCCCTGCTACTCTTCAGCTTTAAAAGAAAAGACAACAAAGGGAAAAAAAAGAGAAAAAGAAGAAAGAAAAAGAAAGAAAGCCCATGGGCGTGGATGAGACCGGGGCTCAGTCCACCTACTCCGCTGCCATCTTGATGTACTATTTGATATTACACTAAAACATTGTGAGTTCTACAGAGTGTATTAAGGCCCTTACTGCAGTGAAAATGGAGTCAATCTGAACTCAACATTGAGTTCAAATAGTCTTGCTAAGTTTAGAAATCGCTTGTATGACTCAGACCTATTCCTTTTCCCCCAGCAGGGTAGATGAGATAGTCAAAATTGGGTTCGATCTTCCATTCCCAGATTCCTCTGCTATTTTGAAAGTTTCAAAACCTCAGAGTCAGAAGTTTGTTATTTACAATCCAAGACATACGTAGGATATAAGACCTAAAACTAGTCATTTTGTCTAAACAAGCTGGTTGGCACTGCTGCCTCACAGCACCAGGGACCCAGGTTTGATTCCAACCTTGAGCGACTGTCTGTGTCGAGTTTGCATGTTCTCCCTGTGTTTGTGTGGGTTTCTTTCAGGTGCTTCGGTTTCCTCCCACAGTCCAATGATGTGCTGGTTATGTGGATAGGCCATGTTAAGTTGTCCATAGTGTCCAGGGATGTGCAAGCTAGGTGGATTAGCTACAGGAAATGCTGGGTTACAGGGTCGGAGGGGAGGTGCGTTGATCTAGGTGGGATGCCCTTCAGAGGGTCATGTGGACTCAATAAGTCGAATGGCCTGCTTCCAGACTGTTGGAAGTTTATGAATCTATAGCAGCCCTTGGTGGCATTAATGCTGTATTCAAGCTACAGCTCATCTTTCCTTGATCTGACTCCATCATTGTAACTGTTTACATTCTTCTGCCCCAAATGCTGGTCCACCTTATCCTTCTACACATCAAAACGATTCACTATATCCATTCCCTATGTTGTAACTTTCACATTCTACCACTACCTGATGGTAGTGAACACCACTTTTGTTTCAACTGCAAAGTTGCAGCATTAAATACAACAGCACCTGTTGTCTAGCATCTGTCATGTTTGGTTCTGCATCTTTTTGAGTTAATTCATTTATGAGATGTGGGCATCACTGGGTGGACCAGCATTTATTGCCCAACACTAATCGCCCAGAAGGCACTTAAGAGTCAACCACCTTGCTGTGAGTCTGGAATCACATGTAGGCCAGACCAGGTAAGGATGGTAGATTTCCTTCCCTCAAGGACATTACTGAGCCAGATGGGTTTTTCCAGCCAATTGTCAATGGTTTTATGGTCATCATTAAACTCTTATTCCCAAATCATCACTGAATTCGAATTCAACCATCTACCATGATGGGCTTTGAACCCAGGTCCCCAGAAGATTACTTAGGTCTCTGGATTAACAGTCTAGCAATAATACCACTAGCATGTTACCTATCTGCTGATACTTTCCATTCAATTGCTCACCCCCTTGCTTACTTTCACCGACTGATACTTTCTTTTCACCTCTCCCCAACTTTGTATTCTCTCACCTCTTGTGAGCTGCACCCCCCGCAAACCAATGGGGGGTTATAACGGACCACATCAGAGAGTGGCCCCACAGTTTAATGACACCACACTTTTGGGTGTGAAAGGCAGGAGGTCCAGTCTCTCAGGCATAACAGTGCAAGGCAGTAGAAACTGGGTACAGAGCTGGAAAAGAATGAACAATCTGTTGTGCACTGCAAGGGTTTAGTTAATTTTCCCTTCAAACTGGCTCTCATGAAGGCAGTTATCCCACATTCTCTCTCTTTCATGAGGGCAGCAAGTAATACAGAGGCATGTCAGACAGGAGCTAGGGTGTAGGACCTCAGTATGAAATGGGAAAGGTTGGCTGAACGTGAGAGCCAAGTCACGCTCTGCAACTGCAGGACAGTATTTGTGTGTGGACCACAGTCTAGAGCACAAGGGAATACATAACATAGGCATGGGTGCTCAGTTACCAATTACGGACCACTTAGGTAACACCCAATCCTTCTGTTTGTCTACAAAAGAAAATAACTCACCATCAGTGTGAATAAGACAAAACTGGAGGAAGGGTGCCTGATCTCAGATACCTCATTCTGACTGAGGAGACCACACAGCTGACAGGGGAAGATCATGACAGTGGGTGTAACAAAGGAAGGCTGCCTTCTCAGTGGAGTCTGGTTAAGATGCCTCCAGTTCTATATTCTCCTCATTTGTTCACGAGATTACTGACAAGGGCGGCATTTATTACTTTCCATAATGTGATAGCAATATCTGTAAGTATAGAATCCAGATCACATGTAAGTCTGAGGCATCATATCAGTGTATTTCAGTCCAGGCTTTCCCCAGGTTACGAATGCCTGACTGACAAGGACCCATACTTATAAACCGACCTCCGTAAAACCTATTATTTTAAAAATATCAAGTTACATACAATGGTTCGTACTAATGAATGCGCGGACTACTTTGCACGATGCTCAAAACTCTGCACTTTCAGTGGTTTGTCGGCCCAAGATACAACAACACCATGCTGTCGTGCTAATTGTGCCCCCAGTTCACAGATGATTTTAAAGAGTTTACAGCTAAGGACATTGCCGAAGCCAGGCAAGCTGTGCTTGATGTTGGAAATAATCAACTGCAGTTAGATATCAATGAAGGTGATGTCTTAGACTTGCTTGAATTCTCTGCCAAAGAACTGACCAATGAGTACCTTATGGAGCTGGAGCAGCAGATGATAGCATCTGAGGAAGAAGGCAAGGACCTAGAAACCCCAGTACCCAAGAAGACTTTGATGAAGGAGTTAGCTGAAGCCTTTTGGTTCATTGAAATAGGGATGGCAAAGTTAGAGGAGCAAGATCCTAATGCAGACAAGTTCACCAAAGTTTACTGGATAGTTACGAATGGCCTCAGCTGCTACAAGGCCATTTATAATGAGAAAAAGAAAAGCTCTGTTCAACCTACCCTTGATGTTTACTTTAAGAAATTGACTTCAGAAGTAAACTCAGACTCTCCAGCAGCAGAATCAGACCCTGTCTCTCCAGTAGCAGTATCGATCCTTGACTCTCCAGCATGAGGTCCATCCTCTCCAACACCAGGCCCATCCTCTCCAATACTAGGCCATCCTTTACCACACCAGGCCCATCCTCCAACACCAGGCCCATCGTCTCCAACACCAGGCCCAACCTCTTCAACAACAAGCCCATCCTCTCCAGCACCAGGCCCATCGTCTACAACACCAGGCTCATCCTCTACAATACCAGGCCCATCCTCTCCAGCACCATGCCTATCCTCTCCAGCAGCAGGCCCATCCTTTCCAACACCAGGACCATCCTCTCCAGTACCATGCCCATCCTCTACAGTACCATGCCCATCCTCTCCAGCACCAGGCCCATCCTCTCCAGCACAGGCCCATCCTCTTCAGCACCAGGCCCATTCTCTCAAACACCAGGCCCATCCTCTACAGCATCAGGCCCATACTTTACTGCACCAGGTCCATCCTTTCCATCACCAGGCCCATACTTTACTGCACCAGGCCCATCCTCTCCAACACCATGTCCATCCTCTACAACAGGCCCATCCTCTTCAGCACCAGGCCCATACTTTCTCGCACCAGGCCCATCCTTTACCGTACCAGGTCCATCCTATCCAGCACTTGGCCCATCTTTTCCCACACCTGGCCCATCTTTTCCCACAGCAGGCCCATCCTCTCCAGCACCAGGCCCATTCACTCCAACTCCAGGCCTATCCTCTCCAGCACTAGGCCCATCCTCTCCAGCACCAGATCCATACTTTCTCGCACCAGGCCCATCCTCTCCAGCACCAAGCCCATCCTCCCCAACACCAGGCCCATCCTCTCCAGCACCAGGCCCATCCTCCCCAGCACCAGGCCCATCTTTTCTCGCACTAGGCCAATTCTCTCCAGCACCAGGCCCATTCACTCCAACACCAGGCCAATCCTCTCCAGCACTAGGACCATCCTCTCCAGCACCAGGCCCATCCTCTTCCGCACTTGGTCCAGTTCTTCTCGCACCAGGCCTATCTTTTCTCTCACCAGGCCTATCCTCTCCAGCACCAGCACCAGCACCAGGCCCATCCTTTCTTGCACCAGACCCATCCTCTCCAACACCAGGCCAATCATCCAATTAATAAAGTCATCTTAATTATTAATTAAGACCCCTTCTGGATTGGATTCTATCTAAACAGTTTCAGAAATGTTTCTTTAATTTTTTTTATACCGATACACACATTCTCTCTTTCTCATTTATAAATATTGTACTGTAGTTACATTTATTATTATTACTGTATTATTACATTTAAGATCTTCGGTAAAATATATACTATACACTAAGACAAGTATTTGACTAATTGGCACTAGATGTGAACCGTACATAACTGTTCTGGCTTACATACAAACTAGACTTAAAAACGGATCTGGTTTGTAACCCGGGGATTTCCTGTCGCGTTGTTAATAAACTGCAAGGCGTCTGTCTAAACAAGAACTCATGGCATATGTTACATGGGCTAACATGCAGGGAAGAACTCATCACATATCATACGGGTTATCCCTGAGCAAATCACAAAGATTCAGAGGGCAGTTAAGACTCAACTAAATTGCTGTGGGTCTGGCATCACACAAAGTCCAGTCTGAGTAATAATGGCAATTTATTTTCCCTAAAGAAGGAAGAAAATTAATAAAAGTGTAAATTAATATAGTATATTTGAATTTTCAAGAGGCTTTTGATAATGTCCCTGACAGAAGGTTGCTTAACAAAATTAGAGAACGTGGGATAGGAGGTAATATACTGGCATGAATTAAGGGTTGGCTAACTTACAAAAACAGAGATGTTAGGCTAACTGGTCTGGGATTCCCTGGTCTTCCTCTTTCACCCTTCTGAAAAAACAGAGTGACATATACAATTTTCCAATCCAAAGGGGAGTTCCCCACTCATGGGGAATTCAAAATAATTATGGTTAGGGCGTCTACAATGTGCTTCCCCACTTCCTTTAACACCCAGGGATGGAAACTGTCATGTCCTCGGGATTGGTCACTCTTTATTTCTGATTAACTATGGCATAAAAAGTGATGAGCATATGGTTGGCCAGAGGAATTGAAGTGTTCAGTCACAATGATTGAATTAAATGGTGGAGCAGGCTTGATGGGCTGAATGGTCTATTCCTGCCACTACATTCCTAAAGGATATTAGTGAACCAGATGGTTTGTACGATCTTCAATGAAAGCTTAATTATGTCAGGAACCCCAAAATCCTCATGGACATATTGATCTTTAAATTGCAACATTTTTTTTCAAAGAGACCTAATTCAAAACATAACTGCAAATGCAAATTCAATGGCTGCCTGGAAAAAGACAGACTGTAGAATGTCAAACTTCATCAGGTATCAAGGACTTTTTAAAGGAATGGACTTAGAAAGAAAAAACTCACTACAAACTGAACTGTAATCTCCTGGGAGTTACCTAAGTGAATATGATTGAAGAAGACACAGCAGTCTGGGGAGATACAAGTCTTCCCTTTCAAGAATACACCAGACAGGGATTAAAAATCTATTCGACCCTTGTCTAGGGGAATTGGTAGGAGACAGTGTGAAGGTCAGTTGAGCTCTTTGTGTGAGGCATTGCGCCAAGATATATGTATGGAGTAGCCTGGGTTCAAGTACTATTAAGATTTGAAGTTCACAGTAAAGAATGATTTACTAGTCACCCCTGCATTGCAAATAAAGCATTCCCATTCTCTGAGTTCTAGAAGCAAGCTACAACTGCTGGTTCTACACTTTATTGCCTTCACTATGAGTGCAGTGCAATAATAGCTTGGCAAAGAATATGAAAGCTGAAAATGTGCTTCTGGAAAAGCGCAGCAGGTCAGGCAGCATCCAAGGAGCAGGAGAATCGATGTTTCGGGCATGAGCACTTCTCCTGCTCCTTGGATGCTGCCTGACCTGCTGCGCTTTTCCAGCAACACATTTTCAGCTCTGATCTCCAGCATTTGCAGTCCTCACTTTCTCCCAAGAGAATATGAAACACCTTGACCTCCCTCCAGGTTCCCTTTCACCTTCTGGAGTCAGGGAGGTGCCATCATGCATCAACTGGAAGGACGAACAATGACCCAAAGGTTCCATCCCAGGAAATTCCAGGGGTGCCCTGCTGGTGCACCTTCCCTCTGCCATTAAATCCAGTAGGTTGGACAAGCAGGATCCACACACATCTGTGCAGAAGGTACTCAGCTGGCTGCAGAGCTCTAGCCTTTGATCCATGAGAGAATGATTACCAGGCCATCTCAGACCATGTGGTATAGCAGACAGCAGGCTGCCCTCAACATCAGCTGTGGATGTCGAGGCAGCACCTAGGCATTGTGATGAAAAAAACATTCAAGAATTATAAGGGCAGAAAGAGGACATCGATGCCAAATCCCAGTATTTATAAAGCATGTGTAAATATGTGTTTAATTCCACATTGTTCAGATATGTTACATTACACAGGGGAATAGACACTGTTCTCTATGGCCAGGATCAAGAGCCTTAATGGCCGCCTTGCCTGCCTGGTGCCTGGATTTGGGATATCTCATCTGGCCTGTAGAGGAACTTGAAGGTGGAGGGGAAAATCCCAAAGTTATGATCCACGTACATACCAATGATATAGATAGAAAGAGGAAAATGGTTCTGCTGAAGGAGTATGTGGGGCTAAATTAGAAAGAAGAACCAAAAAAATAATAATTCCTGGATTACCACCTGAGCCATGAGCTATTTGGCACAGTGTCACCAATATTAAAGAGGTAAACGCATGGTGCAAAGATTGGTGTAGGAGAAACAGGTTCGAATTCATGAGACACTGGCAACAGTACTGGGAAAGGAGGGAGCTGCTCTGATGGGATGAGCCCCACCTGAATCATGCAGGGACCAGAGTCCTTGCAAATCACAGATGGGGCGGCACGGTGGCTCAGTGGTTAGCACTGCTGCCTCACAGCACCAGGGTCCCAGGTTCAATTCCAGCCTTAGATGACTGTCTGTGTGGAGTTTGCACATTCTCCCCGTGTTTGCGTGGGTTTCCTCCGGGTGCTCTGGTTTCCTCCCACAGTCCAAAGATGTGCAGGTTGGGTGTATTGGCCATGTTAAATTGCCCATAGTGTTAGGTGCATTAGTGAGAGGGAAATGGATCTGGGTGGGTTACTCTTCGGAGGGTCGGTGTGGACTGGTTGGGCCGAACGGCCTGTTTCCACACTGTAGGGAATCTAGAAAATCTAGAAACTAAAACTGTGGATAGGACACCAAGAGTGTCGGTGGGGATTTCAGTTGTATGGAAAATGATAAAATCATGGGCTAATGAGAAGGTAAGATTGCAGGTTAGTGATGGGGTTGATTGTTACCAGAAAATTAAAGGACGGGATAGAATGTGTGAATGTCATATTGTACCAAGGAACAATAAAAGAGTTGAGAAACTTGACAATAGAACAAACTTAAAGGCTTTGTATCTTCATGCACGAAGCATCCGGAATAGATAGACAAACTCACAGTGCAAAGTGAGGCAAATAAATATGATCTCATAACCATGACAGAAACATGGTTACAAAGAGATCAAAGACTGGAATATTTGACCATTCAGAGAGACACGAGGCATGGAAAACGTGGTGGGGTAGCACTGTTAATAAGAAATTAAATGAGGACAGCTGTACGAAATGATCTCGGTTTGGATGATGCACAGACCATTTGGATGGAGGTAAAAAACAGCAAGGGTAAAAAGACATTGATAGAAGTCATGTACAGGCCTTCAAACAATAGCCATTCTGTAGGAAAAGCTATACATCAACATATCATAGAAGTATATGAAAAGAATAGTGCAATAATTATGAGTGGAGAGTGTGGTGCTGGAAAAGCACAGCAGGTCAGGCAGCATCCAAGGAGCAGGCGAGTCAACGTTTCAGGCAAAAGCCCTTCCTGATAAACTCTCCTGCTCCTCAGATACAGCCTGACATGCTGTGCTTTTTCAGCAATACACTCTCAACTCTAATCTCCAGAAATCCTCACTTTTGCCTAATAATTATGGACTTTAATCTTCATGTTGATTGTGTTAGTCAAATTGGAAAGGATAACTATGACAACAATTTCAAAGAGAGCATTAAGGACAATTTCCTAGTGAAATATGTCACAGAACCAACTGGAGAGTAGGTTATCTTGAATTTGGTAATGGGTAATGAAGCAGGTTTAATAAATGATCTCAGAGTAAATCATCCCCTAATAAGTAGTGATCATAGCATGATAGATTTAATATTCAGTTTGAGAGTGAGAAACTTGAGATGGTAACATCCATGTTTAACTTTATTAAATGGAATTATAATAAAGTAAGAATAGAGTTAGCTAAAGTGAACTAAGCACATAGATCAACAGGAATGACAGTAAGCAAGTGATGGCAGACATTTACAGAGGTAATTCATGACTCTCAACAAAACAAAATCCCAGTAAGGAGGGAAGATTCAAAGAGATGTATAAATGAAACATAGATAACCAAGGAGGTTAATCCAATAATTAAGTTGAAAGAAAGAGTTTATAAGGAAGCCAAAGTCAATGACAGCCTCAAAGATTGGGATACATTCATAACCCAGCAAAAGGAGAACTAAATAGAAAATGAAGCAGGAGAAAATAAACCACAACAGCAAGCTGGCAAAGAATATAAAAACTCACAA
Organism: Chiloscyllium plagiosum; assembly: GCF_037043375.1. NCBI lineage: Eukaryota > Metazoa > Chordata > Chondrichthyes > Orectolobiformes > Hemiscylliidae > Chiloscyllium > Chiloscyllium plagiosum. The sequence continues at coordinate 73,863,303 of NW_028270141.1, forward strand.
TAAAAGCTTCACTAAGTATATAAGAAAAAATAGAGAGGTCAAAATGAACATAAGCCCATGACATAACAGGGGAGTTAAAGCGTTGTTTTGCATCAGTCTTTATGGTGTAAGATACTTTGAACATCCCATTAATACCAAAGAATTCAGGGTGGGAATCAAATACCGTCAGCTTCACTAAGGAAGTAGTATTAGACAAACCCCCCAATGGACTAAAGGTAGGTCAGTCCACTGGTATTGATGGCTTGCATCCTGGGATCCTAAAAGAGGTCACTATAGAGATAGTGAATGCATTGGTTGTAATTTTCCAAAAATCATTGGATTCTGTAAGAAGTACCAGATGATTGGAAAACTGCTAATGTGACACCCATATTTAAAAAAGGAAGGAGATAACAAAGTGAGTAACCATAGGTTGATTAGCCTAGCATCTGTTGATGGAAAAGTGTTAGAATCAATTGTTAAGGAAATAATCACACAATGTTTGGAAACAGAGTGTGGGGATAAGAGGTTCTGTTTCAGGTTGGTGTGTGTAACCAATGGAGTATTGCAATTGTTTACAATATATATTAATGACTTGGAGAAAGGAAGTAATTGTACTACAGCCAGTTTTGCAGATGGCACTAAAATAGGTGGAACGGCAGGTCGTGAGAGGGATACAAACAGTTTACAGACAGACATTGATTGGTTAAGTAATTAACACAAAAAGTTGACAAATGGAGTATAATGTGGGAAATGTGAAGTTGTTTATTCTGGAAGGGAAAACAAAAGGACATAATAATATTTAAGTGGAGAAAAACTGCAGAAAGCTGCAACACAAAGGGATTTGGGGGTAAATGTGCATGGAACACAAAAAGCTGGCACATAGCAGGTAATCAGGAAGGCTAATGGAATGTTGGCCCTTATTTCAAGGAGATTGGAGCATAATAGAAGGGAAGACTTACTGCAACTGTACAAGATGCTGATGAGGTTACACTCTGAATACTGTGAGCAGTTTGGGTCTCCTTATTTAAGGAAAGATATCATTTCATTGGAGGCAATTCAGAGAAGGTTCTCTGGGATGACCCCTGTTACGGAGGGATTGTGTTATGAGCAAAGGCTAAACAGGTTGGGACTCTAGTAATTGGAATTCAGAAAAAGAGAGGTGGTCCAATTCAAACAGAGAGGATTCTGAAGGGACTTGACAGGGTAAATGCTGAGAGGATGTATTCCGTCATGGGAGAGTCTAGGATCAGAAGACATAGACTCAAAATAAAATGGTGGCAATTTAAGACTGAGAAGAGGAGGAATTTCTTCTCTCGGAGGGTTGTGAATCTTTCTAACTCCTTGCTTTTGTGAGTTGTGGGAGCAGAGTCCTGTGTGTATCTAAGGCTGAGTTAGATAGACTTTTATCAGTGGAGGAATCACGGGTTACGGGAAAAGGGAGGAAAGGGGATGTCAGGAATGTTGGATCAGCCATGATCCTATTGGATGGTAGAGCAGGCTCTAGAGGCCACACAGCTTCCTCCTGTCCTTACTTTGTATGGTCTTAGGATGGCCCAAAACCCTTCACTGAACATGTTCAAGAAAGCATTAGTTTTTCTTTAGACTTTAAAGGCACCAAGAGCCTTGTGGAAAAGATGGAAATATGGCATTGAGATAGAGTATAAGCCATGATCCCACTGAATGTTGGAGCAGACTCAGAGGGCTGAATGACCTTCACATGCTCCTAGTTCTTACGTTTCTATGCCAATTGCTGTAATGGTTGTATGCACTTAAGGTTATTGCATTTAATTCCCAATCAGACTCAGATGAAGTGAGCCTATAGAATACCATTTATTCTGTCACATGATCAGCATCTCTTAGTCCACTAACATGTGTAGGATTTAACCTTGGATATATTTTGTAATGTTGCGGCCTTGGAACACATCTGACAACACTTCAAATTGCACTCACCTAATTATCATCCCTCTGTGGCCACTGACTGAGTAGTGTCTGCAGCTAAGTCATCGCATGTCTACATGGTTTCCGCATGACACAGAGTACTTTGCAAGGCATAGTTCCCATTTGGAGAATGTATCAATGAGACATGAGTGTATCCCTGCCAAATTGAGATTTCATGTGCCTTTCAATGAACCAAGCATATGAGCTTGCTGATGTCAAGGACATTTTTCACAAATAGGATGTATTTCATTTAAGATTGGCCCATTCAAAGGATTACAACCAATGTGAAAATGTAAAATTTAATGCAGCCAACAGAACATAAAAGCAAAGAAATTAAACAAAAACATTCGTACTGACAAGGGAACCTGGCTCGCCAGCCAATAGAGAATTACAACCAACAGCATAGAATAGATGGATTGGTGCCTTATTTGGCCTGGAATTTAGTGGTCACAGGCCTGCCTGCCACATTGTATTATTGTCCTGACATCATGCCCTGCATCTCCAATATCCATTCCCTTAACTGCAGCATCATTTTCCTGTTTCTTCTCATCAGAAGAAACATCTAGCTCCTCCATCTCATTCTCTGCAAAATTATCTCCACTTTACTGAGCACAGTTGTGCATGTCATAGTATAATGATTCTGTTGTCTTTTGGAAGGGATGTCAAACCAAGACCAAGACTCCCTCAAGCAAAAACTGAAATTGTTAGAGATTTTCAGCAGATCTGGCAACATATGTGGAGAGAAAGCTGAGTTAATGCTTTGAACCCAGAGATCCCTCATTAATTTTTGTATCAAATTCCCAGAATCCCACAACATCCCTCTCAGATTCGTGGAAAATATTTCACATTAAAATTGCTGGTATTGTAGTTCTATGTATGGGTCAATCTGAAATGAAATACAGTCCACAAGATCTCATGGCACTATTTGGAAAAAGAGCAAGGGAATTGTCTCCAACATCCTGGCAATAATTTATTCCTCAGTCAATCATAAACTGAGATATTGGATCATTAACAAATTACAATTCTTGAGCAGTTGCAGTACACATATTGCCCTGTTGAATTTCCAACATTATGGCAGTGACTACACTTCAATCACACTTCATTGACTATAAAAACTTTCAGATGTGCAGTAGTCATGAAAGATTCCATGTAAAAAAATTTTTCTATAGCTCAAGCATTTAGATCTTTTAGGCTATTAAGAAGATATCTATCATGGATAAACTAGCTTCCTCCATGGAACTGCAGCCATGCATTCTAATCAATCTTGGCAGACTCTAAACAATCAGTGAAAACTATAAATGCCATAAATAAGATTACAGATACCTTAACTATGGACTTACAAGGTTTCCCTCACCTTCACCACGTTACCTCAACCCAGTTAGATTAACCTTATTGATGGGAAAGATTTTAACAACAAAAATACAGCACTAAAGCAACATTAACTTGGAGAAATTTTATTTAATTATGAAAAACCAGTATAATATTTTAATGGCAAACAAATAGTTCTTAAGTAACTGAATTGAGGTTTTTGATAACAAGCTAGACAAATTTGATGAGAGTTAAAGTGATGTGTATGGACCTCCAAGAAATGCTTCATAGAATATTTCCAGTGATCTCTTACAGCCAGCTGAGAGCAAGTCACTGCTCCCCTCTTTTTCAATCTCTTCTTGGAGGGCTGCAACAAATTATTTTTAAATTTTCTTTTTTAGCACCTAGCTATCACATTTCACTTAAATTTACTTAACCAGCTATAAAAGGAAGAAGAGACAACATCAGTTTCGTGAGTTAAAGAGATTGGTGTTTTATCCTATCTATAAGCCAGAAAAATAATAATTTGTGACATAAAACACACACACACACACACAAACATACAGGCAACGAGAATTGAAAGGTGGGGGGAGGAGTTTTTGCTGCACACCGGGAGATAAAAGCTAATGCAGTTCCAGAGTCCCTTGGGTTGTAAGAATGTGAAGATCTGAGTACAACTGATTAGCTGTTGTCCTGTTACTGTAGTGATGGTGAAGTTTGTAGATCTTGAATTCGCTGTTGGAAATTATTTTTCTAATGAAACAAAAATACTGCGGATGCCGGAGTTTTAAAGAAAGACAGACTCAAAACATTATGTTTCTCTCTCTCTAGAAGCTGCCAGACTTGCTGATTTTCTCCAGCACACGATTTTTTTCTACGTTCTTTTTTCACTGTGTACAATTCTGGTCTCCTTCCTATCAGAAAGATGTTGTGAAACTTGAAAAGGTTCAGAAAAGATTTACAAGAATGTTGCCAGGGTTGGAGGATTTGAGCTATAGGGAGACGCTGAACAGGCTGGGGCTGTTTTCCCTGGAACGTCGGAGGCTGAGGGGTGACCTTATAGAGGTTTACAAAATTATGAGTGCTTGGATAGGGTTGGGGAGTCCAGAACTAGAGGGCATAGGTTTAGGGTGAGAGATGAAAGATATAAAAGAGACCTAAGGGGCAACTTTTTCACACAGAGGGTGGTACATGTATGGAATGAGCTGCCAGAGGAAGTGGTGGAGGCTGGTACAATTGCAACATTTAAGATGCATTTGGATGGGTATATGAATAGGAAGGGTTTGCAGGGATATGGACTGGGTGCTGGCAGGTGGGACTAGATTGGGTTGGGATATCTGGTCGGCATGGACGGGTTGGACCGAAGGGTCTGTTTCCATGCTATACATCTGTATGACTCTATGACTATGACACTGTGCTAGTTTCTACAATTGGCAGTGGGACTGAGAGAGAAAGTAGAGCTTCTAGTATCCTTTCTGTAATCAGTCCATGTTCTTTCTCTTCTTGTTGCTGTTGATATACCTGTAGTGATTTTGTGAATTCTAGTATCTGTCATTGTTCCATTCAAAGCATCATAGTTGTAGGCAATGTTTCATCTCCCAATAGCTGCAGATATCATGCAAGTGTTAGTAAACAAGACATGAATTTCTTGATACTTTGCTGTGTTTGAGTACCTCTTAAATAAAATGGTAGTTTCGGGGCAGTTTTGTACAGTTCATGTTGTTTCCCTTGCTTAGTCAAGTAATCACAGCAGCAAGAAAGTAGAGTTTAATGATTGTTTCTAGGCCATTGGAAGATATGGAGTGATATTCCTGAATATTGATGTTTGGATTACAGTTTTTCTTGATATATGCGAAAGAAGTAGGTTTGTAAGTAAGGAACAAAATTTCAAAATTTGCCAATGGAACAAATCTCACAAGAGTATGCTGGAAGGATAGTGATGGGCCTCAAGAGACAAAGCCAAACTATATGAAAAACAGACACATTGCCAATGAAGTTTAACTCAGTGAAATATAAACTAATATATTTTGTTAAGATGAACAAGGGAGGCTATGAATTAGATAGTAAAATTCAAAAGAGAGATCTTGGGGTAAATGATTACCAATCATTGAAAGTGATAATGTAGGTTGAGAAAGAAGTTAAAGAGGTGTATTGAAAGCTAAGTTTTAGAAATTAAGACATAAAGTAAAAAGGCATTTTGAAATGATAGGCATTTTGAAAACTCTATGTCATGAGAATGTTTTATCTGAAAAATTATTTATAATATCAGATGTATATACACTTCATGAAAATAATATTTTTAAAGAACATTAGCTACAGCAGCATAAATCTTACATTTGCAAGTGTTTGACAGTTTCACTGAGATTGCAACATTTTCAGAAAAGCTCTAGTTTGTGGATATAAAAAAATTATTTGATGATAGCTATAGAGAACTTGCCAGAAAGAAAACAGCCTTTGTCCTCTTGTTATTTCTTTGAAACCCCTCTCATTAGAGTGCGTGAATTTTACAGGGTGGATTGTACAAGGAGGATTCCTAAAAGAGAATTCTCTGGAAAATGAGAAGTCAGCTAGTTATAACTGATTCAATTATGCCAATTGTTTGTGTAGAAAGTGCTGCAGACCAGCATTTGGGGTGATCTGAGAATAATTCTTTTGTTTACCAAATTCAACTGTTGCTTAGCCAAAATAGTTTTAAGGTAACATTTTTTCTAAGCTGGAAGATGATGTGTGTATATCTGTAGTTGGATATGCTTAAACCTTTTGTTAATCTTCACTTTTTGCTTGAGTAAATTTTTTCCAATAATCTTATCCTTTATTTGGTAATTTAAGGAATCTAGTTTAATTGTTCCTGATACTGAAGCCAAATACTGTCTAACATATGTATTTATGGATACAATTAGCAAGGCTAGCTTCTTTTTTAAATGTAAAATTTTTGTGATCAATAGAGGATTGATGCAAGATAACAAAGTCGTCCACTGTCCTCACTTGGTCATAGCACTTAGTTTGGCATCAACCAGGACAATGTGTCCAGTTCTGCATACAGCACTTTAGGAAGGATATTAAGTCTTGAGAAACCACAGTAAACATTTACAGGAATGATTCTGGAGTGAGGAGCATTGGTTACATGGATAGATTGGAGAAGCTGGGGTGTTCTTTCTAGAGAAGAAAAGGTTGAGAAAAGAAATATTCAAAATCAGGAGGGGTGTGGACAGAGCAGAGAGGGAAAAAAGTCTGTTCCTAACGCTATTATATGAGGAGCATTTGAAGACTCTGGGACTGTACTCGATGGCAATTAGAAGGATATTGATGCATCTCATTGAAATTTACAGAATTCTGAGAGGGTTGGGTAGATTGGATGTGAAGGAGATGTTTCCACAAGTAGGAGAGACTAGAATCCAAGGCACAGCCACAGGATGAAGGGAAGAGCCTTTAGAACTGAGATGAGGAGGAATTTCTTCACCCAGAGGATGGTGACTCTGTGGAATTCACTGCCACAGTAGGCTATGGAGATCAAGTCATTGAGTGTATTTAAGACAGATACAGACAAGTTCTTGACTAGTAAGGGGATCAAGTGTTATAGGGACAAGACATGAGATTGGGCTTGAGAAGTATCAATCATGATCAAATTTTGGAGCAGACTCAATGGGCTAAGTGGCCTAATTCTGCTTCTATATCCTATGGTCTATGGACGCTGATTTAAAATGATTTGCAAAAGCACGGAAGGCAACATGAGAAAAGATTTTTTTCTTCTGCAGGGAATGGTTGCAACCTAGATTATACTGCCTGAATTGATGGTGGAGAAAGATTCAATCATGGCTTCGAAAAGAGAATCAAATAAATACCTGAATACTTGCAAGGCTAAAGGGTAAGATTGCAGTAATTTCTCTTACAGGGTTACAATAGGCAGAATGGCCTCCTTCTGTGTTGCAACCATTCTTTGATACCATTCAATGATCCCAAGTCCATATGTAGAAGTAGCAATGCCACCCACCCTGATTACATCGGTGTGGAGAACTCCAAACTATACACAAAAACAGAAATTGCTGGAAAAGCTGAGCAGGTCTGACAGCATCTGTGGAGAGAAATCAGAGTTAATGTTTTGGGTCAAGTGACCCTTCCTCAGAGCTCAGATCACTTGATCTGAAACGTTAACTCTGATTTCTCTCCACAGATGCTGCCAGACTGCTGAGCTTTTCCAGCAATTTCTGTTTTTGTTTCTGATTTACAGCATTCACAGTTCTTTCAGTCCAAATTATATAAAAGAATCTCTCAAACAAGTACTAGCAGAAAAGAAATTCTCAATTCACTTAATCATTGTCCATTTGCCAACCAATCAGACAGTAAAGCTGTTGTTGCCCCTTTACTTTGGTATTTCTTGTAAATTGTCATGATGTCTGCAGATGAGAAGCTTTTATAAAATGTGTGTTTTTTCAGCAATACATTTAACATAAATTGAGTAACCTCCAAGTACATTTCAAAGATATATTAATAGGATCATTTCTGAAATTACAAAGTCTGAATGCATCTCAAGCATCATCAGTAAAAAAATTTGGAGTAAAAATTGTGCTCGGATTATGAATTGAAAACACTTAATGTGATAGCAGTTTACAAGATGTATTCAAGCTCAAATAGCAGAGAGTTCTGCATGATTTTCAATCTGGTAATTGAATTCTCAATATGCAATTTTGTCACATGAGGTCTGATGCCGGGAGCATTAATCATTAAAATCTGTCCCTGTGTCTTCACTGCATGTGCTTTCAATGTGGGTTCTGGTGTTTCCCACATGTATGTGTACGCCAAGGTAGTGACCCACTCACTGAAGCACATAAAAGTTATCAGTCATCAGAAAGTCAGTCAGCAGAAGTGCACAGTCTTTTCAAACTGAATTATCCAATAAATTAAGAGATATTTCTGCTGTATTTAAAATCACAAATGGATCAAAACATCCTGATACACAAAAACAGCTGTCTGTGTTTATCAGATGAATCACTCAGATGCGTTCCTTTTGGTAAGCTTTTGCTTGCTGCCAAATCTTCTGTATGTGGCAGAGTTTCAATCGTTCTTTCTTAATTAAAAACAAAAATGTTGTTATCTTATTTAGACATGCACTCGGCACTATTAGTTAATAAGCAATGTACAATAACTGTGCTACCCTCCACTCTTTGTTAACAGTTTTTGTGCATTTTGTTATAGCCATTTATAGTTTTACTGTAGCTTTCTGGCAATCCATTAAAATGAACTTTTGATGCTGTTGTCGTGATCACGTCCTCTCAGCTGGCAGAGTGAACTAGAATAACTCACATCAAAATGCCCCTGTGACAGAAAGTAGTGCAGATTAATAGAGTTATAGAGTTACACAGATGTACAGCATGGAAACAGACCCTTCGATCCAACCCGTCCATGCAAACCAGATATCCCAACCTAATCTAGTCCCAACTGCCAGCACCCGGCCCATATCCCTCCAACCCTTCCTATTCATATACCCATAAAAATGCCTTTTAAATGTTGCAATTGTACCAGCCTTCACCACTTCCTCTGGCAGCTCAATTCATACATGTACCACTCTCCACGTGAAAACGTTGCCCATAGGTCTCTTTTATATCTTTCCCCTCTCACCCTAAACCTTTCCCCTCTAGTTCTGGACTTCCCCACTCCAGGGAAAAGACTTTGTCTGTTAATCCTATCCATGCCCCTCATGATTTCATAAACCTCTATATGGTCACCCCTCAGCCTCTGATGCTCCAAGGAAGACAGGTCTAGCCTATTCAACCTCTCCTTATAGTTCAAGTCTTGCAACATCCTTGTAAATCTTTTCTGAACCCTTTCAAGTTTCACAACATCCTTCCAATAGGAAGGAGACCAGAATTGCATGCAATATCCCAAAAGTGGCCTAACCAATGTCCTGTACAGCTGCAACATGACCTCCTAACTCCTGTACTCAGTGCTCTGACCAATAAAGGAAAGCATACCAAACGCTTTCTTCACTATCCTATCTACCTGCGACTCTACTTTCAAGAAACTATGAACCTGCACTCCAAGGTCTCTTTGTTCAGCAACAATTCCTAGGACCTTACCATTAAGTTTATAAGCCCTGCTAAGATGTGCTTTCCCAAAATGCAGCACCTCACATTTGCCCAAGATTTTTCTTTATTGTTATATTTCACTGCTATGAAAAAGAATGGGCATTGAATCCCTACAGTTTGGAAGCAGGGCAGTTGGCCCATGGAGTCCACAGCGACCCTTTGAAGAGCATCCCACTCAAACCCACACACCCCACCCTATCCCTGTGACCCTGCATCCCCCATGGCTAACTCTAGCCTGCACACTCTTGGACTTTATGGGCAATTTAGCATGGCCAAACCACCTAACCTGCATATCTTTGGACTGTGGCATGTGGGGGTGAATACTGTGAAAGTAGTCTCCATTTAGGAATTGGATAGCAATGCCCTCAAGGTCATGCTGGATAGCTCAGGGATTTCTGTGATGACATTCATATTTGATCTTGTGATTAATTTTCCAGGTGAGTATTTGGAAGTGAATTCACACAGTTACAGCATCTTTTTTTTCTCATATTTCCTCTTTCCTATATTCTATTGAATGAACATTTACACCAGTAAGTTTTCACAAGGGAGTTTGCAGGTTTGTGTACAATGCCATTCTGTAGTGCTCCCACACACCCATTAGTTTGAAGATGGTTTTATTTCCATTAATCCATTGATAACTTATCTTCTCTCTATAATTATAGGACATTTAATTTTTCATTGAAAAAGTGAAATGCACCAACATTAAAACAGAAGAAATTTCAGAATGAAAAGAGACATTTTGACAAATCGATCACCCTCTCCTTCCTTAATTCGTAAGTAGCTCAAACATGATCCTCTCCATAAATTTTCGTAGTGGAGAATATAGTGTTTCAAGAGATAACCATTCTGTCACTAAGACTACCCATTTCTATCTTTGTAGTGTCTCTGCCCCTGCCTCAGCTCCTCTGCTGCTGAACCCCGCAGCCATGTTATTGCTGCTATCAGATTTGATTAGATTAGATTAGATTAGATTACAGTGTGGAAACAGGCCCTTCAGCCCAACAAGTCCACACCGACCCGCCGAAGCGCAACCCACCCATACCCCTACATTTACCCCTTACTTAACACTACGGACAATTTAGCATGTCCAATTCACCTTACCTGCACATCTTTGGACTGTGGGAGGAAACCGGAGCACCCGGAGGAAACCCACGCAGACACGGGGAGAACGTGCAAACTCCACACAGTCAGTCGCCTGAGGCGGGAATTGAACCCGGGTCTCAGGCGCTGCGAGGCAG